>NW_024524377.1:4507686-4620363 GCF_017590135.1 Pyrgilauda ruficollis | reverse complement strand
GCACTCCTTTCCATTAACTTACCACAAGAAAAAAATGCAGTATTTCATGTTCAGAAAAAGCCCTTGGAAAAGAAAAAAAGAGTAGATAATATTTCAATTGTATCTCTACTTACAGCAAATCCAAAGGATGATGCACTGTATCTCATTACGGAGACAGCTGAAGGAAAGAAAATATTATTTAGAATCACTTTAAACTTTCTTTGCATTTTTTTTTCTTTTTCTGTTGTTCAAGAGCTACAAAACCAGTTTTAACACATGGATTTACTTTCACCCAATTCCCACTAGAACAACCTGACCCAACACTTGAAAATGTCTACAAAAACACCTTGTGCCACAGGAGATGGTCAGAACACTGAAGAGATTTCTTTCAAAACTGTAATGGGAGAGATTGAGCAGCATTCAACCTGCTCATGAAACAGATTAGATGCAGATTTTAACAAAAACATTTTGAAACTACAATACCAAACTCTCAGAAAACTTCACACATCTCAAAGTGCTCCTTGCTCCAGCCAGGAGTTTCAGGCCACCTGAACTGGATGACAGAAAACCACCCAGGCCCATTGAGACTTTTTGAGTGCCATTTTTTTGGCAAAAACCCCAAGGGTAACTCATGCAGCCCCAAGAAATGCTGCAGATCCCATCACTGCAGTGGCTTCCAATGCGAAAATATCAGGAAAAGTTTTGAGCAGCCCTGGTTTTAACCACATGGCACCTTCTAAAAAATAACCAAGACAAAAAATGTGCTAATACCTAGAAAAAAACCCACAATTTAAAAAGTTTTACTCCTCACATCCTAATTTCATCGCCTCAGTTTCCAATTCTAGGAAGGCCTGTGCCAGAACAAATACTTCAACAGCCCAGAGAAACACCAGGGACCAAGACAAAAAATGTGCTAATACCTAGGGAAAAACCCACAATTTTAAAAATTTTACTCCTCACATCCTAATTTCATAGCCTCAGTTTCCAATTCTAGGAAGGTCTGTGCCAGAACAAATACTTCAACAGCCCAGAGAAACAGCAGGGAAGAAGCAGACAGCAGTGGGACAGGAGTCTCCTGGAGATGGGACTTCACCAAATGCAGCTGTCAGGGTCACAGCAACCCCAGCCAAGCTCCCAGGCACTGAGCACTCCATCCTTCTTGCTGTGTTTTGTGAAACCTGAACCTCTGCTCCCTGAATAAACTCACAGAACTCCAGCTCCAATATTAAGAGGGCTTGAAATAAAGCCTAAAAGGATTGATTTGCCTACTATTATATCAACAGATATCAGCTAACTTAATAAGAACATATTTTTGTAGAAAATAAAACAAATAAACCAAAAAACCAGACTCATCAATGACTTTGTCAATCTCAGGCTGACAAACACAATATCTAATTCTCAGTGTTCATTAAAGCAGCTTGGCAGAACAGAGACACTATGATTTGACTGTTCTTTTCAGTAACAGCAAGCTGCAGCTCTGTGGCACTTATCTGGATAAACAGAAATTAAATTCTTGGGGAAAAAACCCCTTTTTCTTATGGATCTGAGACCTCGGTGTGGTCACGAGCAAGCCAGATGTCACAAACATTTGGACTTTATCATTACATTTGGGCAAAACACAAAGAAAAGTCATCAAGGCTCCTCTCCAGACTCCAATTTTCTCAAAGTTGAAGAGTATTGAAACAGTGTAGACTTACATCTCCCTCTCATTTTTAAGCCATAATTTCTCACACTTCATTCCCTAGGTAAAAAAGGAAGCTGTATTTCTCGGTCAGACTTGCCAGCGATCTGCAAATTTCAACACTTCACTGCATAATAATATATTGCCTATCAAATTTTCATTGTCTGCCTCCTTAGAGGCATATAGTTTCAAAATCAGCAGAAATTGCAAAAAAAAAAAAAAAAAAAAAAGATGGGGATTCACAGGTACATAGAAACTTGCAATGTTCCTGTCAATGCTGCTTCCACATGATGCAGTTCAAAGCAACACTTTTACTCCTATTTCTAGCTTACCCCTCTAGTGGAATTAACTCCTCAGTTTTTACTAAATTGCCAGTTTCTTTCCCAACTCAGATCCAGACTTGAAACTAACTAATTGTATGGTTGCTTTAAAAATGAATATGTAATTTCTCTGGTGATGAACTGCATACAGATAGCAGTTCCACACCTTAAGGATGCTTGAAGGGACATATTTGGTACAGGGAATTCTGCATGAGAACTATTTTTATGTTATGTGTTCTATCACAGCAGTAACACACAATCTGTTTGTCCTGAGCTATCTAAAACAGCAGTGAAAAACAAGTATTAACTAACAGTGTCACAACTCTGCTCAAACCTTTTTGCTAATTAGTGAATATGACTAGGACTGGCATCCTACAACACTAACTTTTACTGGTAGAAGGCCATAATAAAAGTAATAAAGACCTTTTAAGCACTGGAAAGATGTATTTCTATATTATTTATTTACATACTGGTTTTCTAATGGAATAAACAACACATTTCTTTTTCTTTCAGAGTCACATAACAATGTAAGAGCACCTTCAGCCCTGACTTAAGCACATTAATACTTCTAGCTGGCAAGAACAGTCATAAAGCCCCCCAGTAAGTCACCCCAGCTTAAACAGGATGTTTGTGCACAAATCCAGGCTCTGTGGCAGTGAAAGCAGCTCTAATATTGGATTACAGGGTATCAGTCAGTACAGGCTGCACCAGGCCAACCACATCCACTAAAAACAACTGGTTCCCACTGCAGACACTGAAAGGAGCTGAAAGGACTCTTGGGGAGGGATTTCTTAGCAGCCAAGCATTTGAGAGCCCTGGGCAGAGGAATACTTGTGGTCCTTTTGCCTCCTGAGTCACTGCTGGGCTCCAGGAGGGCACTGCAGGGATGGGCCACGGAGCTTCTGCTGATCCCTCACCTTCCCTCTTCCCAAAGTGCATTTTCAGCTACTCCCAGATGGGAATAAAAACCCCCCCAGAGATTCCAGATATCCACACTGAGCCAGAATAATGGTGGGAAACAAAAAATGAGGAAAGAACAGAGCAGGCAGCTTAAAGCCACTGTGAAACCACATTGAGCAGCTGCACTGCCATGGCAGGGGAGCCTGCTTTTAGCTGTTTTATTGGCTAAATTGGACAATGTTTTATTACCTCTACAATAAAGCAGATAATCCTAATGCATTTTCCTGACATTTGTAAACAGAACTTGCAAGCAGTCAGAAGCTAAAAATAGAGCCAGCACAGTAAGCAACAAATCTGCCTCTGTCTCCACCTGCACAGCAATACCAATTTGTGAAGTCTGCTGGCCTGTAGGTCAGGTTTTGCTGGAATTCCTTCACCCCTTCAAAGTAATTCCAAATAATAATAAATTTTAAAAAATAGCCTATTTCCCACGCATTCTACTCTCAACAAAATAAGGGTTTTATTAATTTCATGTGCCTCAGAGACAAATCATGTAACTAAGGCTTTAACTCCACAGAATAGTTCCAATTTAACTTTCCAGACATCTAGTCTGCCACCAGCCTTTGGCAGGTTTAATCCAGCTCAAATTTGTTCTAGGGTGAGGACCCTGCTGTTACCCTGGGACTCTCATTTCCTCCCCAGTGCTGGGAGAGCTCCCTGGCACCTTTTTGTACAAAGCTAGGAGACAAGAAATGGGACAGAAAATTGACTCCAGTTCTTTCAAACAAAAATTTTTGGGATGAGCCTGACTACAAATGAGAGATGGATAAAAACTGCTCCTCTACCTGTCATAAAAGTCTCCTCTTACCTACTCAGAAAGGGAAAAGTTATTTTTAGGCAGTTCCTCTAGATGGGACAATCACTCCATCATGTTTGCTTTGAAATTATGCTTTCTGAAAGACACACTTGGATGTCAGCACATAAAATACCAAGGCTTCAAAAGCACATGACCTGCACTTGGCAGAAATCAGTCAGGCAATGTGAACACTGCTGAAGGTGGTGGGTTTATGTCTCTATATATTACAATGCAGATCTTGCAGGTTGTACAGTCACGAGCAAGAGGAACTGGAAGTTCTGCTGAATCAGAAGTGAGACTGAAATACAGACTGTTTTCACTGCCTAGTGTTGGTAAAACATCTAAAACTAATGTTACAACAAATATTTCAGAGTTTATTTAAATGCATTTCAAACAGAGAAAAACAAATAAGCAGTTATTTTTTAAAAATCCCTCACAACAACTGAAGGCAAAGAACAGACATGTCTGATAATGTTGATACTTGTTAAAAATGTTACTGACCTAAATCAACAGGTGTCTCAGGTGCCTTCTCCCTTCCCCAAAATTCTAGTAGAGCAAAATTTAAGGATTTTTATGCACATGCATTAAATTTCTGCAATCAGCATCTACAAATGGCTGCCACACATTCAGTATCTCAGACGCAAGTCTGCCAGATACCTTATCTTCATGGGTAGATCCAGAGCTATCCATCAGTGTCATCCTTCTAGATCCATTTTTCTATCCCAAAGTAACTGGCAGAAGTGTAAAAACATTATCTATACAAAATCTTTGGCTCATTTTCTCAGTTGATATTGCATCAACAAGGTAAAGGCCCTCATTTCTGCTCAGTACCATCACAATGTGATGTATCTACCAAGCGAAGCCTAAACTTCACATCAAATCTGGATCTTCATCTCATTAGAATTCACCACCAATTGCAAAGAAGCCCCCAAGAGGGTTCATTTTTCCACCTGCCTGAAAGGTGCCACAGCAACGCTGTGCAGAATGAGCTGCAGGAGAGTCCTGGGAGATTCCAGTCCTTGGGGAAGTTCAGCTCTGGGACTGAGGGAACGAGGCCCCAGAGCCAGACATCAACTCTTCAGCTCTGCCACTGCCTGGGGCATCACCCTCAGGCAAAGAAACCAAAAAAATCCTCGAGGTATCCTGAAAAAAATCTCTGCAGATTCATTAAGGTAACAAATTTTGCTATTGGTAGTAGTAAAACCTTCCAGGAATAATTGTCTTTCCTGGTCTATTATGTAGTTAATTATTTTGCTTGTTTGTTTGGCAATGGTTAAATCTTTAGCAGCTGCAAACTTCCGTAACTTCATTTTCTGCAGTGAGATACAACAGCATATATAAGTTGAATGTATTCCTCATTTATTACTATTATTATTATTATTATTATTATTATTATTATTATTATAGAAAAAGAAGAAAGTTTCAGGACTTTGTTCAAAGGTTTTCCCTTGAGTTTAATCAAAACAGTTCTTTCCAGTTTGTTCACATGTTAGCAGATTTTTTAATATTATTTATTACTATTATTATTATTATTATTATTGCTGATTTCAGTATTTTCTATATTAAGTGGTTCATTTTTCAGTGTTTCAATTATAGAAGTAATTAACACCTGCTTTTGTGGTTCTTGAAAAGAAATGCCAGTTCTCCCCTAACTCCCTTTGCTTACATGTTTTTTGTTTCCACTTGAAACTGATTATCCATTATACCACAGTGCTCAGCAATAGTAACAAAGAACCAAGAATGGCAAAACAGACCAGTCCTCAACCTCACTTAGGCTGCAGATTCACTTCTGTTTGATTTGTTTTCATCTCCCCTTTTGCCACCAAAAGAGCAGCCAGGCCTCCCCTGGCATGTCCCACAAACGGGCCAGACTGGGCAAACTCACAGGACTGCCCAATCCTGAACTGTGAAACAATGCTACTACAGAAAAAAGGGATAACTTTCCAAATTATGAAAACATTACCCTTGTGGAGAACACAGTGGCCCAGCTGCAACACACAGCAAACTGAGCGCAGCAGTGATATAAAGAAGCCTGGTATAAAGCCCCTGAATGACAGAGACACACAGACACTGACAGTAAATCTGCCCCTGATTTCAGGAAAAAATAATTTCTGGGATATCTTTTAACAGCTGCTGAAATATCTTCTACCTACAGCAAGCATTCCCTGCCACTCTTCAGTGAGTAGAGCACTAATAAATGGTCAGCCAACTATACCAGCTGTCCATTTTCTGTGGCACTCTTTCCTAGCATTGCTAGAGATGAACAACAGGAATCATTTCTTTAGGGAAAGCTGTTTGTAAAGGCAGAAATCAGACAACTCCCACCAGGCAGAGTTAGCAACAATTTCCAGAGCTGCTCAGGAGCAATATTCCAGCAATATTCCAGCATGTGCAAGCGCTCTGCAAAGCACAGGAGAGAGCAGGATCCCTCCTGTCTGGCATCCCACTGTTTCACACACGCCCGTGCTTCCTCTCTCAGGTGCCAACCTTCTGTTTCCAAACAAGATCATCTCAAAAAAAAAAAAGGGAACACAAATAAATCAGAGCAAAGGAGGACTTGGTCTTTTTGTTTAGTTTTGGCTTTCCAGGGGGGCCGGAGCTAAAGGAGGGTCCATATGTTACAGCTCCAGTTGAGCTTTATCAGGATACTAAATGCATATGTTGGCATTTCAGAATAGAAATAATGAAACTTTTAGGTCTATAAAAAACCAGCTAGATATGTGGTGCAAACTCTCTGCAACTGAATATACAGGTGCATGCTTTCATCTGTTGTATTTCAAATGGGGTCACTGGAAATGCCCAAAATAACTCACTGCAATGACATTAAAGCACATTGTCTTTTAATGAAACTATGTATTATTGATGCCCCAGCTCCAAATATAACAACTGAAATGGCCTAGAATATTTCAAAAGCTTGTAACTGAGCGTTTACCAGGGAGGTTTTTGCAGCTTATGCCTATAATCCACAAGCTTTGTAATTCTGAGCCTGGAGTGAGCTTCCAAAACCAAAGGAAGCTCTTTGACCCTGAACTGGGACAAGGAAGGAGTGGTACCTTGGCTAAAAAAGCCACAAATTACCACAAATGTTGGGTGATATCAGAAACACTCAACAGATGTTTCTAAAGCCTCTGGCCAAGATGTGTTACTTGCTGTTTCCAGCCAAGGGTTATCTAGATTTAATGGCCTGGGAGACTCTTCAAACACAAAATTTCTTCCAATTTTTGTTTCACTGACTGGAGGCAAGAGAAGTATTGAGGTTCTACTTAGCAAATAACTCACTGCAATGACATTAAAGCACATTGTCTTTTAATGAAACTATGTATTATTGATGCCCCAGCTCCAAATATAACAACTGAAATGGCCTAGAATATTTCAAAAGCTTGTAACTGAGCGTTTACCAGGGAGGTTTTTGCAGCTTATGCCTATAATCCACAAGCTTTGTAATTCTGAGCCTGGAGTGAGCTTCCAAAACCAAAGGAAGCTCTTTGACCCTGAACTGGGACAAGGAAGGAGTGGTACCTTGGCTAAAAAAGCCACAAATTACCACAAATGTTGGGTGATATCAGAAACACTCAACAGATGTTTCTAAAGCCTCTGGCCAAGATGTGTTACTTGCTGTTTCCAGACAAGGGTTTTCTAGATTTAATGGCCTGGGAGACTCTTCAAACACAAAATTTCTTCCAATTTTTGTTTCACTGGCTGGAGGCAAGAGAAGTATTCAGGTTCTACTTAGCAAAAAAGGGGAAAAAAAAACAAAAAACAAAAAACCCACACAAAACTTGTTTTGGGAGTTTGACCAGTTGATTCAAAACAAAATTAACACAATAAACCAGGACACTGAGGCCCACACAAAACTTGTTTTGGGAGTTTGACCAGTTGATTCAAAATAAAATTAACCAGGACACTGAGATGAAGACCCTTATCTGACCTAAAGAGTTTCTGGCATCTTCACAGGGATTCAACCAACTCATGTTTTATAAATATATCCTCAAACCTGTAACAGCTAGGACACAGATTAATATTTTTACCAGTCATTGAAGGTTTTGAATTGTTAATCAAAGAGATGAAACACTGCCATTATTCTCAGGTTCTGGTAAGTTCCTGTCCTGTGGTCACATTAGAAAGATGAAGAGGTCCTTTCAAAAAGATAATTAAAGACAGATATTGTACAAAAGCTCAGATGTATTAACATAGAATTTATATGCAAGGATTCAGGCTAACTGCAGCACAGCCAACAATAAATGTATGAATATAATTTGCTGTGCTAATGACTGTGTATTGGCTTCTGTAAGAAAAAAACATTGTTAATAACTTTTATCTAGAAGCACAGTACACTAAAAAGAGCATAACCGGTGAGAACTGCATCCCCTGCCCCTGACAGGGTTATTTGTCTCCATCTCTGTAAAGAAGCCTACTAGTTTCATTTTAAAAAGGTGCTCAATTTGAAGTCTGCCAGATTTAGACGAGGAAAAAAATATATCAGAAATGTCCAAGTGCCAAAGTTCCAGATGCATGGTATTTTTTAATTTAATTTTGCTCTCTATTTTCATAATACTCTTTCAAACTTGACTATGAGCAAGCAGGGGTATTTTAGAAATCAAGAGCATTAAAACAAATTAGTGCTGATGTTAAAAAAAATATTAATTTAGTATCCTCAGAGCAGCAGACAGACAGTTTTAATACCTGGAATCACACTGCAATCTAACCTCTGCTCCCTATAAATTGGCTGAGAGAAGTGCAACATGGAGGATGCAGATCAAGAGAGAATTTAGTTAGCTTTGTCTTATATCACATTATAGAAGTATATCTATATTTCTAGAAGTATTACAACTATCCTTTAGCTTAAAAACACTTCTTAAATAAGAAAAAAAGACCCTGTCTATGGTTTACATTTACTCCAGTGTGACTCTTCTCAGCAGCCTTTAAATGTAGGCAAAACAAACACATTTTAGCCATGGTAAGAATTTAAAACCAGTCCACAAAGGCACTGGCTAAATTCTCACTTTTCCACATTAACTGTAAGAACTCTTTTTTAGTAGCTACAATCCATGACACAACACAGATGAATTTTCAACTTATGAACAAATAGAAAATTTCCACTGAAATTTCAAGTGAATATACAAACTTTTTTGCCAACCCTTCCACATCTCCTTTCCTAGGATTCTTACCCCTAAAACAGGGTGCAAGTACTTCCACAGTCCAGGGGGTTGCACACAGGGAAAATCATTTTACCCTACAAAAGGATGGAGAAATTCTGCAAAGAGTGACAGCAGGCACCATCAATATCTTATCTATTTGAGTAAACTGTGTCCTGCTATGACCTGCCTTTTATATTTCACATTGTCAAAGCCTTCCTTTTTAGAACTGCAAACTTTACCCATGGAAAATTACCCCAATTAGAAACGATCTGGAGGAGCTTTATGGCATTCCCACAGCTCAACAGTTGTGAGAGACTATTTTTATACTAAAAGTATTTGAACAGACTTCTGAAAATCAAAGCAGGTTTCCTTCTATAGAGAAATACAGCACATCTTCAGAAGTGTATCAAGTGCTGAAAAAAATATCCATTTTGAAAATGATTTTGCATTGTCCCTTAACTTGCCTTAGTATAATGTAATTTTAATTACTGAAACTGATGTGACTTGTGCACCCCCTGATAGGTTTTAAAGCTTGGTTTTGTCCTGCTGAAACCTCTAGAACACAAATGCAGTGGGAGCCATGAATGCAAAGGTGACTATTTTAAGCATCCCCCATTTTAGGTTCCTTTGAATTTGGAACAGAAAAAAATGAGTCCATACAAAACTGTCAGCTGGACACCAAATAATGAATACACCCAAAAAAATTGTAAGAAAGAGCTATTAAAAATTACACTCAAACTCTGAGAACACAAGAGGCAGGTTGAAACTTTTTAAAAAAACCCTTTCTAGTATAACCACCTATCTGTGTTCCATTTTTTATGAAAGTAAAAGAAGATATTTGCTTGGCATTTTCCTTGATATTCTTGTCTGGTTCCTCTCTTAACTCACAGGTGGTTGTCTTGCAATGCTGTTCTTGAGGAAGACAAACAGAAATAGAATAAATTCTCTTCACATCTACATTTGGGATTTAGAGACCAAAGGCTGCTCCTGGTTGGAGCCCATGCACACCTGACCAAAACCAAAGCTGGAAATTTATATTACATATATAGATATATTTATATTTATTTCTCTATGTGTGGCTCTCCTGAACGTGCCAAGAATGGAACAAGGTGTGTGAGCACAAGGCCAGAAGAAATCCACATTCATGACTTTTCATCTCATACAAAATGTTTGTTCTCCGAGCATTTTAATGAACTTAGAAATATGAAAACCAGGGAAGATCCAAACTGAAAAGCATTGGTTGTTGAAAGATAATTAGTTGCCTTCACAGCCCTTTTCATCATCCCTATCGATTTCAGAGACAAGACACATATCAGGGCACCCCTATTTAATTAGAAGGCTGGTGAGCAGCTCCAGAGCCAAAACAAGCTGCCAAGCACAATTAAGCAGGCTGCCAGAATACAGCACAATCTTAGAGATTTTCCTTGTATAAAGGGACATCAGGAGTGCACCATCCCAGACAGCTCAGTGACTTACTGGAGAAACTTTAAAACCTGGTTTTACATACGTGTCCAAACAGAATTGCAATGTTAAGTTGCTTTTTGATGTGAAAAAAATTAGATACCTCAACTGGCTGTGAGAAAGGACATCTGACCAGACCTCTCCAGCCCATTTTAATATGTAGGAGCCTGAGGACCTGTTCTCAGAACTTAAGCACACAGCACATCATGCTAAGGACATGCCTACATACTGCTTCACAGCTGTTCTATACCCCGTTAAATCCTTCTATTTAATCTTCAGTTTTAACAAGTGAGAGTTCAATTCCTGCCATTTAACATCATAAACTGGTAAAACTCCCACAGAGGTGCTCCCACGCTCTAAGAATCTGCAGTTTTAAAAATGCAAAATCACTTGCTGTCCCTTCACTGATCAGTATGTTCAAGAATTTCTTTATGAGGCACATTTGACAAAGCACCCAAATTCACACCTGGAAGGATTATATTGGAATAAAGTAACAGATATTTTGGAGCAGAGGGTAAATTGGGAAAACTATCACAATTATAAGAAATTTAAAGGGTCCATTTTACTAATAAACCTTACAGAACACCAAAACAACAATGGTCACACTGAATAAGCAAGTTTATTCATAATTTAATCTCAGTACTGTCCTATTAATATTCATTTACATTTACTGTATTGTCAGATAATCTGTGGCAGTTTATCACTTAGACTGTTACACTAAGAACTCATTCCTATGGTCAGGTAACTTGAAATAAAGAGATGACTGAAAGTGCTGCCTTGTTCATTCAGTTAGACCAAATGGCAGATTTTATCACCTATTTCCATATGTTTTATCATGGGTCATGATCAAAGTAACATTACACTAACATTTCCACCTCTGCAAGGGAAAATTATGTTATTTTCACAAAGCAGTGGAATAGTCCAGGTAATTCAAGTAAAATTGATTGATTTCAGCTCACCAACTACAAGATAGGAGACCCTGGCTCTCCTTCTTGTACAGCTGCTGGAGTGCCTGGAAATCTTCAACTTTGAAGTGGATTACTAATGCTCCTTTAATAAAAACCACCAAGAAATGAAAATTCACCCTTCTTGCACAAATTTAATTAAACACTCAAGTTCTGAACAGAAACAATTCTGCTAAACAGATCAAAAGTCAAAAAGAAAAATAGAAAAAATAAATCCTCTGTGCAATCTTTTATCTTTCTAAGCTGAAATATAAACAAACCTTCTGGGGAGAGAAGCAGCTGTCTGCTGGTTCTCTGTTGAATGTAACTGTAGGGAGGAATTGCAGGCCCTTCAGACAAATCTCTTGCTCAGACAATGTGTTAATCTCAACAATCTATTGCTAAGGGCTGCAATAAAGAGCCCTGTCATCAATCCTGCTTCAGTGCTGTAGCATGGGGATGCTCTGACAGCAAGGATGCCACAGACACACAGCACACATAAAACAGCTCTGCACTCAGGCTTGGTCTACAGCCCAAGAGCAAACCCAGTGTATCGTGTCAGCTGTGAGCTCCAAGTCATTAAGCAAAAATTAAAATGAAATATGAGCCTTACTAGCAAATTTCCTTCATTTTGTGTTTGTTTAAACAAGCTCTGGTAGTAGCTTTTAAATGTGGTAATTCTAAATAAAGTGTCTCTCAACGTTTTACAAACGTTGCAGTTTTCTTCCAATTGCATGGTCTTGACAACAGGCAGCAATAGGAAATCACATCCAGCAATTCAAAGACTGGGAAGAGCTTTCCTGACACAGCCAGAGTTGTAAAACTAAAAGAAAACCCACTAAGTGATTGACATACCACACTGCTCTGCATCTGCCCAATTTCAGAGTAATTGGCTTGACACATCTTCTGCTAATTCTGATCAAAGTAACAGAAGACTTGCAATCCTCTCTGATGAGATGAGCTTAATTTATTTGGACAGAAAACAGTCCAGATAATATCATAAAAAATGTGATGATAAGACAGAGGGATATTACAAGGTTGTACATCACTATTTACACATGTAATCATGTCAATAAAACTCAAACTACATTCATTACTTTTTTTCTGTTCCATGCACAGCAAAGTCAAGGAGCAAGCTCTTGAAAATCCTTACAAACATATTCCCAGGATAAATATGTTATGCCAAGCAGCATATACATACAAATGAAAACTTACAAGTGAAAACATTATTTCGCAAATACAGGTTTGAAATGCTGAAAGATAATATCCTTTCTTCAAATGAGAATTTTTAACAGCTTCTTAAGCATCCTGACTACTTCCTTCTGCATACTATCTCTTTAAAAATATGCTGCCATACACTACTTCATTCTGTTAAAAAATAAAATAAAGAAAAGGCAATTGCAAGTAATCTCTAGAGAGAAAAAAATTAATTCAGAGCTAGAGCTGAGACTCCTCTGGGGTAGGAAGTAGGAATGACATAGCTGCTCCAGATGGAAGCCATGAGATTAGTCACAGTTCACACATAAAGTCTTGAAAGGGCTTAAGAACACTTCTGAAAGTTCTTCTGCAGCAAGAATTTATCCTGGTACAGGAAAGGAGGTGATCACTCTGAACATACACAGTGCACACACATAGTTTAATAATGTTTGTAAAATGGATTTGCAATCTCCCATTTGTCAGAAAGCTCTTACAACACAGAAAGCAATCTTCATAATATGCTTATATCTACAGGCTCATCATTTCAAAGAAAATAATTACTTATTTCTGGCCTCCCGTGCATTTTTTATAAACACATGACAAAAACCAAAGTGCCATGGCTCAGGATCAGTCACTAGGTACACTACAAGCCCATTCTGTGGCATTTAGCACTGCACTGTATTTTGAGTTATCAGCCACAAGACTGTACAAACTGTCCAGGAGGGATCTTGGGGCACAACTCTCCCAGCTGTGTCATCCAAAACTCTGGTACACAAATGAGCTCTTGGAATGACAGCTCACTTTCAACATTGCAAACTGATGTAATCAAAGTCCTGACCGTGGTTTGATGGATCCCAGTCACAACAAGGAAAATTCAGAGGAGGAAAGGATCAAAGGACTAAATCATACTCTAAAGATTCCATTTATTTACTTTTTTCATTTTTTTCTCTCACATGCATGATCTTCCCAGGAATGCACAGCAAAAGCATCCCGCTTTTGTATAAAAGGCTTCTTTGGAATCTGCTTTTGTCATAACAGGAACAAAATGACAGATCCCTACCTGGCCAGCTGCGTGTTGAAGCCAACGCTGACTCCTACCTCATTTCACTGTTAGAGTTGGGCTTTGATTTAACAAAATCAACAGGTTACAAACTTTACAGTGGGAATTATGAGCAAACTCACTCACTGGCATGGTTTTTAATATTCTTCTAACTACCAGCCTAGAAGGGAAATACCTGTGTTCTCCTGATCTTGTACAGTTATAATTATTCTTAAAATTAATCTTGCACATTAGTAGCTCAAATACCTCCTCCCCATGACTCTGGCTGGCACCCACACTGTCCAAGCTGGTTCCCCTGTGCTGGGGTGGCTCAGACCTCATCTCACAGTGGCACAGCACCAGCCCACAGCTGGGACCTCACTGGTTATCTGAGCAGAGATCTGATAATCACTGACTCATATGCATTTGCAGAACACTTTCATTAACACTAATTCAATTGGAAATATTTTCAATATCAGAGTCTCAATAGATAATGACTTGTTGGGGTGTGATACTGATGAAGTAAGGTCCAAAATAAGCCACTTCCTTAAGAACTGGGTAATGGCTTTTGACCAGTTATTGCTTTTGCTGCAAATAAAGCATTTACTCAAAAGCAAATAAAATAAAGGAGTAAAAGGTGCTTATCAGGAATTATTAAGTAAATATGACAGCAAGAACTTTAAATAAAATTGTGAATTATCTTTGTTCATGCCGTACATTAATACGAATTATTCTCTCAATTGTTTCTGATATTATTTCATGTTATGAAACAACAAGAAACAGTGATTATTTGATCCCTATCTTTGATAGGGATCTTTGATGTTCTTTAACAAATTCAGGATTAAAAGTCTGCAGCTTTATACTGACACAAAAGGAATCAATGAATTCCACTATTCTACAGTGAAAGAAACTGTAAAAACAGGTGTTGGCATTTGGGAACTGCAGTACTGAACACAGGCCAGATGATTAATTTCATGACAGGTACCATGGAGAGCAGTCTCAGAAAGAAAAGTTCATTGAGAGAGCTAGAAGAATATATGCACAAACAAATGGAAACAATGTTATAAATACTCAGTAAGATTAGACATTTAACATTCATTCAAATTGGCTGTTTGTGCCAATCTAGTTTCCCTATATAATTCAGTTTCCACCTATGTAAAATACACAGTCTTTATCCTTTACTGATACAACTAGTTTGGCAGATTTAGACAGAAGTCTGAATTGGCATCCAGCAATAACCAGATTCAGATTCTTTCATCTTAAGAAAAGGTTAACTACAGTCACTTGGATTATTTGCAAATTTGGATCTGACAATAGTCAGGGGCTGGGCCTTTAACACTCTGTGATGTTCAGACAAACTCAGAAAAGTAAAAAAATCTGCTGGTGTTAAATTTTTTTTAAATCTCTGGCAGCTGACCTGAAATGGATGTACAGCATCTGTTTCCTCTCAGCACCACTTTAAATTTGTACAGCTCCATACCAAGAACATTTTCAATTTCTTATAAAATTAACTCTGTGAGAAAGTTCTGATCCATAGGCAAAACAACTGTTAAAATAAAGCACATCAGTAAGGTACTGGTTCATCCTTAAACTTCAAAAAACTACTTAGGATCCATGGAAAAGTTTATCACAACAAGGATAATGAAAATATCCTCTCTTTCTTAAAGAAACCCTAATGTAACTTGCAGAACAATTTGTAACTCTCCTTTTATTTTACAACCAGCCTGAAATATTGTGTGAATAAAAATATCTAGAAACAGCATCAAAGGAAACCCTGTGTAATGTCATTACACAGGTTTGTACAGATTATTATAAACGTTAAAAGATGTTAAAAGAGGAGTGTCTGCACAGCAAGTCCTGCAGAGATGAGGTGATTTCCTAGAGTTTGGTCAATTAATTATATACCTTGATATTAGTTTAAAGATGCAGGTCCTCTTGTAATAGATTTTAGTGCAATGTGTTTCTTGTGACGCATAACTCCGTTATCAGAACATGAAAATTGCACAAATGTCTATTCTTATTTTGCCTTTGGCTTCTTTTGGAACTACTGCAGAACAAGCACCATCCCTAAAGCTGCTCAGATACTGAAAAACAATAAAAACAACTGGCCAAAACCCTTTCCTCAGCCCCTAGGTATGGCTGAGGATTTGAGAAGCTGTAAGGAAGTACAAAGCAGAATTTACATGGAATCAAATGCAAACTAGCCACTTGTTTACATCTTCCACCTGAAGAAAAGGACAGTGTAGCCCAGGAAAGGTGCTAAACAAATGCTTCCATGTGTTTTCCGTGTGTGTGTAGGCACAATCACACATGGACTAGGGGGAGGGAAGGTAAACCAAAGAGAGCTGACAGAAATGGCATTTGTGACATTTGTGGAAATGCAGAATGGGGGAAGAAGAGCTGGCCTAAACACCAAAGACAGGAACAGTCACACTTGTCAGCACCCATCACCAGCAGATCCCTGCTCAGCCTTGTGTCTCCAGCAGAAAACGCTTCAAAGGCAGGAAAACAAGGGGAATTGTGTGGAGACTTAAAAAACTCTTCAAACTCAGCCCCCAAGGCCAGCTACTCCTTTTCCCACCTCCCACAGTGAGAGCAGCTCAGTCCAGCTCCTGAGAAGAGAGGCTCAAAGCCACAGGTGAGGTTTGGCTCCAGCTTGGGCAGGACTGAGTCCTGCTTCATCCATCCTGCCACATCTTCATCTGTTGCCATGACAACACTGACATCTCCCCATGCTGGGAAGCGCTCTCACTTTAAATATTGTATAAATGAACATAAATCTTGAATATATCTCATGCAGCTATTGTTTGCGGAATGGGGGCAGGATTCCTCCTAGTTTTATTAGAGGAAGAAATATTACACAGATCAGTCATGCTGTTATTCGCTGAACATTGAAGAATTTCAACAGTGCAAACCAGAAAAAAATGTTAATATTTTTATGAGAAGCAGCATAGTAAGGAGTTTTCTCTCTTGAGTATAGACAAGCAGTTTCAACTAATTTTAAGTCCTTAAAAATTCAGGTATATCAGAAAGCAAGACTTTCACAATAACTTATTTACTACTTAAGGTGAGTCAAATATTTTTAAGGTGTGTCATTTTTTTCAAATTTATCAAGATTATAAAGTGAATATTTTGTGGAAATTTCCAATTAACAGGTTTGGATATTTTAATTTTTAATATTTTTTTAATATTAATCATAAACATTGAACAGGGTTTTTTTTTAGGATAAAAACACTCCCATCTGTCTCTAGGTGAGAATCAAAGCATGTACTTGTAAACCTGTAAGAGTGATTCAATTATTTTTAACTCTTCATTCGTAAAAGCATTTGAGACAAACTTAGAAATAAATTAAAACATTCTAGTTTTCTGTTTGATTAAAATAATTTAAGAACAGATATGCAAACAAAGAGAAAAAGAACAGCCAGCCCTTTAAAAAAAATCAGTTTTTCACTGCAAAGGGCTATGAAGACATTCACATAGGTATTATAATGTAAAACCACCCACAACAGAAACCATCCTCTTGTGTGAGCTTTCTATCCTGTCCCCTCCTTTCCATGCAGGGCATGGAGCTTCTACTGAGGTCTGAAAACACATATTTATACTTTTTATTACTTCTATACATATATTGCAGAATCAGATGACACTGGGGAGCAGGGTATTTTTGTTGGCAAATACACAGCAATGTTGTAAAGACCTATAAGGGAATGCATTAAATAAGGTCAGACTCATCTTTAATCATTCCCTGCATTTTTTTTATAGATAGGCAGATAGACAGATATTTCATCTTCTCATTTTTTCTTTCAGGCCCACTTTTGGTGGCTGCTGTAGCATTTAAATGGAGTTAATCAGCTCCCTCCAGAGCAAAGGCAAGTGCTATGAACAGAGCTGCAGGGCTCAAGGGATGCTCAGCAAATGTGTTCAATCAACACTTGCTCCTTCTGGAATAGCGAGGATGTGCCTCTGCATCACATCCAGCCCCTGTCTGCTGTTTGAGCAGCGTGGGGGCCTCTGCCTGTGCCACGGTGGGGTTTGGATTGAGGGGAAAAGGCCAAGGGGTTGTTCTAAACCCCAACTGACACGCCCGGGTTCCATCTAATGAGGATTCTCTCATTTGCATTTGAAAACCTGCACCCACCCCAAACGCGCAGAGTCACAAAAGGAAACACGTGCAGGGCTGGAGCTGCAGATTTCAGTTTGCTCTCCCAGGACTCTTAATCTATATGAACACATATGAACACATTTTAATCTATATGAACACAGATTTTCATTAAGCAAACTAATACAACCTTGAAACATAATATTATATTTTCTTCTGATTAAGTTAATTTTAACAGAAAATATCAAGCTTATGAGCATAGCAATTTTTGGCACATGAGATGGCACAAAATTTACTGCTCTTAAATATGATGGCCAAAAAAAAGTCATTTAGTCATAGTAAGCATTAAAGAAAGGATCCTGATGAATGTCACCAATAAATATCAAGTGGAAGCCCTGATTCTGTAAACTACCACACAGAAATTTGCAATTTTAGCCATGTCCAATATCTCCTTTAAATTGGCTAAGATTCTTATACGTAACACCCTTTCTCATTATTTTAGTAGATTATAGATTAATTCTGAAAATATTTAGAGCCTTCCCAACCTATCACTTTACATCCCTGAAATCCTTTAAGGAAAGAACACAGGGCCATTGTGCACACAGACACACAGGTTCTTTTCAACTCTAGAGCCAAGCTGCATGACTCCAATTTCCCATTAATTAGACAATTTTTCAGAGGTTTATTTGCTAATTATCCTCAGTAGGTTTTCAGCACACAGAAGAAGAAAGAAAAAAAAAATTCTGAGATTTCTCTTAAAAAACTTGGGATGTTGCATGGAGAGCAATATGGGAATGCCCCACAGATGCTCTGGAATCCTTCAACCATGACATTCCAGCTGTAACAACCTACTTGTGTTAACTGCTCTGGGTAACAGATACCCAAGGTCTACCAGACTTCAAACTCAACCAGACAGGACTTTAAAATAACATTATTTCACTAAAAAGTGTGTTTAAGCAACTCCTTGACAGATATGTAAACAGACATAAAAATAAGTGTGATGTCTAATAGCTGTGTGTCATTTATTAGCTGGGGGAATTTCCTTCTTTTTCATTCTGCTAGCAGAGCTAAGGGCAGACACAGGAGGGATTTTTGCATTTGTAATGATCAATAAACAATTCTTAATTAAAGCAAATTTTCTATGCAGTCTCTTCCTGAATAGAAACACTTACTTGGGAATTTTCCCTCATAAAACTCCCTACTAGGAACTTATTAATCAGTCAGGTTTACCTGTAATGTTTCATCCTGACATGAAATTCAAGCAAGAAGTATCTGCCATTTCCTTACTAATGAAATGCTGGTTTTGGCAGTCTTATGATGCTACATGATGATGCTTTTGAAGCACCTTTCTGCCAGACCTAAAAGAGTATTAACATGGGGATATATTCCTATGATGCTAACAGGATTCATTCTGCCAGAACAGCTCATGCCCTGGTACATAATATGTATTTTGACAATCCCTTTTCACACAACATGGTTACTGCCACTAAGAAGTGCATGCTAACTTCTGCATATGATCAAAACTCTGTGGCAGATGAATTTGAAATTTGAAGATTCTGATGTATTTGGCAAGGTTACAACTTTATCAGTATTTCCAGGATTTGGAGGGCATAAGTTTTGGAGGGCATAACATTTCTACACACTCTTGCTGCCTACATGCTTTTTGCAATACCACATAAACAAAGGTATCAAAATGACTCAATCTACTGGCCAAATGGGCTGAACAAGAAATGTTGAACTACTGCCTCCATTAGAGCTGGACATGTGGTAACAAACAAGCACTATCAGCCAGTATGTGCTTGGATAAACCTTCTTTTTGCAGACTTGCATTGATAAGTACTCATTCTTACAGACTTTCTTTCACTTCCTTTCTTTCCCTCACACAGTTAAACTGCAGTTGCTGGGTACTCATGTGCCCACCTGACATAAGAGCTGCCTAGTTCTGGGGTTTGAGTTTCCCCATGTCCACCCAGAGATTGTATCTATAACCAGTGAATCTCTCCCAAACTGCAACTTCCTTGACAAATCCGACATCTGTAGTCAGAAATGATGAAGCAGGAAGAAGGAGCTGTCAGACTTATCCTAGCAGCAGCAGAGTTTTCCTCCTTCACCTACTCCCAGCTAACCAAAACATGGCACAGAGCTCTGGCTGCTGCTCCTGGCTGTTCCAGCTGGTGGCTGCCATTCCCTCCTCCATTATTTCCAAGGCATAGAAATGCCAGGTCTGTTCCAGGATCTCCCACACCCAAAATCTCAGCAGCAATGTGCAGGCAACACGACTTGATGCAACTGAGACTGGCAAAATGATACCTCAGGCAGCTATCCAGAGAAAGGATGGATCAGTGCTGGCAGCTGCAGAGCACAGCCCTGCTTGCTGCTGAGTCAAGCATTTGCAGCACGTTGGACAGCAGCAGACACAGCCAAGTGTGTTTGAACTTTCAGCAGCGTGGAAACGTCCTGCCAGCAGCTCCAGAGCCACAAAAACCTTTCTCCTAATCCTGTCTCACCTAAATCTTATCTCACCTAATCCTAAATCTGAAATTGGCAAACGAAAACCACTACGCAAAGACATGATCCAAGTTCATTAGCCTCCAAGTACTTACTGGATTTGAACTTGGGTCACTGAAGTCAAGAGAGATATTCAGGGAAAGTCAAGCATTGGTTTATGCAGTTGGAGAATTTGGGTGCCTTGGGTATAGATTGGAAATCTGGACAAAAACAAAACAAACCAAAAAATGTTGTGTGCATGCCTATACATGAAAAAAAAGCATCTACCTCTTCTGATGATTTAAAGGAAAGGTAAAATTCCTTTAGATTCACAAACCCCTCCTATGTTATATTTCTGCTGTAATGGGCTGATATTTCAAGGTACTGTAGATTGAGTAGACTCAAGAAAATGCATATTATTTTCCTGTAGTCCTTGTACATAGCATTCTCCTCCTGAGATAACTAGAAGACTTTCTGGTTTGACAGAAAGAAAAGAAAAACATGTACAAACTGTACAAACTGACCCTCCAAACATCAACAAGAGCTGATGGCTTTCTTAGAGCACTTTAGAAACATCTGGATTAAATGTTCACCTCACAGCACTGTCTATACATCCTTGAGGGATTGCTTCTGTAAAGAAGTAAGGCACTTAAGTTTTCAAGTTAAAATAATGAAATAAAAGGTGTTCTTTATTTGTCTGCAGTCTAAAAGTCCTTGTATCAGATCCAATATGCATATTAGGGAAAAAAGAAATCTGTTTGATTTCTATTTTTAAAATAACTGGAATAAAACAACGGGTACAAAGCTTCATATGTATAATAAGCAGCCTGGAACAGACTTCATTTTCCAGCACAATTCCTATTACATATGCAGACCCTGAAACATAAATATTAATGTCAACAACAAAAATAATTTGTATTTCTATCTGTTTGTGAGCAAAATAGATGCACTTAGTAACACCAGTCATGCCACTACAGCCTACAGTAACACATAACTTTCTAAAGTATATTAAATACTCACCTTAGAGGTAGGGTTTTTCTTGAAAGACTCATTAAAATTTCCACATAAATACTGGATGTTCTAGTGGGTTTAGAGCCACTGTATTTTTGTGGTCATTCCGTTCCCAAAAACAAGACATAAAAGTGTAATACAGAGTAAGATGTTGCTCAAATCAAAGCTAAGTTATAGTGAGTTTAGAATTAAAATTCCACACTTACATTATGCCAGTTCTGTTCAACCAAACAAGAAGAACAATCATGTATGGTCAAACAGATCGAATTCTATTTTACACTTTAAAGGAAAAATCAGTCACAAAAGACCAGAGTAAAATTTCTACACAATTACAAAACTCATCCTGCTCTGGTACAGTGTAGTATCAGTTTTGCTGCTGAAAATACTCTGCATACACCAAATCCCTAGAAAAAAACTTACTTTTTTTCCACTCCCATTGGAGAGTCACACACAGACCTTTATATGATTTAGCAACTTGCAGTCTAAAATCATCCTGGAGATGGCTAACACAACTGGGCTGAAAATAAATTCAGATTTCAACCACGAAACAGTTTCAATTCAAGCTCTAGCACATGCGCTGAGGCAGTTCCATTTGTGTAGAATGGTAACTAAATCCTAAAAATTCAAATAAAGAAATGAAAATAAGTAATATATATAATATTGCTGCTTATTCTGAAACTACCATTTTTTTCAAGCAACACCCTTCCACCCAGTCTGATATTCTAAGAATATAATCCAGCAAACCTTGGATTTATCAATGAAGAAGCCAAAAAGAACAATAACCAAAGCTGTATGAATAAGGTGCCCTTTCTTCCCCCCACTATACCTAATTCTCATGATCACCATATGAACCTCACACAGCTGGCCTCAGCCCTTTGATCCAGCCTGTCCAGATCCCCTGCAAAGCCTTCCTGCCCTCCAGCAGATCCACACTCCTGCCCAGTTTGATGTTGTCCACGAGCTTGCTGAGAATGCCCTCGATCCCCTTGTCCAGAGCATCAGTAAAGATGTTAAACAGGGCTGGGACAGGGCTGGGCCCTGGGAAGCACCAGGGGTGACAGCCCCAGCTGGATGTAACTCCAGTCACCACCACTCCCTGGGACTGGATGTCAGACAGGCTTTTACCCAGCAAACTGCACCAGTCCAAGCCATGAGCGGCCAGTTTCCCCAGGAGAATGCTGTGGGAGATGGTGTCTTTACCAAAGTCCAGGTACAGGCACCCCAGCTATCCCCTCATCCACTAAGTGAGCTGTCCTGTTAGGGAAGATCAGGTTGGTGAAGCAGGACCTGACCCTCCTGACTCCCCAGCGGCTGTCCTGTCCCAGGGAATGGTGTGTTGGGCAGACATCAGCCTACAAACACCCGAACACTGAAGCAAAACTGCCTCCTGGTGCTCACAGGACTAACACTTTGTTTTACCATTACATGGGAAATCCAGCAGTATTTCAATTCTTTAGATGACTGCAGCCATGGACAGTGCAGTTAAACACAATCTAATAAAATATGGAGCAAGCAGAGGAAGCTGAATTTAACACAACAGCAGTTTGCTACTCTCCTGCCAAAACAGAGCCTCAAAGGATTCCCAGTACCAAAAATCTGAATAAGTGAACTAGAAAAAAATAATTTAATTGGAACCATTAATCTTCAGTGAAGGACTTTCACTGGTCAAAACTTATGGCAGCTGATGACAGCAGTAGCTATCTTACTACAAATTAGAGATAAAATCCTAGCTCCAAAGTCCTTGCCAAATTCCAACAGTACTTTTGAGCAATTCTTAGCCCTTCTGACTCAGTTTTTGAACTGTCAGTTGAGTAGGAGGTGTGAATTGAGGAAATGTTTTCATGAGTTTCCTCATTTAGCCATTTTTCCATAACATACATTGGCAGAGCTCAGAAGGAAAAAAAAAAAAAAAAAAAACCACTCTGCAGACTGTTCACTGTTTTCTGAGTGAATTACTCAGCTCTTTAGCTAAGCCAACACTTACACCTTCCAAGGTTTCCAGAAATGCTGAAGGCTGTAATTCTTACTCCTCAACACAAAGAATCAAATCCCAGGAAGAATCCTTTTTCTACAATCAGATTTTTGCAGGTCCCTCATCATATGGATATCCACATGAAATCTATTAAACTTCAAGCTATTTCTGAAAGGAAAAAAGCTGCTTGGAGACTTCAGTGCAAATAAGAAACAGATATATTACCAATTATCATCATAACTTAAATAATTATCTTGAACTTCAGAAAAACTTGAGTAGGCTGGAGTAGGCTGGAATTCCAGGGCAAGAAGGCAAAGACGTCTCCAGCACTTAGGCCAGGAGTTGGCAGTCTGATCTCTGGGGTTCCATTTCTGCCTGGTTCTGTGACTTCAGAGAGAATGATACAAAATGCAAAACATAACAATCCCTGCAGGGCCCAATCAGCTCTGTAAGTTTTGGCCTGCCTTGAAGAATTCACAACAGAGGGAATAAGAAACATCCATCTGTCTTTGAAACGCTTACTTGAAAGGGGGTGAACATTCAGCATTCCCTGTCTATGAGAACAAAATGTCAGGATTCAAGCAATCCCTACAGAATAGTGAGAAGGCAGAAACAAAGTGTGTGCCCAAAACTGGCTTTGCTAAAGAGGATGAAATGAGGGGAGGAATGAAGAAACTTTTGAAAGAAAGAAATATAAGCACTTGTAACAGCAGGAAACAGCATGGGAGCAGCTGCAATCCAAGGGTGCCTGGCACTACCTGGAGCACCCCCAGCAGCACTGCAGCCCTGCCCGGGAGCTGCTGGGCAGCCTCCTTGCCAGGCTCCATGTGGAGCCAGCACTCCAAGCCGTGGGACACCACCAGGAACAGCACAAAGTGTGTGCCCAAAACTGGCTTTGCTAAAGAGGATGAAATGAGGGGAGGTATGAAGAAACTTTTGAAAGAAAGAAATATAAGCACTTGTAACAGCAGGAAACAGCATGGGAGCAGCTGCAATCCAAGGGTGCCTGGCACTACCTGGAGCACCCCCAGCAGCACTGCAGCCCTGCCCGGGAGCTGCTGGGCAGCCTCCTTGCCAGGCTCCATGTGGAGCCAGCACTCCAAGCCATGGGACACCACCAGGAACAGCACAGGCAGGACCCAGAGCACACAGGGACCTCAGGGAGTGCCAGGGATGTGCCTTGGAGGACGCACAAAACACCCACATCTGTCACCACTGGAGGGGTGGAAACACACCCAGCACATGGTGGGGGGAGGCTCCAAACTTTATTTCTGTAATGAAGGGACAGAGGTGCACATCTAACCTTGGGGAGGTTAGAGTTAGCTGTACAAGAGTACTTGGGAGTTTGATGTTGCAAATAGACATTTTTCAAGTGCCTAATGTTGTGGCTTATCCATTGCACAGCTTCTGTTGATTCTTAATGTACAATTTACTGATTGCCAACTAATTACTTGGCATCAATAAATCAGTGAACCACTTTGATCCCTGTTTGATTTAATCCATGTTACCAGAGCAGTTTGTCCCTGAAACCAGCATTCAGATGTAGTGTCACTGCTGGAAGAAATCCAGAAGTCACTATTGCCTAACTAATTACCCTAAATAATTTTGTATGTCCCCAAATAACAATTCCTTGGTGGGCCACAAAATAGAGGGAGAGCTCCAGGGCAGACAGCATTTCCAGGCAGAACAGCTGTGCTCTCCAAATACACACAGAAATCCGGGCTACCATTGGATTGCTAGGAATCATTATGCATGCAAACTATTTAAAGGTGTTTGTATTTCTGTGCCCTATTTATAGAGTACTTTGCAATGTTTGGGGGAGAGCCCACAGTCTAATAAATAAAAAACTAACCTTTGAAGGAGTCATCACTGGGAAGAGTGCTTTTTAAGTACAATGTACCACCAAGAATCTTTGGAATCTTCTCAGTATGAGACAACATCACTTTTGCATAGCAACAGCCATCATGCACAGTCTGCAGAGATGGATTTCAATGGATCTGTAATCCTATTACTGCTGATTTTATTTAAAAGATAACAAGAATGAAATTAGCAGGGAGATAAAAAATAAGTAGAAAAAATAAAATCCAAATACATTTTAAACATAATCCTCTCCAGTGGGTCAAATTACTTATCTTTTCCATGTCTGCCATTATGAGAGCAGTTTTCTGTTACACTGGTTTACTAATTGCCAGTCTCCCCACAAAATATTGACAAAACCAACCCAAAAACAACAAACAGCAGAATACACAGCACTGGTTTCTCAAGGGACACATATGTGTTGATGCATGACTGGAACATGAATAATTCAGAATCTTCCCATCTGAAAACAGTTTTTGCATAACTAAGGTATAAAACCCCCTACATTCATTAAGAAAGATTAATAGCTACAATTGCAAATTCAGGAATTTTTTTATTTGCATTAGACTTGATGCTTAGAATGTGAGTTTTATATAGGCAAGGATCACAATTATCTCCTGTCCATGCTCTGCATCTTCTGAATAAATCACTCAATAGCTTCTCTGTAAAATGCATTTTAATGATATTGATTGTCCAGGTATGCCAAATTAAAAATACCACTTAAAACACCGTTAGGGTAAACAGCTAAATAAAAAGCCAAAAGGAAGCTTCTGCTAAGCCACAGACAGCAAAATGCCATTTTGTGTCATACCCCTGATGAATCTGAGCAAATGAGGTGAACACCTAGATGGTTCCCAGGGACTCACCCTGGTCCAAAAGAAAACACTTAGCAGCAGGAAGGAAAGGCAGTGGATCTACAAAATCCATCTTCTTTTGTGCTAGGGAAAGACATCTCTACTCTCTGCTTGCAGGAGACATCAGTAGATGGGCTGTGTTACCAAGTCCTACAGCGAACCTGGTCTAAGCCAGGAAACTCATGATTACCACAAAAATTGAGATAGGGATGGTGAGGGAAGCGAGAGACAGAAAATCCTCTAGGTTTCTGTTTGTGTGGTGTCCTAAGTCCAGTTAACAATGCTGCTTGCTGTTCAAGAAGACACCAGCAAAGCCCTATCTGCTATACTCTGTCACTTGAGAGTTAGCAAAGGATGATGCCCAACTATTAGTTTTAAACATTTTTTATGGCAGATAATGTGTTTATGCTTCCAAGGAGCAGCCTCTTCCAAGAAAAACAAAGTACCAAACCATAAATGAAATAACCCTTTATAAATGATTCTTCTCTATTATACAACGTTGAATGACCCTCACTTAAATTATTCTATTGACATATTTATGATTTGTATTTGTGGACTTTATCTTTCTCTGCAGAGTCCACTAATGATAGCAGGGCAATTCAATATACATGCACTACCCAGTACCATCCCATCAGCAAAATATATCAAGCCCAGCTATCAAAAGATCTCTGATGGTTGAGATCCTTAAATTATATCCCAAAAGTCTAAGGGCTGCCTATGCAACTCCATCAGATTTTTAAGCTTGTAAATGCATTAGAAGAGCAAATGCTGAAAGGTTTACTCAGGTTCCTCATGCCAGACTGATTATATCAGACATCAAAGTCCATTGCTTAAGTTTTAATTCATAACTACTTCAGAAATGGCACAAACACTGATCAATAACTTACAGGGGTTCCTTTCTTCAAAGCAGAACATTATTCTGTAAAAGGCAAGAGCTTTAGATACTGTCACTAACTTCTGGGATTTGCTGAAGACATGTCTGGAGAACCAGTGATGTCCTTGCAGACCCTTGAAATTGAATTACTGCAAGATTCCTTGCAGACACAGAGCCAAACACCTCTTCCTGCGCATGTACTGTGAGACCTTCAGAAGCAAATACATGTAAAGAGCTGAAATGCATTTGGTGCAAATCTAAATAAAGCATGTGATCAACTCAACAAATCCACTAAGAACATTTCTTTCTCCCAGTGAAGCTTTGAACCTTCTCCTTTGCAAGGTAAGGTGCTCAGCCACCCAGTTCAGGGAGGGGCCACTGTTTTAAGAAGAGTGAACAGTGAATGTTCAAAGGATAAAATAAGCAGGAAACCAATTAACTGCTCCAAGGAAGCACCACTTCCCATCTCATTTGCTGTTTCATTGCTCCCTTCAGTCCTTTTAGTCCAGGTCTGCACAAAATAAGCCCATAGGCTGAGTATATCTTGCAGCCACCAGTAAGACTATACCGTATTATGTTATAAATGATATTTCAAGAACACTGAATAATTTATATCAAGTATCACTTGTACTTCCAAATGCTAAGACATCAGAAGGCACTATTCCAGGATTAGAAATAATCACTGCATAAGTTGGAAAGAGCTGTTCCCCTTAGGTAAAATATTAGCTACCAAAAATATAAGTGAGATTTTCGAGTTCCTCCAAATGTTTTCAACTTGCAAAATCAGAACCAGAAAAACTCATGCAATGAAGTCAATAGTGAAACTCACAGTGCAACCGTTCCAATATTGAATTGGTCTTCAATGACTACATACATATATATATAGATGATGATGATGATAAAAAGTCAGTATTAGAAAAAAATATGGAAAACTTGGACTAACAAAATTATTCAATTAAAATACTGCATCTGGGAGAGAGAATTCACTATAGAGGGAAACTTTTTCATATGGCAGGAGGGGAAATAGGGTGTATTCTTGAATATATAGATTTTTACACAGCACAAACTTAGTATCAAGGTTATAAAACATTTTTCAGTGAGGGGAACTTTCAGTCCTTGCACCCGAGATCTCCTAGTTCCAATATTTATGCAGGAAAGATGTGTCACATGTTTCTCTTGGTATGGAGCTCCACAGTAGGCTTTTGATTCAGTTAAAATATCATTTCACATTTAAAGCAACAAGATGCTTTAAATTTTATTAAATTAAATTTTCTAGTATTTTTGTTGATATTTCTTTCAGTGGTCTTTCTTATTCTAGATCCATTAACATTTTTTATTGATACACCCAATTTTAGGGATCAAAAAAGTACAGTATACCCCCAAAAAAGTCTGTATCTCTACATAAGATCTTCATGTCCAACATTGCCTTAAACAAACTTTTACACTAGAATGGCTGACTGCATAATTACCATTTAATCATCAGATGAAACAGATCAGACACCTCAGAGGCCCTTTCTTTGATAGCCTTGCTGATTTAATAGCAATGCATCTTTCCCAGCTGCCATGTGATGTGTGAAAGCTGCTGGAGTAGAACTCCACAGTGGTAGCACCTTCAGGTTCTGACACAAACACAGCTTTAATCTATTCATTTATACAGCACTGAGCTTGTTAAAACAGTTTGGTATTTTGAGTTGGTATAAATTTAACTCATAGTGCAATTTTTAAAATTACAATTTCCTCCAGCAGATTGCTTCAAAGCATAGTCGTAAATTTATAAGATTCCTCCTGAATTCCTGCACTAATAAGATAAATATTAATTGGAAATAATTTTGCTATTTCTTTCTCTTTTCGGAAATCAATGCACATTTAGGACTGTTATTCAGTGAACTCAATTATATTTATTACTGGAAGTACCCATGAGGACTATTACCATGCTCTGCTCTGTCTGATAATTACAGTGTTATTATACACAGAAACCCAGCACATGCCCAAGTCAGGCTGCAGGTCAGAAGCCAACAATGCATAAATATTTGCCAGTAATTCATTAATGTACTTCTCAGCTACACAACCATTCCTTCCTCTTCGGTTCCTAGTGAAATGTGCTTCACCAACACTGGGTTTCCCAAAGATATTTGGTAAAAAAACACTCCTCACAAGCAGCTGTTAACCAACCACCCATGGGCTTCCTCCTGAAATTCTGAGTGCTGACAGAGAATTGACTCAAACTTCACAACTTCATTGACTTCAATCCCTGGCTTGATCCATTTCAAAAGCTGCCTGTTAACACAGGGCACACCATGACAAACACAATTAAATCTGAAATCCTGAGTTGCTAATCCCCAGCAAGGGGTTAGATCTTAAAAACAACAAACTTGATGGAAGGCCAGTGCCCTGACCTATGAGTCCTCAAGCATTAATAAGCATAAATATAACTCTGAAAATACTGCAGACAAATTTCCCTTAAAATGAAGAAGATATGGGAAAAAGTTGCAATATTTCTATAACAACTACTCTTCAAATTTTAAGAAAACATAATGCAAAACTATCCACTGGGAGAATGTTCAAAGAGGTGATCTGAGATATTAAGAGCCAAACTTTAAAATCAGTATTCAAATTATTCTTCTTCAGTGTAACCTTCCCAGTGGCATGCAATAGTAAATATGATCCAATTCACAGGCATTTAGTGATAAATAATAAACCAGAAGCATAAAATACTGCAACACAGTACGGAGTTGGGACCTGAATATGCACTTTTGTGACATGATCAAAACAACAGCAGAGTTAGAGCCAGGGAAACAACAGGAATAAAGAGGAGCTGGTTAAAATGCCCTTGACACCACACAGCAAGGATATCAATGTTCATCTTATTTAAAGCCAGGTTAACAGCCTAAGAACAGGTACCTGCCCCTGAAGTCAATAATCATTGTATATATAAACCAAGACCACATACTATCACCTAAGAATGATAAAAATGTAATAAAAAATAAAGTTTTCAGTGATCAGAATGTCTGAAATGTACTGTTTAAGCACTTCAACAAAGCATAACTTGAGATTCAAAACAAGTGGGCACTTGAAAAAATAAAGAAACATAAAACCAACAGGTATAGGAGAAAAAAAAAAGGAGGAAAAGAAAGGGACTATGCACTTGTTTAGAATTTTATAACTTCAAAAATAGTATCTTATATCACTAAGCATGTATTCTAATTCTAATAGAGTTTTTATTCTTAGGGCTTTTTATTCAGAAAATAAAAAAGTATCCCTATTTTTCAGAAGATAAAGGTAAAATTAAAGAGCAGTATCGGAGGGAACAAGTTACCCACTGATTTGGATCCCAACAACCCACCATGTCCACCAGACCTGACTCTGGGCTTGTGTTCATCTTCCTTTAAGAGTCAGCATCATCTCAACAGAAAACTGAAATTTGGGCTGCATCTGTGTTCTCCTTCTCTCCATCTGGATGAGAGGAGCAGGAGCTACTTGTTTACTCTTCCAGAGGCTGAAGTACAGGCAAACACAATTTCTGTCTTTCTTAGGACCCTCAATCTCTCTCTCCCTCAACAAACAGCATTTAGGGTAATGTGCTTTTCCAAAATTAGACTGCTTCTCCCTCTCCAACCTTTCATTTCCAATCCTAAATCTCAATTACAAAACAATTGCTTTCTCAAGTACTTCTGGAGAACCTAAATTAATTTTTTAGGATGACAGGCCATTCAGTTGCTAGGGACTGAAAACCATTCAAACATATTGCTTTGAATGAAGTCTACTACATTCAAGGCTGACCTAACTCTTGCTAAAGGCCATTAACCATATGAACTATATCAGCAAGACAGTCCTGTATCATGAAATAGATGAAATATTTCATCACTACTTCTACAGTGAGCACAGAAGAGAGGAGGTAGTCTAATATTCTTTATATGTTTCAGAAATCATTTATCTTCATAATAAAAAATTTTTAAATATTTTAAAAGCTAAGTAACTTTGAAGAATGGTTTATTTTGATGGAAAACAATGGAAGTGCATAAAGAATTCATGTCTCCAGGTTCTGTTGCTTTCCTATCCCTTAAAGCTAAATTCTCTCTTTCTATAGAGAAGAAATCCAAAAAGAAGAAAGTAAAGAAGAAAGTATATAAATTCTCTCTTTCTATAATCCAAAAAGAAGAAAGTAAAGAAATTTGTCATTTAATTTTTGAGCCAGAAACTTGATAGTTGCTCAAAGCAGCCATCCCTACTATTTTTACTAATCTCCAAATTCAACATGTGCTCCGTGCAGAGTTATGAATCACTTTGTTATTTGCTAAAGAGCTCAGATTTAATCACCATTTCACACAACAGCAAAGTAACAGGATGTTCTGCATCCCTCCCCAGTGCCTGTGGAAGTGGGCATGGCACTGGAGGCAAACACTACGTGTGAGCTTCTGCCTGTGACTCAGGAGCACAGCTGCTCTGAAATGAAACACAGAGCAGGGCAGCCCTTGCCAAAGGTGCTGAATGAAAATTTGAGAAGATTAATAACTCTCAATGCCCAAACTTCCCTCTTTCCAGCTGTCAAACAGACAAAAGTTGGTGAGGAGATCAGGGTTAGCACTTCCCTGTATTGCTGCCACTGAAAACAGTGGGACATGAAGGATTAGGTTTTATTCTTGCACTTGGAGTTGACCACCACTGGAAATGAACACGGCAAGATTAACAAATGTTTTATGTACAGAAAACTATACTCACACTGGGGATTGCATCATAGCAAGCAAAGGCAGAAAACATTCCAGAAGGGTCATCTGAGACAAGGGGAACGTTTTCTAAAAACCAAATGTTCCTTGCAATCATTAACACTGTTAGAAAATTAAATTTTGATTCTATTCAAGAAAGAGGAAAAATCCTACAAAACCATCTCTGAGGCCGGGGGTTTGTCCCTATCTATTGGAATTCTGAACAATCTTCTTTGGAGTTTTTATAATAGATGAAGCTAAAAGGAGGAAAATCAACAAAACCACATGTAATTATTTGTAAACCTCCTTCAAGATCCTATGTACCTTCTTCTGTATTTCTCTGCTTTCTCTAACTATCTAGCACAGCCGCTTCTGCCTAAAACTGGAGGAATTCTATACCATATTCTACTATATCTACACTTAGAAAAATACATTCTTTCCTGAAAATCTCCAAGCTCAAGATCATGAATCTTAGGAGCACAATGTGAATAATCTCAACGAAAACAAAACAAGTAATATCAGTCATTTAAAATTCTAATTTCTATTTAATTTCTAATTCTTCATCCTAAATCAGAGTTACTAAAACCGAGTGCAGCCCTCGAAATCTAAGTGCAACATTGTGACAGAAAAGTTAAGTGTCCTACCAGCACCAGAACTGAAAACTGAATTCAGATTTTCCTAAAGCCAGGCACCTTTTTTACATGTCAAATTCTTCCCAGCTATTGATGTTGCCCTACGTCAAAAGATTCCTACTGATTGCAGAGAAGATAACGAACACCAAATATCTCCCAAACAGAACCCCTTTATCAACATCTTCTGCTGACCCAGGGCCTTGACATTTCTTATCTTAAATTCATCAGCATCACAAGACAGAAGCACACAAAGGCAAAAATCAATTCTGATTGAAGTTACAGAAGTGAAATCAAGGCAGATACATTCTGCGAGCAGGGGAGCTACACAGCATCATTAATGGGATACATTTTATTAATTTCCCTGCACCTTACCTAGTGAAATCATTGTATACACACACAAAAAGAGCTGAGAAAACAGATTGTAAATGTTAAGGTCTAAAAGGTGTCTTTGCACTGTGCAGCAACTAATATTTTTTGCAGTTCTATCTGCCAGCAAATGCAAAGCCCAGGCCACCAGGAAAGGGGAAGAACCATTTCCATTCCTTCCTAATTGGACCCTGGAGATTGACACATTTAAACCAAAGATCAAATCTGCTGCTTTTTGAATGAAACTGCTTTGTAACTGTGAAACTGCCTGTAAGGGACAGGTAGCAATATCATTTCTTAAACTAACTGCAAAATGTATCACCTGGATGACAGTTAAATAGATTAATTATAAGCAAAGGTAATCAGCTCCTCATGTGACCTCTACTGTTCTTGAATAACCTACTTATTCTTTTAGGAGAAATTAAAACAAACACAGCTGAACACCAGAAGCTCCGGAAAACTCAATTTTTTCCATTCAAAAGGGTATTTTCTCCAAAGAATTCTGAGTGTTTCAAACACTAACAGTGTAGGACACTCCTGAATAAAACCAGTGTTGTAACATCTGCAATAAACACCCTTGCCTCCTGCGCCAAGCAGCAAGGGAACTGACTGTAGGGCACAAGAGTGCAAGCCTGGTTTCATAACCCTTGTCCCTCAGCAGCCCCAGCTCTCCTGAGAGCTTTCACTTGATCTGGAACTGAGAACATGCTTTTAGAAGCACTACATCCCCTCAAAGTAATTTCTTGTTACAGAGTACTTAGCAAGACCCATAGTTTGTGCCCTTGCTTTAAACCACAGGATCTGCACACTTATATTTATACATTTGTATGAGATTTCCAAACCAATTTTTTAGTCCTGCAGCTTCTTTGCAACCCAGTTGTGCAATCTGCTTCCCACATGTCCTCTACTGTGTAGGGCAGGGTGATGGAATATCACCTCGCTGTTTGTGAAGCAGTTTGCTGCCAGGTTTGATGGGTCTTACCCTGGATGATCCACTTAAGAGTCTGTTTCCTCTTGTGTTTAGCACTGACATCTCTGGATTCCATCCTTTCTGTCCAACTGGGAGCATGTCTGCTTTCTTCAATTACATGAAAGCCATGGAATCCATGGGCCCAATTACATTTTTAAGAGTGCCATGAAAGGCTGATTGTGCTCACCTCTCTACAATAGCACAGTAAAACCAAGAACACACAAAGGCAAATCAAGCATTAAAACAACTCCCACCTCTAAAAACACCCAAGACATCTGCCCACATGATGATTAAAAAACCCTTTTTTTTCCTCATTCTAGGAACACCAGACTTTGCCAGTGCACATGAGAATAGCAAAGACCCTGGGACTGAAAGCAGCTCATAACACAAAGTCTGTTTCAAAGATTTGACACCAGGACTTCGTGACACACAGGACACTGAAACCTTCCCATGCACTGTTAGCATATAATCTCCTGCTCCTCAGAACTTCTCTCTGTGTCTTCCCTACTTCATCCACATCCTCAAATGCCACACAAGGCTGCAGTAGCTGTAAAGATAAGGCAAGACAGCAATCTTTTAGTAGTTCTTCCTCAAATTATCTACCTGAATTTCCTCTCCATGCCAGGCACTGGAATAATAAGTACAACATGCTCAGAAAAGAGCACAGCATCACAGGAACATGTCCTTTAGACAAGTAATGTGCATTTGGTCATTAAAAAATTGATTCCATCAGTAATAAGCACCATCAACCCTAATTTTTCTGTAAACTTAACTCAGCATTTGGGGTACTTTTTTATGTTGTCTGAGTCATACCATACCTAGCAAACCTTTTCTCCTCTACTACAGAAGTTGGCTTATTATTTTGACTTATTTTTCTGCAAAAGCAAAACTTAGCAAGGTTTTTTACTGCTTAGCAGAAACCTGCATTGCAGCAGGAAGCCTATGCAGAAAATGTGCAGAGTACCCAGCCAGGGTAACAAATCACCAACTCACTAAACTCCAGTGTGCCTCACAGTCACTGCAGAGCAGCATTTATTTCACAGTGAACTCTAAAAACACCAGGGGGAGAGATAAAGGGAACATTCATATGCAGAAAGCTGTTTATTGTGGTTCTAAGACAACATGGAAAGACTGACTTCTCCATTCTATAATAGGGGAATACAAACTTCCAGCCACCTAAAAAAAACATCAGGGACACCATTCTGCCTGACAGTGTTCATTTTGGCACACCTCCTTAGCCTTCATAAATTGATTTTTGCTTCCTTTTTCAGCTACAAGGGGCAGGAAACATCCTCCAACACCACAGCAACCTCCAGAGACATACATGCTGTACCTAATCTGATCCATTAGACATCCATTTCACTTCCTTGTGTCATGCCCTGAAAAATATTCACAGCTCAGTTACAAATTACCAGCAGATCCTTACAGAGTAGTAAATGCAGTGAGCAATCTGTCTATATATACTGTGAATAATGTAACTTACCTAGTTTTATACTGCCACACATGAGCCAGCCAAACCTCAAATGTCTGTTCAACTCTTGGCAAAATAAAAAGAGGAAAACATTTGATAACCTCAGGGAACCAGCTGCACTTTTTATACAGCTTTCAAACCCTGCTTTGAACTCTGGACTGCTGAGCTTTGTTACAAAAACCTCCAACTCAGTTTTTCCCAAAAAGAGAAAAAGTACATGCAACAAACCTAGCACAGCCCTGCAAAAAATAACATCAAACATGAAAAGTTACACTGAACATCAGGTCAATACACAGCAAAATAGGTTCTTCCCTGAGATTCAAGGCCTCACTAATGTGTTCCAGACAACTGTCAATAGTTAAAGCCATCTTACTTGCTGCTTGAAGAGACTTCCAAAATTTTTAAGCTGCCATCCTCTGTAAAGATTTCCTCCTTGATCTCAAGAACTTCATGCACTTAGAACTCAAGGCAGGTTATTTCCTAGCATTTTCCTGTCCTTTTCATTTCTCAATCATCCTTATTTGACAGCAGTTTCAAGTTGTAAAAATCCTTTCCTTTCCAAGCTCTACCTGACCAATAAGAATGGTTACTCAAAGAAAGAGAACAAAGATAAGCTTGCCAGCACTGAAAAACCAATGTTATTAACATTTACCTTTCCCTACCACCTATGAAAGGGAGAAGAAAAAAAAAAAAAAAAAAGAAAAAAAGAAAGCAGAAGAATATTCAAGCCCCTCAATACTTCAGGGACCTCGAGAGCCCCTGCACAAAGTGAAGCTATTCCACCAACAGCCACCACTCTACACAGCTGCCCAACCCTTTCCTCTTAAGTCTAAATTGTCTCAAATTATTCCAGCTCGTCAGTAACTGGGTTAACTGCACTACCAAAATACATCAGGAGTAGCACCACATTCTTCAAAACCCACCAGCCCAAAACACATCACTCAACAGTAAAGTTACCCCTGCACAGGCAACAAGAAGTCAAACACATCTAAATGCATTCAGTACATTACAGCACTAGAAATTCTGTGACTTGGAAATAGTTTTCACAAGTTAAACCACAACAAACTCTGGAAATTATCCCACAAATGACTAGGTCTAATACTGAGATGGAGCAGCTAGCAATGCTTTCCTGTACATACAAAATTCAGAGCATGTTGTCACTCTGAAAGACATAGGTTGTAGATAAATGTGTCAGCTACTATATAGCAAAACACTCCAATTTTTGGCAGAAAAATCAGTTACCTTTTCATTTATCAAAGCCTGAAGTGTGCAGATGGAGAACGAGCTTATGGTAGTAAAATCATTTTCCCAAAGCCACAAAGAAAGCTTGGGCTATGCCCAGGATTAGAACAGTCCCTGGAGCAAATTCTTGGCCCAGCCTCTGTGAACCTAGCAGGATCTGAGTTGCTGTTAATTCACCTTTTTTCCCTGATGTTTAAAAATGCTTGTAAGAGTCAAGACAGACTGCCTTAAGCAAATATTTCCTCACAAAAGTGAGAAACTTACTACCAAAACACCAAGGAAATGCTGAACAAAGTCTGAAAACACCTCATCTAGTACAAGTTCATCCTATCATTTGTCATACACTTTAGGGACTGATGCTTATTTGTTTCAAATTGAAATAAACCCATGGAAGTCAACAAATCTATGGCCTTCAGCTGAAGATCTGTCCCTATAAATTACCTTAAGTGTATTCAGGTGATTTTAAGTCTAAAGATTCCATAATCCATTAAACAGCACTTACAACATTATCCCTTAAATCACAGCCTTGTTTTCAGCCACCAGATGTTTCTCAGCAGGCAAATGTACACACAATAACCCAGTGAGTATCTCTTAGTGGGAGAGTAACAGGAAATTTCACTTTGAGTAGGGTTTGCTCAAGTGGCGGGACCCAAAATACAGAAATTGAATCATTTTCCTGCCCACTTCTCAGTATCAGATAATTGTGGGTTTGGTTTCTTGACACATTCACAGGCAGTAACTACGGATTTCCCACAATCAGAACTCACATGGTAAAGGGCACATAACTATGATTTCTACCTCTTTAACTAAAATCTTAATAATTTAATTTGCTGACTTAGTTTTTCATGGCTAGAGAAGATTGTTAAACAATCTCTCCTTGTTGCAGGCAATTGCACACAGAAATATTAAGTCATGCTAAATGAAAAGGAGACACAGTTTACTATTAGTTTTTAATGTGCCACAAAAATGAGCAGATGAATTGGCTCTTTTGGGTACTATTAGTTCCACATAGTTAGACATTATAGCCTGATATATGTTAGCCTCAGCAGCAAGTCAGAGAATAGTGATGTCTCTCAATTTGGGAGGTACAGAATAATCCTCTGGGCATACACACAGCCCTGTTTTACACAACAAGCTGAGACTGATGCCTTACATCTGTCTTCCTCACTCCTGGCAGCACGCTCCAGCACACATGCAAATTGATGCCCATAAACCAGCGCTGCACAGGCTGCTGGAGCTGTTGAGCAGTTTTCTCACAGCCCCTGAGCCATGTATTTAGGATTTAGGAAGTGATCTGCCACCACTGCCATCACCATCAGTTTTGTCTCTGCCTTCCATGGTCTTGGCCAGGTCTGATGCTGGGTCCTTGGCTCTGCCCTGTGCCTTCCATGGACCTGTGAACAACAGTAAACTCAATTCACACTAAATGTGAATTTAACATCAACATTTCAAATATATCCTAACCTGTCTATTGTTCCCTACCGGAATGGGATTGCATGGAGTTACATTTTTTTCCCCAACTATGCATCCTAGCTGACACTGCAGGCAGCATTTCCATCCTACTAAATCTCCCACTGAACAATAATAAATCTTTCTTCTAAAATTTTTCTTTTCAGAGCCTGGGGAAATACTGTCATTCTTTGGCCATTAAAATGTTTCACTAAAGAATATGATCTGTGGACAATGCACTTAGATGTGTATTTTCTTCACTTTGATATACTGAAAAGATACATTGTACTTAACAGTTCCTGGAAGCAAAATCTTTAATAGCAGAAGATAAACAATCCTGATGAGAAAATTCCATTTAGGATTCAGCCAAAGATCCTGTTCTGCAGTAGATGTTACTCATTCTCAGCATCACACCTGGCACAAAAATGGCTCAGAGATCTCTCCAGAAAGGAGAGCTTGTGGTGCAAGTGCCAAAAGCCACTTATCCTGCAACAGTTCCTGGAAGGCAGATGTCTCTTGTCTACCTATTTTTATGGTATCTGTCAGACCATCCCACTTCCTCTGCAGTTCTTCTGTCTAGCAAAATACCAGCTGGTTATTTCTGGTCATTCTTTTTTGACTAAGCACTGACTAATCTGCTTCTTTGAACTCTGAAGATAAGCTTCTCTGTCCCTTTTTCTGCAATACCCAGAGAAGAAAAGAACAGTAATGGAAGTCATACACGAGAGTCAGAAGAGATACACAGGAGCTCTTAATGTTTTTTCTGAAGAAGACACTTTGCAAGTGAAGATTAGTGTCCATTAAAAGTTATCTTGTCTTTCCCAATCTCCAGACTTCTTGTTTCAGTCTTTACCAAAGACTGTGATAATTTTTATTCGAACCAAACAAATTTGACCAGGTTGTACCACCCGTTTAGCACAGTGTATCAAAGTTTTCCAACCTTTAGATTGATCAAACTGGACTTTTCACACAGTATTCATATGTCTCCTCTCACAAAGTGTCATGGCATGTGACCTACAGAAGTACCCAGGACAGCAGGTTTATGCTCTTGCTGATGGTACTTTCAGAATCCAAAGTGTCCTTCAGCCCAGACTGGGTTATTGACTCACATGGGGTGGTGCCACCCATCCACACAACCTCATTCTCTGTTATTTCCTCTGCTCCCACTCTGTGAATTCCCTCCAACTCCCAGATGCTCCCAATTCTCACCAAGCATTACCATGGCTTCACATCCAGCTCCAAGGTATGGAGCTGCTGGGAGCTCAAGGGCAGGGTAAAGAACACATATTATTTATGAGATTATGTTACTAAGCACTCCTACAGTGCAGTTTTAATAAAATGACTCATTTACAAACAATATTCTGTTCTGAGAAAGTATTAAAATCTAATAAATTTCTACGTTCAATGAAAGGAACTCAAACACTGTTACTGAAAAATCACAGAAAATAAGTGCCAAAAAGGGAACACATCAACCTCCCCAGTAAAGCAAAAGTTACAAATGTTATTAAAAAAATTAACTGAGGTACCAGTTTAAATTTTGTTGCATATTAAGCTAAAAAAGTGAAAATTTTAAAATTTCTGGCAGAAGAAACCTAAGAAGAAAGCTGTGCACTGATTTTCATTACTTTCACTGCTGCCCATGAAGTTTGAATCCAGTAGTGCTTTAAAAACTCACAAAATTTAAACAATAAAGTGAAACTACACAATGAATATTAAACACATATTTTCTGTTATTAAAATTGACTTTCAGCTCCAGACACAAATAATTACAAGTTCACCTTTGCCAATAAGCAAACAAGTGCATTTTTAAATTGGGAAAGCAGAGAAAATATGAAATGATTTATGAAAACCAAATTCTATTGGTATATCAGGCATTTATAAAGAAATCTCTTAATACACTCAAGCCTTTGCACAAGCCTGCAACAGCTGAGGCACTGCTTTGTGGAAGTGATTCTACAGCAATTGATTGAAAATACATTTGACTTTTCAGACTGCAGGGATGGTCCTTCAGAGGGCAGATGCACACCCACTTGTGTGATGCAGCAAATACAGCAAGAGCAACAATTGAGACTTGTGCTAGAGGATGTTTTCAATTTTATACATAAAATCCAAGCAGGTTTTTTATGGATAACAGTTAACACCAATCACATGCAATAACCTTAATATTACTTTCTTTCCCCCTAACTACTTCCATCTGCTTTTAGCCAGGATACACATTTTTCACTCACTACAAGCTAGGGATGGCTGTAGGGAGCATCGTTCCCACACCACCCAGTCAGCACCAAGTGGTCTGCACAAAATCCTCCCCATTCAGTGTTAAATTCTTTTCCCATAAGAAAAATTAACCCTCTGCCTACACCTGTCTGTAATGGCATAATAGAATTTTCTCAGGGATATGAGTAGGACCCATGACATCCATACAATTATTTAACCATAATTATACCTACTTATTAATAGTTATTTGTATATTGCACACAACTGTATTCTCATCATTGGAACCTCTGAACCATCAAACACAGAGTTGTCCTTGACAGAATCCAAGCAGGGATCTGATGGCAAAACTGAACACCAAATTTCAAGTGTCTAAAACCTCCTACAATAATTTAAATATAACATATATTACCTATGTTACATAACATAGATGGCAATTCATTTGAAAGATGTTACCATTCTCACTGGTCTAAATGCTGCACAGACTCATTCCAATCTTCTCCACACAAAATAAATCAAAAAAAACCTTGGGAAGGAAAAATAAAACAACAAAAGAAAGAGCTGTGATTGTGATTATTACACCAAGCAGCCTAAACAATGTACTTGCACGTTTCTCACTCTCCATGAAGTCGTGTCACAGTGTTGGTTTTCCCTCATCATCAGCACCCTGTTTTAATTCCAAAATTCTTTGGGATGATCTTTTCTCATGACAAAAGAATAACTACTTAACATAAGCAATTATTAAAATGTAATTTTCTAACACAAAAATACAACAGACTAGTGTTTTAAAGGTTAGCATTTAAACACAAATTCAGCTGTTTTAACAAACTTCCACCATAGCAATAATTTTTAATTGTTTGCTGTTCAAATACATTATATCATTATCTAGCCTGTTCTAGATTTCACAGACTTCTACCATCATTTTCCCTGCCAGCTAAGGAAAAGATTTCATGAAGTGTGAAGCACTGCAGATTTTAGACCCACACTTCTGCTCAACAGCTATCAGTCCTGAACTTGACATCCATATGTTATTTTCTCCTCCCAAGAAAGTCACTTAGAGCTTTGTGTGCCTGGGAAAAAAAAAATAGACAGGCTCTTACTGGCCTCTCATTTTATTTTCAGTGAATGAAAATTGCATTTTGTCATTATTAAGTACAGACTGACCTATACAAAAGGTTGTCTTCTGCCAGTGCTGCACAGGCAATGGATTTTTTGTCCTTTAGCTTTTATGTGTAACATGGTTAGGAGTTTTTGTCCTTTAGCTTTTGTGTGTAACATGGTTAGGTCCAAACCCTATTTTCACCTGTAGTGGTGCAGCTGTAACGAGGATGACAGGGAAGCACAAGAGTCACCAATATCAGGATTCTTCCTTGGGAATTTGAGTTCCATATTTCATTAACGCTTCTGTGAGGCTACAGCCCTGAAGCATCTGTCTTTTTGTAACTGATGTAATTAAACACCCTGAGAAACATGCTAAGTGAGGGATCTGTATACCACCAGAGGAACTTTATTCTGTATTTAGTCTTTACTTGGTTTTAAGTGCTTGCATGGAATTGTGATTTGAAATGTAACTTTCTGAATAAATGTGATGTGCTCTACTCAAGAAAATAAAATCTAAAAAACCCTTTTCTTGGGTCTTTAGGAGTGAGAAATGCAATTCTGTATAATTCTTGGAAAAGAATACACAAAGACCAAGACTTTTCACATTTTCTGTGATTCTGGAGAGTTCTGTTTAGGTTCCCAGATGAGACACTCTAACCTCAGCCTCAGTGCTGAATGCCCATCATTTGTCTGAAATTAATGACCTTTAAAGAATTAAATATCCAAACTAAAGAGCCTCAGAACCATGAACCTTCCCCTACATTTTTCTTTACTAGTGTTATGATTCACAACTGTGCCCAGGGTATACTAAGTATTGTGCAAACATCAGGGAAAGCCAGCATATATTTAATTCTTCAAGCATGAATAGGAATGGGCCACAGAGAAAATGATATATTCATCAATAAATTAATCAGTTGTCTGAGATGAAGAGTGACAGATTACATCAGTACATCCACATGTGAGCATCCAGAGGACAACAACTTCAATTGCTCAATGTTTGTCCCATGTAATTTCATCTGCATGCACCTGAGTAGAGGAAAACCAGTAGTCATGTCCTACAGCTAACCCATATGAGACTTTATGACTCAGTGTAGTCATTTCAGTGAAAAAAGTGGGCCTGGATACACAATTTCTATATTTGTTGGCATTCATAACTGTTAGAATCTGAATTAGCACGAAGCATTAATCTGAAAGCAAAACCCACCCTGAAATTTGTAAGCATTTGCACCATATATTTCAAACAAAATGCCTCCCAGTATGTGGAAGCTCACTATGATAAATCATTTTTCAGCAATTTGTTCTGAAACACAAATAATTTTTTTATAAATATAAAATCAGTGTCTGCATTTACAGTTAATATCTTATCCATGGGCTAATGGAAAAGCTAATCCTGTAAAATACTCCCAGAATTCTACCTACTGTGTTTCCACCTGAGATTTGATACAGATAAATGGAATTCACCTTCTCAGAACACCAGCACCTCTCACTACACCACACTAAACACTTACCAGGATGTGACTTTTTGCTGCCCTTGGTTATTTCTGAGCAGCTGAACCTTACCTGTGCCTGTGGTGAGCTGAAAGGGGGGATCTCCAGAGCAGCCCTGGACAGATGTGAGCAGCCACTGCCATTTCCCAGCACTGTGCAAACGGCCCCTGCCGCTCTCCCAGTGACCAGGGCTGATGCAGACCTGCCCTGGGCACAGCCCTTCACAAAGCTCACATTTACAAACCCATGCATTTTAAACCTTCTCTCAGCCTCTGACCACAAAGAAAGCCTTCAGTGCAGAGTTTGGTCTATGCATTGTTTTGATGCAGTGCTGGGACTCCTCCATTCACTGTGAAACAATTTTGGCTGATCAGATCGGGAAGATGAATGAACACGCTGCTTTCTGTGAATCACAAGTCTACACTGGACAAAAAACACCAGACAGAACAAGCTTGTTTTCTGCTTTGACAATATTATCAGAGATTAGCTGCCTGAGCAGAAACTGAACTGCAACAGCAGAAGCTGTATTTGTATATTTTTCAAAATTATTCTTTAGTAACATAAATGCCAAGGAACTAAGAATAATGAGTTTCAAAACACCAGAGTTCTATTCCACCTGCTCTCTATTACAATTCCTAAACTGGGCTCAGTATGAACACACAATACTGCAGCTACAGAAAGAAATAATAGCTGTTATTATGAAATGACTGCAGCCTTTTACTACACAGACATACACTGCAAAAAAAAAAAAAATTCTTATTCTGTTATCATTATTTTCCCTGTTATCATTGTTTTCTCTGTTATCATTCTTTTCTTACATTACTGTAATCCAGAAATAATTATATTAGAACTATTATTCTGGCACTTACTTGGGGTGCTAAGGAATAATTTAATGTTCATTTTAATAACTTTTATCATGCTCAGACTCTGTTTATTGCTATATATTTATAACAAAGTAAATCCACTCTTGATGAGAATTCTACAAGTATGCATATTGCAGGCAGCACTGAAATGAAGAGCAAAATGAATTTATTGACCAGGCATTGATTAGCATTTGATCATGAAAGTATTGGACAAAACAACAATGCCAGAATATTTTGAGAACACCAAATTTTCAGCCACTAAAGATGATACATGGGACTCCACTGACCTCAAAGATCTCACACATTTAAGTCTACAGAGATTTTTCTGAAGCCTTGTGCAATTTCATGCTGGAGAACAACATCTGCAACAGCTCTCAGAGCCCTGAGACCACAGTGGTTACCACAGAGTGCAGGAGCAGCATCAGAGACAGCAGCTGGAACTTCCAAATGGTCTTTTACATGTACAGCATTTCTGCAGTAAAATTAAGTTTATTAAGTGCTTGACAGTAAGAGATCTGTTCTTTCAGCTAAGTGGAAAAGCTGATTTCATGGTCTAAGTCCTACTTGTCAATATTAGTGAACAAAAGGTGACAACTTCATTTCCCCTTAAGCAGTCATTCTGCTCCATACCCAGCCTAGCCTAGTTCAGCTCTCTCTGAAAGGGTGGTCAGGCACCGGAAAACGCTGCACAGGGAAGTGGTGGAATCATCAGCTCTGGAAGTTTTCAAAAAACGTGTGAATGTGGCACTTAGGGACACTGTTTAGTCATGAACGTGGCAGTACTGGGTTAACAGTTGGACTCAATGATCTCACAGGTCTTTTCCAGCCTTAAAATTCTATGATTCTACGACCTCAAGCCTCATTTGCCATAAACATTACCTAATAAGGAAACTACTTTATGTATTCAGATCAACACGAGATTTTTCAGTCTCCTTCAAAATTACCAAGTGAAAGATCAGAGTTCAGCTAGGGCAGCATCATAATCCCACCAAAAGAAAACACCTCATGCCAGTCAAGATAAACCACTCCAACTTACTCTAATGCTGGAAAAATACAGTGTTGGAGGCAACTAGGCCAGCCTTGAAAGGAAGGGTGGGGAGTGGACCATAAAAAAGGAAGGAGGTCTGCCTACAAACACTTGGTTGGAAAAGGAAACTCCTGAACCTCTTCCCTACTCTCCACATGGGCATCACTCCCCTTAGCATTTTCCCTACAGTTATCAAAATAACATCAGTTCCCTGGCCTAGTATCTTGACTATATCATGTGGGACAAGCTTGCAAGAAAGAATTTTGAAGCCTATAAGGGGATAAAACAGGAATTTAAATGAGGGATTTCTAGGGGAGTCAGGAAGAGCAGTGAGAATAGTCAGAGTAGCCTGACATTTACCAGAGCAGGTCCCTGTTTTTCACTGAAAACATCAGGGCTGTATTTCCAACACTTCACCATTACAGACAGGAGGTAAAATGGAAAGAGGATGCTTTAAATAGCAGTTGTTTGCAAAGAATTGTCAGTGTCAGATACCCCAAAGTGACAACTAGACATTTCTATCAAACAGGCAGCAAGCTCTGGTCACCTGGCATCTCTCCCAACTCATGGATTAGCTGGAGGAACCTGCTAAAAGGACAGCACTGAGGAAGAGAGCACCAGTGCAAGGCAGTAAAATGAGCAGAACTTCTGAAATTGCATGGGGATAGCAAAGTGATCCCAGAAGTCAGTGTATTTTCCTCAAAGACGGAAAATTTTTAATAGTAAAGACATGAAAAGCCCTGGCAAGGCTTTTGTGGCATGTAAGTTAACTGCCAACTACCTAATAAGAGATTCCATACAGACTTAATATGTATCTGTGTGCTGATTCCTCTCTTATTCTTCATAAATTTAGCCTCAGCAAACCATGGGGACAGATACATTCCAAAACCACACAATCAGTCTGCTACTGATTTCAGTAGTTCAGTGCCCATCCCCTCAAGCTGAATATGCAGCTACAGAATATCGAGACAGGGACCACAGTTCTGCTGTTGTTTGTTTCTCTAAACACTACCAGAGTGCCAAAACCAAGGAAATAAAAAAAAATAATTCGGCCTAAATAACCTTAAAAAATGTTTTTAAGGATCCTTTTAAAAGACACAGGTTTTGTTACCTATATTACACTTAATACTTGTAACACTGACAAATGAAAATGAAAAATAAAATCAAGTCATATCATAATATTCCTTAAAACTATAGTGTTAATAAGTAACAAGGTTATTCTGTAACTTAGTATTTACCTTTATGTTGCTTCAGTAGCAAAGACAGACCACTGTATTTCCATGAAGCAGAACAAAATGGAAACTTGTTTCACTCTCTTGTTAACATTCAAATTCTTTACAGTGTCAGGTTCTGCTTTTAAGTGTTCCTCCTCTTTTTTCTTATTTCTGAACCAAGTTATTGTACCTGTGTTTCCATATAAATTGCTCTGAGTAATATATGTTGAGTTTTCAGAGACCATTTGGTCAGATTTTAATCACCTCTCCTGGGAGCTGACACCAACTCCCAGCAGCAGGTCATACAATGCAGATTAGAATAACAAAAGACATGCTGCTGTGATTCCAAAAAAAAAAAAAAAAAAAAAAAAAAAAGGGAAAAACAATACAAATCTGTCTTTATCAAGCTTAAGAATGATGTTTTGGGACTTCTTTGATGTCTCCTAGTCAGAGCCTTCCTTTTGTTTGTATTAAAGCATAAATTCAATCACTTCTGATTTTTCACTCTCTAAAACAGAGAATGTGCCACAGAAAAGATTTTCCATGTTTCTTTTTATCTTTCATGTGCTACTTAATCGCCCAAGATAGAAAGCTTGTATTTCTCAAATTTGTATTGAACTAAAATTTGTATTTACACAATGATGCATTTTTTCCTGTTTTGAAATAAAAGAAATAGATTTTATTTTTTGCCACATAAAAGTGATTTGGGTTTAATTTGGATTTTTTTTTTCCCAACTTAAATTCTTTGTTTAAAGATAACTAGAAAAATGTTATGGAACTTATAGAAAAACACTGTACTAAAAAGAAAATGGAATTCCTCTTTCAGATTACCATTGTTTTAGGTTATCTGTGAGTGTAATACAAATAAATTATATATTTCTCCCTTACAATTCACTATTCTTTATTATAGCATTCCCATTACAAATCCCAAACAGATTAAGATTTGTCATATTTGACCTCTTCAGTAAAAAGCAACCCACTGCATAATGATTTTTTACACTATTCTCCAAAATGAACAGTTCCACATGTATAAATGCTAACAGGAATCAACATCTCCTGTTTCCTTCTCCGACCTTCAACAACCCTATGCTCTGCAGAAAAAAACCCCAACAGTTTTACTAATTTATAAGCACCATGCAGACACAGGCAGTCTAGAGAAAAACCTCTTTAGCAGTTGCAAAGGAAAACAAAAAACATAAGGAAGCTTCCACAAAGAAAGAAATTCTGAGAGACCAAAAGATAAACAAAAAGAAAGAGGTGTGAAATTTAAAATATTCCCAATACTCACTGAAAGCAGCCACTGCAAGAGCCAGTGTGACAATAATGGAGACCCAGGAAACCCACAATGCCTTCTTTCTGTAGCTTTGAGCTTCATGAGGTTTTAGCCTTGTACTGCTTTCTAGTAAACCTGATAAGCAATAAGCAAAGAAGGTATGAACAATGCATTGCTCCTTTTAAAAACACAGCTGTGTTAGTTCAGCCCTAGAAGACACATTTACATTCTATATTACACACAGAAGCCATACAGAATCAAACCCTGCTCACATCATTAACGTTAAGTGAATGAGGCCACCAGAAACATGTGAGTAAGCAAGAAGAGCACACACAAGCTGTTTTGACTCCACACAGAAAGACCCACACATCAATTCCTTAAAAAGAGCACTGCATTCCAGTCATGGAAATTCACAAATCAATATGATTTCCACCTATACCTCTACAGAAGAAATGGCTCAGCCCTATACTCCCTCAGATCAAAACTTGTTTCAGAACTTGAGGATCCTGGGGCTAATTAACACAGGAGAAAAACTCCTGCTCACCAGTCCCTGTGGAATCACCTCCCAAAGCACAAGGATACACTGCACATATTGATCATCAAAGCACAAGTGGGCAAGCCTCAGAATCAAAGCTGTCACAGCTGAAAAAGCCTCTTGAAGCACCTTGTCCTTTATTTGGGGTGAGAACACATTCCCATCTAGAACTAATTGAAGACCCAATTCTGTCTTTGCTGCAGTTGGTGCAGAAGGCCGTTGAACACAAAGGAATGCTATTGCTTTTTCTCTTTTTTGATGCTTTCAGCCTGTGAAAGTCTTTTGTCCACTGATCTTACATCACAGAGAATGCAGGTTAAACATAAATTAACATTCTTTGGTTTTTATTCTCTCAGTCTGAGTCTTGAACCACTTCTAAAATGCATTCAGAATTTTAGATATTTCCATTCTGTATATCCCATTCTGATTAGTTTATGCTTAATACAGTCATCAAATTTGAAACATACATTCATTTTCACCATCAAGTTTCTGCTCAAATCTGCTTAACTGGAGAGAAAATCTGAAGGCTTTAAATTTCTTAATGAGTTACTCCAGAAGATGTGGGTGGTTCCTCTCAGATGATGAGCACTTTTCTGAGAGATGTGCCTGCACTGAATGCATTTAACTGAGACACTGGTTTAACAGCACGATTTTCAGTGGCTGGTTTAAGGTCTTAGACAAAAGGTGGAGAACAGGGGCTGTGTCAGACTCAGCACCAGATTAAAACATAAGAGTTGAAGTTGTTACTATCCTCACCTTCCCCAGTTTTCTCTCTGGTGGCTATTGCCACGTTCAAGGCAGGGACATCTGATCTGGTTCTCAGTGTACTCCTGAATCCACACCATGTTTAACCATGTTTATTAACCTTTACAGATATTCATTTCAACTGACTGTAATATACTGGCTGAGAACTGCAATGGTTTTGGAAGCAATTCAGAACTGAATCAGACATCTCTGCCTTGGGGGCAGCAATATGTCAGCAGAGGGGCAGGCATCCAGGGGTGGTCAAATTTGAGCCATCAGATTTTATTCTGCCACTTGGAGTCTGTTAAAATTACTGGTTGTAATCCCAGCATAATTGGTGGGATACACACTGTCTTGGAAAAATTCTTTATGCTTTTCACACCCCAGTTACAATAAAGCACAGAGAGTTTCTTTATGGGAGTTCAGAAAGCCACTCTGAGAATTTCATGCTTGTACTGTATTTTTGGAAAATTTTAAATATTATCACACTTTGTGCTACACCCTCCCCCCTTTATGAATGGGAAAGGATATCCAAACTTGCATGGACCAGGCCCTGTACTGAAATTTTGTCTATTTCTTATTACATGCATTCTTTGTCTGTCTAATACACAAAAACTGATAGATGTTGACTCCAAAAGCTTTGAGTCTTTTACTGATAGTGTTGCACAGCTATTTCTCACATGCCTGCTTTCATTTGTGTGAAGAATTTTTTTTTCCCCACAAATGTTTGGCCTATCTTCTGCTACTATATATAACGATGTACAGTTTAACTGCTGTCTGCTATGAGGTAATTCAACCTCACATCTTGAAACATAGGAGGGATTTCTACTAATCTAACCATAGAGAAAACACATCTTCTCACATTTTGTGTATTCACCCCTCCAGTCCCCTCCCCAAATCAAGGATTTCAAATTACAGTCCAAATCTTTTTGGAACATAAAGCAAAGGTTTTCTCAGCCAATTTTGACTCTCAGTATTTCAAACCTCAAATAAACACAGATCAGAATGACAGATATCCTCACCTGTTTCTTTCTTTTAAGACATCTTTTCATTCATGGCTACAGCTCATATTACCTGGGAAGTCCAACAGACACAGTTGGTACTAACAAATCAAACAATATCCTAATTAAACTGAGCAATGAATAACAAGCCCCAGAGCTAGTGCAGCACTCCTGATTACTATTCACATGTCAAGCACGTGTCCAGTACGACAGAGACTGCAGTCTTTATAAAACCCAACCACTCCTGCCGTGTGTGTGTTTCTCTGTCTCTCAAAATGGCTGGCATATTCTGGCTGTCAGCGGTGTGATCCCTTCCCTCCTGGAATAATTCAAACACATTTTCTGTGTTTAAAATTTTCACCCCCAAGAAAGATCATATAATTCTTAGGAGTGTCCTGAGGCCAGCACAGAAAGATACAAACTCATTCACATGACTACCAAGCCCATAGAATAAAAATTATTTAGAGACAACAACAGCTCATTAATTTACACACAAGAACAAAATTCACAAGGTAAACTTCCATATTTCTTCACTGACCATAAGAAAGCAAGCATCCACAGGAGGATAAAAGTTAATCTTTCAGTATGACCTGCACTGCTACAAAAATAAACAGCTACCATCTACAAATGAAATTCCTCCGCCCTGAATTTAACATACTGAGTAATTTTACTGCCAATAATTTATTTAACACATGGATATCCTAAAGGTATAGAAAAGATGATGAAATGATTAAATTCACTGGATTTTTAATTTATCTTTCAGCATCTTCACATATTAACAGATTTTCTTCCCATAAAAAAAATCAGAAGGAGAAAAAAACCTGCCTAACAGTTGCAGAACACAAGCTTGGCATATTTGTGAAGTGATTCTAGGATATTCTTTACCATATGCTGACTTACCAGAAGTACTTTTCTATTTGGCTAAGGGATCATTTTAAAATGTCAAGTTAGAAATTGTGGAAGAGATAAGGCTAATAAAAAACCTGTTCACCTAAGGATGTTAATTTAACGGTCCCATCCACAAAATCATCACCGATTTTGGATCTGGCTCTTAAAGAGCAAATATCTTGCTCCAAAATTTAGGGTTAGTATTTATTTTTAGCAAACATGGAAGCATCATCTCTATAACTGGATCTGGTATGATTCACTGGAAAGGATTGTAGGGAAAAGTACAATCTAAAAGGACAGACTGCTAACATTTTCAACAGGGACAACCTGCAAAAAGCATACCAGATTTCCCTCTACAATGACTGAATTATCCTGGTATACATGGAATCAGTAACTACAGGAAAGGCTAAAAGAAAGGCACTGCAAGGGCCACAGAAAGAGCATGGAGGCAAGGAAGAAAATTAAATCAGCAGCTTTAGCTTCATCTCCCTCATAGAAAGAGATAGGTCAGGTACAACAGACACAATTCTTTATGGAATTACCCTTAATGCCAAAAGGGACAGCTTTCACCTTTGGCTCTGTCATACTGGGCACTGATTAAAATTTTCTGTAACCAAACTTCTACGTTGGAACCATAATCAAAATTCCTCACTCATGTAAAAGAGAGCTCGGATTGCCCTCAGGCAGGCACAATGCCTGTCCTCAGCCAGTGGCAGTGACAGTGAGGGTAGCCCTTGGGTAAGGGCTGTCCCCAGCCCCAGCATGACTGGAAGCTGTCAGGAAGGTGGTGAATGCTCTTCCCCCTCACTCCTCTACTTTGTGTCTACGATCTGTGAGCAGGCACAGGCTTCGGGAAGCTGGGCAAAGAACAGGACATAGAGGGGTTACGTGTGAAGGGGCTGTGGATGAAGACTGAGAACACAAAAGAGACTCCTGGATGCTGAAAGCAAAATGGAAAAGGAAGAAAAGGCAACAGAGAGAGAGAGGCTAAGGGAAGCCAATAGATGAAATTAAAAGATGGAGACAAATAGTGTGGAAGAAGAGCCTGGAGGCGTTGTGGAGGACAGGGCAGTGGGGAGGGTTAAAATGGCAGCTGCCTTTGTGGGCGGCAGGTGAGTGAGCCCTGAACAGATGTCCGAAATGGATGTGCTTCACACTAAAGCGTAACGCTGTTCGGAAGCAGGCAGCTTCCAAATACCTGGCCAGGTATTTACGTAAATGACAAAAAAACGAGTTGTGTGGAAGTGCACAGCTCGGTGGGGGAAGGGAGACAAGTGCTCCGACTTCAACCCGCAGCCCGGCTGGGGCGGACCCCCAGAAATGCCCCGTTGTGCCCCTGCTCGGGGGGCGGCTGCGACCACCCCAAGTGCCGGCTTGGGCACCTCAGCGGCCTCCCGAGGGAAGCCCCGGCCCTCCGGGAGCGCCGGGAGCGCCGCCGCCGCCCGCGCCCCTCGCCCGGGCGCTGCCTGTGGAGCCATGTGCCGCCCGCAGCCGCTCCGCCGCCAGGCAGGCAAGTTCTCGGGCGAGGTGGGAACAGCCACGAATAGAGTTTATAAAAATACTTCAAAGCTGTCGCGGAGCGCTCGCACGGGAGCTAAAACGGGGCAGAGCTTCGAGGGCGGCGCGGGGGGATGTTAAGCGGCTGCCAGCGGCGGGATGAGGGGTGGGCGAGCTGGGCTGGAAGGGGGAGTTCGGGGGGCAAGAACAGGCTTGCGGCTGCCAGGACTGAAGGGGAGGGAACCGGCAGGGCTGCTGCGGCGGCATGGGGAGGGTACGGGTCCAGGAGAGCGAGAGAGAGGATGCTGCGGAGAGGGTGTCGGAGGAGCCGTCGGGGTGGGTATCAGGCGCCTCGGGACGCAGGGAAGGTGGTGGGGCTCGCCACAGCGCAGGGCAGCGTGCAGGAAGGCGGGGGACGGACGGACGGACGGACGGGCGCTCACCTCTGTCCTCCAGCCCCTCGCTGAACTGCCCGCTCTCCCCGATCCGCAGCTGCTCCCGGGGGGCACCCGGCGGGTTGGCCCCGGGGGGCTGCACGATGGCGGGGTCCGGAGTGGTGTCCAGGGGGGCAGCGGACGGCTCCATGTCTTGCGGGGCGGCGGGCAGCGGCCGGCGGCTGTGGCAGGGAAGCGAGGAGCGAGCGGAGCATCCAGCCCGGGTGCGAGCCCGGGGAGAGGAGGAGACTCCGGCTCAGAGCATCAGGGAGACGAGGACGGGCAGCGAACAAACTCCGGCTGCTCCGCGCCAGCCGCTGCCCGCGGCCGCCTCATCACTGCCCGCGGCGGAGAGGGGCAGGTGGGAGCGCGGTGCCGCCTCCCGGCGCTGCCCGTCCCCTCCCCGCCCCGCCGAGCTCCGCCGCCGGCTCGGGAAGCGGGGCCCTCCTCAGCCTCCCCTCGCCGTGGCGGACTCTGCCTCCTCCTCCTCCTCCTCCTCCTCCCGCCGCCGAGCCTGAGGGGGAAGAGCTGTCCAGGGGCTGTGCAGAGCGGCCCTCCCGCCGCTCCTGAGGGCTGCGGGTGCCGGCCCTGCGCAGCCAGGCCCCGTCCGCCTCGCCTCCCCTCACACAGGTAAAGACACAGCTCCCCTTGGCTGGGGATTTGCTCCTTCTCCCTCTGCCTTTTTCGGGATCGGAGGAGAATGGCCTCACGCAGGCACCTCTCAGAGCCCGCGGCACCGACTTTCTGTCACACTCAGAGTTGCCTTGAACTGCCCTCGAACGCGCAGCAATCTCATGCTGAAGCTCGGGCTTAGACTTGCTGGCTCCTCAGATTGCTCACCTGCCTTTCCTAGGGCTGCAGAAGAACATAGGGGAAAAAAACAAAACCTCAGGAGCACAGAAATGGTTTTTTTAAAAAAATGTAAAATTTTACAGATAAATCTGTACCAGGGCTGCTTGTTTCTTCTCTGCTGGATGGAGATGGAGAGGTGCAAACAAACAAAGCATTCTTTGTGCGAGCACAGTCTCCCAGCTGCATGCTTACAAGCATGCAGATATATTTTGAAGCTGCAGCATGTTTTGACTTGAAAAATTTGTCTAGGAAAATATCAAAAGACAATTAAGCATTGTAGCCCTGGTCCTTTGGTGATACATAAGGATACAATCCCGATTAAAGTTGTATGAAGATCAGGTTGCCTTTCTCCTTTGAGAAATTAGTGAATTTGGGGAGTATAGAAAGGCCAGCAGGAAATTAATATTTATGCCAACATAAGGACATTATTTTATGAACTGTCAGAATCTTGCTGATGTCAGCCTTACAATAAAGTTTTGTAGCAGTTTAGTAATACCTGTCTAGAAATAGTCAGTGCAACACTGTTACCAAAATGTCTTAATTTTAAGAAAAGCCTCTGAAAACTGTATACTAATCTTCAAAATAATTTCATCTGAATTTTAAATCATTAATTATTTGAAGAAGTATAAGTAAAACATAAATAAATGTTAAATGACATAAAATACCAGTTTAGAAATTGATTGGCATTTTGGCAATCTTGTGGAGATGGCTGTTGTAATGTGAGGAATTGGTGTTTTTACCTAATCTTATGATTTCTTTCTGTATAGTATTCCATACTTACTGTATGAAATATTTTTGAAGTTTTCATGCCTCTCACCTAAATTTCACCTTCACTCCTAGCTATCCTACCTTGCTTTGTGATCCCAGAGCTCTTGCTCTTCTAGCTGGATCAGCATTAATATAAATATAAGCAATGCCAAAGTTACTTGCCTTTTCCTCATGAAATGGATAGTAAATTACAACATGCCTATTTGATGTAAACGTCAAGAGTTCTTTTTCTCATGTGCATAGGTTAACACAAGTGAGTTCTTTTGAGGAACTGTTTTTTTGAGGTTTGGACTGAGTTGGGAGGTGTTGAAAACTAGTAATTGTATTTTTTTAAATGGATTTTTTTCTTTAAGGGCTCTCTATGAAGCTCTGGTTACCTAGAACCTGCAAGATGCTACAGCAGATGGATGTATGCACGTGAGAGGTAAATGGAAAGTAGAAAAGCCTCACCTTTTGTTGCTTACTATAAAAACAGATTGTGATATGTCTCTTTCACTTAAAATGTGTCTGTAAAATGAGAATCCTTAAATCAGTAGAACCAGTTTTGTATCCTGGTCAGAGAGAAGGAAAGCCAGGACAAACCATGAAGAGTCCCTTGAAATTTCTGCAGCAGATACAATGCTCCCCAATGCAGTTATTGCAGGATCCCTCCTCTTTTGTGGAGTTAAATCCATATTTGATCCATTCCAGTAAGAACTTCCTTATTCCTTGCAGAAATGAGAAACTCACCAGTGACTCTCCTTGAACACTACCTCCTTTCTCTTAGTCTCTCCAAGCTATTTTGGTATTCTTAGAACTTCCAGAAATCAAACCAAGAGGAAAGTGCCTGGAGATTCCTAATTCCATTACTTTAAAAGGAGGTCAAAGGGGTTTCCAAATGATTTAGAGAAAAATAGGAACTAGGAACACCAAAGCACAAGTTTTAAACTTTAATGGGTTTCTTTCTCTTTTTTCAGTTGCCCTCAATTGCTGTTCTTACATAAAACTGTGTCTGGCAGGGACTGGAGCTATCTCTAATTGTATAATTGCTATAGTGTTCAGGCTATAGCAAAGAATATGATGCCTGCAAAGAGTATTATAGTTTCTTTTAAATGACTCTCTTCAGTGCTTTCAAACACAGCATGAGAAGGGTCATACACTGCATTTAGCAAATACAAATTCAAAACATTAGGCAGATCCACAATGAAGGGCCTTTCAGAACACACCATTGTCTGTACAAACTGGCTACTAAGAAGCAGAAAGACTTATATCATAGCTGCTGGAAGCTGCTTTCCAGAATTGCCTCTTATTTTTCGTTACATTCACACAAAGTGTATTCAATTGGATAAAGATGTAGGGCTAGATTTTTAAAGGCGTGGATCCTGTTTTTCAGCCCTGTTGGACTTCTTGTGTATGAAAAAGTTAGGCATTAACATAGGCAAAGTTAATGAAGATAAAAAGCCTCACTCTAATAGCCATATTAATACATTAATTTATTTCTTGTCCCCCAAACCTCCCTTTGTTGGATAGGAATAATGGAAAGACAAAATCAACTTTTTTTAAAAAAGGCATGTCTCTGGATTCAGTCTAACTGAACTGACACTATCTTCTCATCCTCTGTAAATTAACAAACATTTGCAGAACTTTGTTCCCAGCTGGAGCTGCCTTTAATTTTCCTAACATTTTGACTTCCAGAGAAAGAAGATTTCAGATGAGATGGAAGTCTCATGCACCACAGCAAACAGCAACAAAACAAAGAAATTCTTCCTTATCTGTATTGTCTGTGGTCTGTTTTTGTTGTGGTTCTTTTATCTCCTTCCTTCCTTCCTTCCTTCCTTCCTTCCTTCCTTCCTTCCTTCCTTCCTTCCTTCCTTCCTTTTCTGGTTTTCCTTTTCTTTTTAGCACCACTGACTAGAATGTTTTCACTTGAATTAGCAGAACACAGTGGTGCACTCAAAGGCTCCTGAGAAGGAATTTTGCTTGGTTTTTCCTTCCTTCCTTCCTTCCTTCCTTCCTTCCTTCCTTCCTTCCTTCCTTCCTTCCTTCCTTCCTTCCTTTTCTGGTTTTCCTTTTCTTTTTAGCACCACTGACTAGAATGTTTTCACTTGAATTAGCAGAACACAGTGGTGCACTCAAAGGCTCCTGAGAAGGAATTTTGCTTGGTTTCATTGATGTTAACTTGTCCATGTTCCATATTGACCAACCTCTTAAGTGCAGCACTTAAGAGCACTCTTGCAGATTTGGAAAGAGCTGGTCAGCTGACCTGGTGATTATTTTTTATTATGCTTAAAGACATAAGAGCAAGATAATCCTATATGCCATTTTGTTTGCTGGGTTGAATTTCACCCATACACTAAACAAAAAACTTCCCTTTTTTGGCAACAAAATACTGTGTTTGTCAGTGGCATTGTATTGCAGTGTCAGGAAGTGCAAGTGTCAGCCAGGATGGTTTATTAGTTTGGTCTATCAGACATTTCATGGCTGAGAGTCAAAAGAAAATTCTCACTTCTTACTGGATCAATATGCCTTTCATGGCCCTACAGCAGGAGCAGTTCTGCAGGGACACATCTCAAACAAAACTAAGAACCAGCCCAGTTCTAAAGACACAGGTGCCCATCAGTCCCATAAAGGCCATCGCTGTGGCTCATCTTCAGTGTCACTCCTCAAGGACCAAAGTGTGAAACTGAGTTATCCTGATATTCCAAAAGGCAGCACCTTCCATCTGTGTTTGAGGTGCTTAAACGCTCCACAGGTTTGCACCACAGCTCCCTGCTTGTGTCTGTCTGTGGATAAGGTGATAAGATACTTAGACATGTCCTTTTCTAATGACTAGATTAAATATGTCTGTTTAGTGATGAAAACCTCTAGATTCTCACTTTTTTTTCACAAACCTTATCACTTCTTTTAATAGTCCCTCAACCGTCCTGTGTGACATTGGCTGCCATGGTCTTCTTTTCTCCCACAGTTTTCTTCTACAAACAAGTTAGGCTGCACACTGTGGGATGTTTTTAAACTCTGTTTGTTTGTCTGCTAGTTTATTGGGTGGCACGCACTCAGAGGCAGATACAGATCTTGCTCTTTTTCTGTAGCTCACCTGTAGCCCCACAGCCTTTTCAGTGGTCAATATGATGAGAACACCAGGTTCTTTTGACCTGGTCGAGATACCTCTCAGCCTAGTATTAATCACCTTTTTTTTTAATTTAGAACTAAAAATAATGTTGATGTTGGTACACAACACTACACTAATTTTTAAACCACTGACCTTGCTTAAATTATCATCCAATGTATGTCAGTGGTTTAGTGTTTTTCTCATGCACTGTGTTAAATTGAGTTTAAATTGAAATTGCCTCTCTTCTTGGCATTTTTAGACTGAATATTAACTTGGGTCAAAAGTAATCAGAATGTTATTTTGGCAAAAGAATATGATAATTCAGTACCTTTTCCTTCAGGCTATGAAGAGTGCCCATAATATGATTCCCAGAGAATACAGCATGCAGTGACCTTGGTAAGTAATTGATGACACCTCACATAAGCACCTACCCTTTCCCTATACAATGCTGTTGCAGGATCATATTTGCAAAAAATGCCACAGCCAGCATGAGCCACAAGCACTGATAGATTCCATTGTGGCAACAAAGGAGGAATAAAAGCAGAGGCTGCAAAATATGTCATCTGAAAATGAGCAGAAAATCTTGGAAAAGATTCTTTACAGTGAGCATTTTCCAACTATTTTAAGAGCCGTTCTTAATTCAAGATAAAACTGCTGTGTAAATATGGGAAACCATAAAAACTAATCTCATGATTTTGTTCAGAGAAATATTTTGCAGTTAAGCAAGACTAAATGTGTCGATTCCAAACAATGTTGTTCCTTTATACCACTGTAGACCTCTCATTTCCAGGTTTTGTGCAACTGAATAAAACTGGTTTATTTTACAGTGGTTTTATTTCATTGTTAATATTCACAAGTATTGAAGAGAAATGGAAGGAAAAATTCATTTTCAAGAGGTAGCAACCTGTTACTTAAGTCATAATCTTCCCCTTTTTTACTTTTTTCCTCCTTTCCACACTATGTAGAGAGATCTTATTTCCAATGAGACTCTAACCATAGCCTATTGGATGATGTGACTTTAAGCAGCTGATATTTCATTTTTGCATCAAAGAAAAGAAAAAAGAAAAGCTAGGAAATTCCTAGGAAACAAAATAATATAGTTTTGTAATAAATGTATCCAATTGCTTATAATTACTTCATGATAATTCCCATCCTAAGGCATCTTAACAACCAGACACTTCCAATGTATTTGCATAACTTCAAGTTTTCTCATTTTAAAAATTTATACACAATTTTCCATTAAGTTCATATGATTAAACATGAGATACGTGAACTACAGAAATCACAAAACATTATTATCATATATAGATTGAGTCACTTTTCCTGTTGCTAAGTCCATTCCTCCTGATGCACCTGTCCACCGAGCCCTTTTCCCACCATGCCAGACCAGGGTTTTGTTAAAAAAGGCTGCATGAAAAGGTAGATACACATTTACTCCATACTCAGATTCCCCCCATGCATGTATGAAATATTTATAGTTTATAAATTTTATCCTGTGCATTTAAAAAATGAAAAAAAAATAATAGTGATAATCCCTACTTTGAAGGTAAGGACCTAATGCCTGTGTCAGAAAAGACAGAAAAAGAAAAAATAGTTTTAATGGGGAATAGTGCCCAACTCACATCTTTTCTCATATTTTAAGCTCTAATTTGTGATTTAGTTTGGTATGTTATTCCTTGTATCATCAGCAACACAATTTCTTTTTCTTGCTGTATTTTCATTTTTATCAAAAGACCCTCTGTGAGTGTTTGAGGAAATTACCTTTGTACTCCTCTTAAATTGCTTCTTCTTTGCTCTTGAGTAAGTACTCCAGAGCTCACTTTTGCTATAAGTTGTTCCATAAACTCTATGAGATTATAATATTTATGTGTTTTATTCAAGAGTATTTTATCCTTTTCTGATGCCAAACAAATTGTTGCTGGGGATCTGCACATTCCCACCTGAGTATTTAGCAAGGATGACTACAGAGAGTGTATGGAAAAAGCCTGATAGCCTCTGCCAAAATGAGTATTTTGTAAAACATGTTCTTCATAGCCAGGAAACCATATACATTCCTCTGTGTGCCAGTTTTGGGGGCTTTTTGATACCTTCTCAAGCAGGTGTTTGACACTTTAAATCAAACTGCTAGGTCTTGATGGACATAAAATTTCTAATACCTAGAGGAATCTGTTACCCACAATGTTTTTTGCCTGTTTGATTTTTTGTTACTGGTTGCTTTTTTTTTTCCTGGAGGAAATAAAATTAGTTTCCTGAGTCCTGACACACAATTTGGGTTTGAATACTTCATTTTAATGAAGGGAGATGCTGTAGGTCAAATAATTAAATTCTCTAGATACTAATTTTTTTGGAAGAGGCAGAAATATTGTCAACAACATAAAGGGGAATGATAATAGAATTTTGCATTCTTTATTTTCACAGTATATTAATTGTTTCTCATCCTCCTAAAGAGTGAAGCACATAATTCATGTTATACTTCTTGTAAGAAGAAATGGAGGCCATTTTTTAGTGGAATTAAACCCCAAAAGTTTGAACCCAAAAGCCAGGCCCTTCTCTGCATGCAGCAGTAGGAAAAGCAATGGATCTCTATTTGGTCTTGCATGGAGAAATCACTGTGAATATTGACATTTGTCTATCTATAGTGAACACTGTCAGGTCTGGATTTATGGAAGATGGATGAGGTAGTTGGTTAATAACCCTAATAAAACATTTGTTATATTAGCAGTTGTGCATGGCTGTTAGCATTTGCCAGTTTTACAAGGGAGAGGAGCATCTTTAGGAAATTGAAGAACTTTTCTCTGTAGAATGAAAAGTTTTAAATCCACTCCACCTACAAATGCCTTCTTAAACAACCAGTAAAATTAAAATTTAAATGCCATTGAAGTTTGAAGCTCAAAATGTCAGTGAAATTTTGAACTTCTGCTGCAATAAAATTGTCCTGTAACCAAAAAGAAAGATGACAATGTCAGTCATATAATTTGATCAGACTATGATGAAAGTCAATTTCTGTCTCTTTCAGATTCTGTCTAAAGCTTCTGATGATGCCTAAAAGTTATCGAGGGACAGGCAGTCACAGAGTAATGCAGGCAGCTCCCTCTCCATCATCAAGACCCCTTGATACTTTTGGTATTGGGGTGCAGGGATGCCTTAATAGCCGCAGAAGTTTCACTTAATTTTCACATTCTTCTATTAGAAAATGTGTATTTTAAGAGGTTGTATTTTACTGACACAATTTATATAGTTTGATTATTTTTTGCTCTATCCACTGACTAGCACAGCTGATACTGGGCTATACAAATCGATTGTAGCTACATATTTAGGCAAACAGAGGCAATATCTGAAAATAGAAATAATAAGTTTCATTAAACCAACTGGTTTAATTAATTTCCAAATAATATGCTCAGAAAGTGTAGCTAGGTGTACAGTCTTCCTGAATTCAGGATTTGTGTGTCCAAAAGTACCTGCTTTCTTCACTTTTTTCTTTAATTAAAAACCTGCCCACAGACTTTGCCTGATCTTTGTACCAAAGTGTCTTCATTTCACATATCTGGGTTTTGTCACATTTAGGATACCAATGTATAATTTGTTAGCAGGAGATGCATCACAAAGTGACTTTTCAGGCTGAGTCGACTACAAGCCATATTTGGGTCAGACAGGATTTTTTTTGTGTGTCACTACAAAAAAAGTTTCTCCCTATAAAATTTGAAATTCAGCTAATGGAGGCAAGGTAATGTGCTTCTTAATTAGTTGGGCTTTTAACAGGTGGGCCAATATTGTAACACAGACCTGTGAAGCAGATAAAGGCCTCCCTGTGGCAGTCACAGCCTCAAAACACTCATACAGACCCACTGCACATTCCATGTGCAGAAGGAGCCCAGTTTCTGCTCTTGGAGCAGCTGAGCAAACCTCTTGCACCAGACAAGACTTGTAAGAGATTATTAGTGTTTGGGTATAGTTGTTACTTAATTATTAGATCTGGCTTTTTGCTTTGTGTTTAACTTACACTCCTCTAACTTTGCTCTGGATATCTCTTTTCTTGGCTTAGTCATTTGAGCCTTACTTGCAGGTTGAGAATTTGGGGGGACACAGTCAATTTTTAATAAGATAATTTTTTTCTCCATTCTGCTGTGTAAAATCTCCTTTACTGATGTAATAGAATTGCTTGTTCTTCTTCCCTTTTCAAAACTGAAGAGGGAGAATGAGAATGAATGGCCTGAGCCAGTCACAAACTGTGCCATGAGAGGTTGAGATGGGACATCAGGAAAATGTTCTTCACCATGATGTTGTGCATCCATCACCAGATGAGGTTACTGAGACAGGTGGTGGAAACTTGTCCTTTGGAGGATTTCTAAGTTCAGCTACTACAAAAGCCAGGGAGCTGACCTGGGGTAATGGTGCTTATGGTCCTTCCCAGAGAAAATGGTTGGACTAAATGGTCTCCACAGGGTCCTTCAGGCCCAAAGTTCTTTGATTTAACCAATATAAACATCAGGGGTTACACTGCTATAAGGTTTTACCTTGTAAATTATGAATAAAGTAATATCACAGCAAGTTGACCCAAAATGTGCAGAGGTTTAGAGCAAGTGATTAATTTAAGCAGGTTAATTTACCAGTAAAGGACAAGTGTTATGTTTTCCTGAAGGATAAAATCCTGATGAATTACTGCTCTTGGATTGTTGTTTTAATGTTGATTTTAGAAGGGCTCTCAGTGGAGTACATTACTTATCTGATAGTCTATCTAAGCCCCTTCTTCTACTCTATCTTTTTATGATAAGTCTACTGCTGTTACCTTATATAACTTTGAATTTTGGTCACTTTGTTTCCTTTTTTATTTATGGGTACAGAAAAGTGACCTCATGCTTATGAAGATCATTATCTGTGAAACTCTCTGGAATTACAAGTTTTTCTGGATGATATATCAGTAAACTTTAAATTGTCTCCTCTATCAGCCTGAAGTTTGTGTAATTGTGTTTACCAAAAATTCAATCTCTAAATTAAATTTAATCAGGAAATAAAATCAAGAAGCTACTGAGGTCTGTTTCACATCCCATTATCATTTTATATAGAAGTTCACTGAGATTGTTTTGCTTAACTCTGAGGATAAAACATGTTTGGAAGATATTTAAATTTTCATGGAATCATGGAACAATTTGAATTGGAAGGGACCTTAATGATCATCTGTGAAGACTTGTTTTTGTGGAGGTTCTTCTGCTTTAAACTTATTTCCATATTAAAACTGTCCAGTGGTTGCAACACTAATTAGATTGATACTGCATGGGATATCCAGACTTGTGGCATCTAGACCTGTTGATTTTCCCACTAGATGGCATTATGCATTAAGTGCAAGTTAATAATAGTTTGACTATAATTGCACATGCTAAAGATTTAAAAAATAAGAAATTATCTATTGTGTTTGCTCTAAGTCTATGCTGAGAACTGTGCCTTAAAAATCACTTGACCTACTTCTACCTAACAGCAACCCAATCCATCCTTAATGCATCAAACATGGATTTACTCAAAGCAATAAAGGAAGTCAGCCATGGCAACAATATCTGATCATGTGTGCAATGTGCTTTTTAGAATAAAACTTGTCCAACCACTTCTGCATTTAACATTTGAAGAGTGACTTCAGTGCTGCAGATTGCTTCCTTGCTGGCTGCATGGCTTCAGCTGAAGTGATGGGAGGTGTTCTAAGTAAAGCTGCAGTGCTGAAAATTGCTTTTAAATAAAGATCCCTACATGAACTTTTTTTTTTTAAATTTAGTAGCTAATTCAAAAGAGCCCTACATGAACTTTTTTTTTTTTTTTTTAATTTAGTAGCTAATTCGGGATAGATAATCAGAATAATTTATCACTTCAAGTTTAAATATAGAGATGCTGCTGTTTCCTCCACCCAGATGAACTATTAGCAATCCCCTTACAAAATTATGTGGTGCTCAAGAGTGAGGCTTCTAGAACCTAAGGTCCTAACCAGAAAAAGGCCATCTGAGATGGAGCAGAAGTCCAACATCTTCAACAGAACTGATCATTTATGTGTTATCCAGGGTATACTTCCCTGTATTCTTAGCTGGGTTTTTTCTTTATTCTTTATGTAGAATGTAAGAGGCTCCAGGCTGGAAAGGGGAAATCCAATATTGCAACATTTTACTGTAAGAGAGGTGTAGAGTATGAGCTGGATGAACCAGTTCAGTTAGCCTGGGCCAATAATGGAAAAGTGTCCAAGGACAAGAAATCAAGTAAATATTAGCTTAGTATTAAAAAGGTATTTTAAATCCACATGCTGTTGGAACAAATAATAGAAAAGTAGAACTTGTGCTTGTTTCTAAACTGGCTTTTGTGAAGTGGACAGATTAATGCCACCTGGAGAAACTTACCAAAAGATTGCCATGAACTCAGGCTGTTAAACTGTTTGTGTTTTCTGTTTAAAAGTTTATCTTACTCATGCTATGCCCTGAGGTTTGTTAAACTGTAAGTTTAATTGTCCTGTGCAGTGCATGGCTGTAGATAATGCAATGTGTGATTCTTTGACATAGAAGTGTTTATGGTTTGTATTTGCCTGTGATGGGCGATGGGATTCAACCCTTTTGTGACACTGCTATAAAAATACCTCATGAGAGCTGCCTTCAGCCAAATTGTTGAAGTACCTACAAACTGCAAATAGAAACTAGGGTATGGATCCACTGAATCAGAGCAACTGGTTTCCTCTTGTCACTGGAGATGAAGAGATTGAATGTAGCTTTTACTTGGTTAGTAATGTTATAAATTAATAGGCATTAATCATTGTTAATTGTATTAGTGATTAATTTTAATAAACACGTGTTTCATTACTAGGATCCAAAACTTGAGAGTTTCACAAATGGTATGAAATCATGTTGCTAATTAACAGATTTTCATATGGAAAGGTTAGTGACAGAAATTTCCTTTATTATTTAGTCAATGGTGAACAGTCAGTGAAAAGCACCATGCCAATCCTGGTATTTGAAGCATGCATTCTCCATTGGGATCCTAATGGTTGTGCCCCAAGGGATTTCAATACACCCAGTTGTTCAATAACATTCAGCAGAGACAAGCAAGCATGTTAGAAAAATGGATATTTGGAGGCATCTGTTTCCTTTCTGTTCCTAAAAAAGCTGAATTACTAGAGACAAAGGGGTTTTAAAACACCCATTCCCAAGCCAGTGCATGATATGAATGTGCAAAGCATTGATTATAAACCAGCACCGTGCTCAGCAGCCGCTCTCCCCAGTCCTGCTCTGACATTGCAGCATCGGCCACGCCGAGGGACGAGGGAGGACCAGCCTGGGTCACAATCCACAGACAAAGCCCAGAGCCATCAATAGGAGATCTGTGCTCTCTGGGAGCTCTGCAGCCACTGCTTGCTGCTCTACCAACTGCAGCCTGCAGCACTCACAGGGAGCTGCACCAACATTATTTAAAAATTCCTGATTTATAATGCACATCTTGCTTTTGAGGCACCAGGCTGGCACGAGCCATCACACCTAGTCCAAAACCAGCACTCTGGTGTTTAATTACTGAATTCATTTACCTGTGATTGCTCATTTAAATGAGTCTGTCCTTCCAGGGGATCAAAATTGCTTTTTGAATCTCCACGTGATTGATATCTTCTGTAACAACTGGGTTTCCTGGTTACCTAAGGGATCTTTCTGTTGGGTCTGAAATTATTAATTACCATAGAGTTCTCTAAAATACCTGAATGTTTTTTCAATTGTTAAAAAGTTTAAATGAAACATTAGATGGAGATGAGTGGCAATATCCTGAAGGGAAAAATAGATCTTGTTTAGGAGCAGCTTTTTTTCTGATCTTCACACAGGGAAATTAACACAGATGTTTTGGTGTATCTGCAATACAGTCTTGGCTGTAGTTGTGACCAAGAAAGTGCCAATTTCTTAATCTTTTTTAGCAAATAAAACGAAAAACATCAAATAAGTAAAGCACATTTAAACACAGCCAGGAAGTAGTGGATCTATTTTAGTAATTGTGAAGAAGGTGGCTCATCCTCAGAGGGTGTTATTAAATTCCTAATGTCAGAATAAAAAAACAAAAGAAAGTGCCAATTTCTTAATCTTTTTTAGCAAATAAAACGAAAAACATCAAATAAGTAAAGCACATTTAAACACAGCCAGGAAGTAGTGGATCTATTTTAGTAATTGTGAAGAAGGTGGCTCATCCTCAGAGGGTGTTATTAAATTCCTAATGTCAGAATAAAAAAAACAAAAGGCAGTACCTGCCTGTTTGTAGATGGACTCAGCCAGTGAAAGTAGGCTCCAAAAATGTTCTGTGGAGGAATTCCTCTGCCAAACTCCCCCCTCCAGATGAATGAATAAATGTAACTGCAGCACGAAACCCCAAACATTTACATTGAAAACAACTGCAGAGCTGGAGAGGTCTGTGCTTTGGCACTCCCTTGCTCTCTGAAGCAGTGAAGGCTCTGAGAACACTCTCCTTGTCCCCAGAATTCAGATGTGCCCAAGGAGTGGCACAGAGAGGCCTCTGCAAAGAGGGAAAAGTGAGGATTTGACTATCTAGCACACAGGAAAAAAAGTTGTTGAGACAAGGTACAGCAGGAGTTACTATTTATTTGTTTTAGGCACCAGTCTTCTAAATAGTTGAAACCATTTCAGATGTTACCATGGGGTATTAACTTGAAAATTATGACTTTTTGGTATCTGTAAGCTTCATTCCATCTGTTCTTTCTGGCCCACGTTTATGCTGCTGGAATCTGTCTGGTTGCTGCCATTGCCCAGGAGTGAACCTTGGCCTGGTTCATGCCTAAATAGAGTATTTTTTATTTACTTGAGTCTAATCATGGGGAAAAAAAATGAAGTTCTATTTTTCTCATACTGACATTTTAGAAAATATCTATTTAATTTACATTTTTGGTAGAAGATCTCTATGCAAGATAAATGCATGGTAAGTGTAAATTGCAGGATTGCAATTGTAGTGTATTAAGAAAATAATTATGTTATTTGAAGGTTAGCCATATAATTTTCTTTTATTCTTTTAGAATAGCAGTTGAATTTCAACTATGTAATATTTTCTAGGAATAAGGATTTTATTAATGGCTTAACTTAGGTACAGAGAACATGGTAATGGTCACGAATTTGGCAGAGGACAGTGTTTGCTTTCACCACTGTGTGATTCATCACAACTCTTGTAGGATGGTGGTCACAGAGCAGTGCAGGGCTGCCAAAGGCATCAGCAACCTTGGACACCTTTACACTACAAATTTTAGTGACACAAAAAGGCTGTGGCAGGTCTCCCAACCTGGAGAGCATCACCCTGAGCTTGTGCAACCGTGAAGCTTCACTGTGCAGAGTTAATAGCTGAGACCTTGGAAGCATCAGAGAGGCACCAGTACAGTGCCACACCTGAGCTAAAAACCCAAATGCTCTGCAAGGCTAAACGGGCTCCAGATACAGAGCAGCAGCAGCTCTGATGGCTGTCTAAACAGAGGCTCTTACAGTTGTTTGTTTCTGGAAAGGCTTTTTAATAACAAAGTGAAAAATCTACTGCTCTTCAGCATTTAATGATGAGTACACCTGCACTGCTGCCACCTTAAGCTGGTTCAGCTGGCTGTGGATTGGAGGTGTGTGTGCCTTTTGCATTCTGTAAATGTGCATAAAGGAAATCCTGGCATGGCAGTCCAGCTGGCTCTATGAGCCACCAGGAGCTTGGGCAGCCACACTGGAGTGTTTGGTGTATTGCATTGGAGAACAGGGAATCATAGTACCACCCACTCTGTGGGACAGATCTTGGTTAAGGACTTTACTGGTGTAGCTGTAGCTGGATATGTCCTACTGGTGTAGCTGTGCTAGGTGAAATAATGTCTTCCTGAGAAAAATAGCACTTGGGAGCTACACATGGAAAGTGCTGCATGGGAACTGCATAATGTAATTACTCATTAGGAGGGAAACCATAACCACTCTGCTCTTCCCTGCAGAACTCAGACCACACCATTCCCACTGAAGTCTGTGTGCTTTAGAGTCCCAGAAGAGGTTTAAGTTCTGTGATCAGGCTAATTTAATCTGAGAGGTTTAATTATTTGATACCACAGGAAAAAAAATAGAATTACTGACTTTTGCATCCTTTCCAAATCTGACATTTCCAAGCAGGTCTGTAATGGCAGTCTCAGAGGACCCATGCAGTCCCCAGCACAGCCAAAGGATAACCTGTTGCTAAGCAACCAATATAAGTGTGCTGCTCAACATTTATTTCATTTGGAAAGGAACGTATTCTTTAAGTACTTCATCTTAGCTACTGAGCACAAAGAGTTTTCCACTTGTTTTTCTGTAGCTGTGCACATATGTAAAACAGCCAGTTTGCACAATCAAATGTGCACTTCCAAGAACAGGTGTCAGAGAGGAGCATGCAAAATGGAAGGTATGAAAAACTGGCACGAGTACTTTAGCCCTTTCAAAGATCAGCATCCTGAATTTGCCTCTTTGTGTCTTTGTTCAGCCTAATTGAAAATGGGCTGCCTTGGAGCATGGATGTGGCAGAGCTCTCTGCAGAGCTTACCAGTGTTTGTTGATGCAGCCTCTTTTGAAGATGTCAGAGTTTTCCCACTGACACAAAGAAACACTTTTCACCCCGGTAAGCAAAGCCAGAACATAACACCGAATTTCCACCCTGAAGACTCCAAATCTCAGATTCTGCACTTGTTACAGAAAAGCAGCTAAATAGCTTTGGAAAAGAGCACTTACTGACCTCCAATTAACACCATTTTCACTTTAGTGCTTGTCCCTACAGTGAAATAAAACCCTAGATCTGCTAGGCTTGTGTGCATCTGAAATCAGCCTTGGCTGAACAGTCTCTAGCTGGATTGTCCTTGAAGGAGTTGTTAGTCATGTTTTCCAGTTTAGAGTACCTTGGGTGCCTGAGTATCTGAAGAGCTTTTTGTTCCCAGCCAGTGAAGGTCTTTCTGCTGCTGACCCAATGGATCATGCTGGATACAGACAGATGTCTCCCTGCCCTCTGATCAAGTGACATGGACACACATTTTGCCTTCAACTGGTGTGGATTCCAAATGATGTGTTTTGACAAATGAAATGCAGCGTGGGAGTACTACAGTGTTTGCAAGCTAAGCTGTGTCTTGGGAGCAGTAACTAACAACTACAGCTTTTTTTAGAGCTGAGGAGAATTAAGCTCAGTGTTGAAGAAATGCAGCTGAGCTCTGCATGGAATCCTGCAGCTTTGGTGACTGAAGACTCTTGGTGTCTTGGACTATCCAGGTGCACAAGTCTCTCCCTGCCCCTCTCCCTCACTTCACTCTGCTTTCTATGCTTAAGCAGGGAATTGTCTTCCAGACATCTCCTCATTGGAGGTCTCACTTTAAGTGTTTGCCTCCCATCATGATGCAGAGCTCCCCGAGCTGAATCAATGCTTCTCTCTTTGACAGCTGTGGTCCATGCAGGAGCAGTGCTGTCAACAAGCTGACACTGCAGTGCCACATCACACAGCGTGGCTGCTGTCACATCTGGGAGCAGGAGAGCAAATTTGCTGCTTAACCTGGCAGCCTGGTCGTGAAGAGATTGAGTTTGGTTTTGAGACAGAAATAATTGCTGTTTTCAATCCCAGGGTTCTGATCTGTTAAAGCAAATTGCTGGCTGTCTTGCTTCATTTAGGGAATACTTTCCCAAAACTGCTGCTTCCTATTTCTTTGAAACATTCCGTCTTCAGTGAGCTCTTGCTGCAGAAAAGTACAAGATCAACCAACCAACCAACCCTGTCACAAGAAGCTGACATGAAAAATAACTCCTATGAAAGTTATCTGACCAAATCCATAGCAGACTTGCTTAATGAGTGAACAAGTACGGAAATACAGTAGTCTGGGGGTTTTTTTGAAGCCCAAATAAAATAGAGAAGTCAGGAAAGGATAAAACAAAATGGGCCAATATGCTTATTTTTCAAGATGCTTTATTTCAAGTTGCAAGACTCACAACAGCATTTGTGTTTGGGGAAAAAAAATCAGCATTTTTCACCAAAAAAACTAAACAGGGAATGTGAGTGTTAACAAACACTCACAAGAGGACGTTGTGTGAGTAACATATACTGAAATAAAACTACAGGGGGAATAAATTACAGCACAAAAATACAGCACAAATAAAGAGCAAGGGTATCTTAAGCAAAGTGTAATTCTAAATTGAGTAAAGGGCAAAAGATGAGATGTAGTTTCACAGGAAATCTGAAATAGCTCCAGTTAAGCTTAACTTAGGATGCAGAATCTGTTATATTTGAAATACATCTATGTATTACTGTATAATTGAGGCCTCTTGATGCTGCACCTCAAGATGGTGCACCATTATGCAGTAGCTTGTGTAAATATCCTGAGTGAACCAATGATGAGGAGGGGGAATATAAAATGCAGAGCATAGATTTGGCTAAAATTCAGTATTTTTGAGGGGTTTTACTATAACTTTAAAGAAAATGCAAGAGAAAAAAAGAGAATAGATGAGGATGTCTGACTCTCCCAAGGGTGTATTATGTGCCCTCTACAAATAATTTCACAAGCAAGAGAGAGAAAGGAGGAAATTCAAGTCAGCATGCTTAATACATTTATACTGACTCAATTTTATTGACTTATTTTTGACATTTTAGATGCTGTGTAAAATAAATCCCTTCATAGTGCCTTCATAGTATTTTCCCTTTGCCCTCAGTCAGCTGCTCAAGTATTTTCCCTTTGCCCTCGGGACGTTCTGCTCAAACTCTTTGTTCTTTTGAAGAGCCACTCCTCTGGAATTAGGCTCCCTGGTTGGCCACTGTACCCCATTCCCCTGATAGGACAGCAGGTGGATCTGGACAGCAGCCAAAGTGAATAACCTGTGACCCAGGGACAGCAGGGATAGCAGCACTGACACACAAAACATTAGCACTGAAGGAGTATTTCTCCTCTGGCACGTCAAAAATGAAAATTGATATTCATAGCCACATTCTGCCTAAGGAATGGCCTGACCTGAAAAAGGTAATAAGAGTTTAGATATTCAGTGCCTTATGTTATCAGCCACCATTTCTACCAATGTGATTTTGGAAAGAAAAATGAATGAAGGGTTCTGGGGTAAATATCTCTAGGTTTTTGTCTAATTTGGGGGTTTTTTCCAACTGTAAAATATTTGTATTGCGCTACTTTGAAAAGCAGGAGTCCAGTCAGAATGGGATGTAAAACTGGGCTCCGTTTCCCATTTTTTATTTATTCTGAAGCAATTCTTAAAGTTTTTCTTGAGTTTTTTGAGACACCAAATTTTTGAATAATAAGGTATAAATTCCACTTTCTTGATAAAAATAGAGGTGTTCTGTTCCATTCCTAAATTATATTCATTTTTGTTTCAAATAAAATAAATAATCAAATATTAGACAAAATTAATGTTAAGTAAGACAAATTCATTCACATCATTATCCCCACAGGCATGAAATCATTAACTTCAGTGGGAGTGGGGTCATTCTAAGTACAGCTAATTGATGATGATCATTTTACTAATATATGTTATTTTTTCAGTTACTGGAAAAAAGTAGCCTGTTGTATTTAAAATAGAAAATCTCAGTTGTCAGAACACTGAAGGTATAAGTGAATTTCTGTTAACCTATCGTTGTTGTTGTTATTGTTGTTGTTGTTATTATTCAGTGTCATAAATTTATTCTTGTCCACAATATTTTTCATGATCCTGTGAAATGCATTTTAGAATGAAAAATGTCAGTTAGGTTTTAATGTAATCAATCTGAAAGGATTTCATATCTATTAGCTCTGGGTTTCTGTGATTTTAAGCAGTCCAGTTTCAGTCAATATTAGAGAGAGAGCAGCTGGGAAATGTAAACAGCATATTAGAAAAAAAAAGTCATGAGAAAACCTGGCATTGAAAACATACATAGGATTATTTCTTCATTAGTTGTGAAAAATAACATCATTATGCACAAAACCTCCTGGAAAGGAATGTTTGTTTCCTTGTTTGGCTAGGGAGGTTTTTATAAATATCTATTTGAACACCCTATTTGTAATAATAACAGCTCCTGATGAAAAACACATACACTGCATAATGTAGGTGAGGATACAGATACTTTTAGAATAATTATGTCTGTTTTAAATGGATAGGAGTTTAAATATCTACACTAGAAAGACAGGTTGCTTTTGCACATTTCAGATTTTGTTGTCTTTGTGCAATAACTTCATAAAAACACCTATAGAATTCCTTCATTCTGATGTTATATGTTGGGGTTTTTTAAATTAAATATTTTTTTCTGTGAGTACTTTAAAAGGGCAATAAGTTCACGGAGATAAAATGACCCCAAGAATTCCTTGATGTTCACAGATGTACATCAAGACCAAATTCACTAATGTTAGACACTGTGGGCCAGCACTGCATTTCTTTAAACAGAGATAAAGAGGCAAATACCAAATTTTTAAAATTTAATTTCCACCTGCTAGGTTTTTTCCCCTCTGTTCTGAGCGATTCAATGGTTTATTAATGGGCTCAGAGTAGAAAACAACTCTCAGAATTCCCTGGAGTCCTCTGGAAATTCAAGCCATTAACACAGATCATGCAAGGAAAACCAATGAGGCATCTTAACATGCACACATTTATTTAGTGCTAAACTTCTCTTTCATGTTTCCAGCTTTGTAAATACTGGACCTTCAAACTAGAAAATTCTATTGCCAGGATACTGATTTTACAGCCTAGGAAAATATCACAACTATAGAAAATCACAGAAAAGGTAGATATGGATTGTCAATACCTACAACTAATACCTGAGGGGAAGAAAGAATAAAATAAGTTGAAAACCAGTGAGTTTCTCTATTGCATGTGGGCTCCTTCAGTACCCATTTCAGGTACTTGTTTTCTGCTCAGCTTACAACTGCAATTAGCATGGATCTAGTTTTAAATTCTCATTAGTTTTCACTCATTAAACTTTCCCAAAATTTCAGTATTTTTACATGTGTATAAACCTTTAAATGTATAAATTTAAATAAAATTTACATGGTTGCATAGTTAAACAGAGCACGCAGCCTCAGTGACTGCATCTCTGGCTGAGGTCAGGAGGTTTGGCTCTTCACACCCACATTAGGAGAGCTCACAGTGGCACTAAGTGATGATTTGGTATCACAGGAAATTCAGGACTGTGTCCAAATCGTTTACACTTCAGCAAAACAAATGCCTGCTCTGACTTAATTTCATTTTTAATGTTTCTTTTTTTGGAGGAATGGGAATTATGAGCATTGTTTTCACTCAGAGATTTCAAGAGTTCATTCCTTTCTAATTGATAATTTATGAAAGTAAAAGGAAATCAGCATCTTGTGTAGATTTTGCATTTTTTGCATGAACAATTCTGAATCTCTCTGAAAGAATCAATGAGCATTTAAGTTTCTCCTTTTTAGCTTCTCTTCCCTGTTTAAATATTAATAGACGAGAGGCTGACCTTCACTCCTGCTGCTGAGTCATGGAAGCTGAAAAGTGGAATCAATGCGTCTTTGTGCTAATGATTAACTGATCACAGATTGGAAAGTTGTCTCAATTTTCACACTGCCAGATGCTTAATTTAATGTTTTCAGTGTCAAAATTATTTCAGTTAGAACCTCAATGTAGTAAGCAACTTTAAGCATTTCTAAAGCAGTTATTTAAGAATGTTGTTGAACTGGAAACTAAAATTCCAGCTCTACAAACACCATTAGTCCAGTCCAGCTACGCTTCAGCACTTCTGCTGACGTCAGTGAGGCTACGCTGGCTCAAAGCTCAGCACGTGTAAGTGTTTGTCCTGAATGAGGCATTCTTGTAAGAACTGCAATTATTATTGTTATTATTATTACTACTGCAGAGAGCTAACTATCCCTGGCTTTCTCTTCTTTCCTCCGCAGAGATATGGATACGGTGGATGGGTACAGCTGGATCATCACTGCAAGGTTTGGGCTCTTTGGTGCTCAGAGCTGATCTTGTGTCATCATCAGGAATAGAAACTCACAGGAGATCTCTTGAGAAGCAAAATGGCAATAAGATTGGTTCTGTCTTTGATACAGATTTCTCTAGAGGTCTGTTTCCCATGCAGTAGTATCAGGCCAAGTCCTAATATGCCTCAGCAGAACCTTTTGCCTGGAAGATGAAACTCACACTCTCTTGTATGAACCAGCATCCATTCTTCTTTATCATCTCACTTTAACACTTGGAATGATGGCTCTGAGAAAGTCTTTCCAACAAGATAGGTCAGGCTAAAGCAGATTACATACAGATTTGGGTTGAGTTAGATGCATCTGTATGAGAAGCAAACCCAAAAGGGACTGATATTTCAATAAACAAAAACAAGCCACCTGCGAAACCAAAGCATGGATGGCACAGATTTTGGGATACATGGCAGCTGCAGGAAGGAGACAGGGACTGGACACATTTCTGGTGATTTTGTTACAGGTCTGATGCTAAAATTCTGTGCTAAAAATAGTCTGCAGAGGAACTTTGTGGCAAGTCAATAATGGTCTTACATGCTCTGCCAAGAATTCCATCCGGCTTACTTCTGTCTGGAAATTCTGCGTGACAAAAAGTGCATGGCAAAATAAAATCCTGTTCAGACTTGTGGAGCTGGGGATCTTAACTCCTAAGATTTTTAAAAAAAAAACCCAAAGGCCTCCCTTATAATTCTTTAAAGAAGCATCAGGGTCAAACTGGAAGAAAATAATTACGTGCATATTTTAAAAGTGCGATTTGGGATGTGACTGAGTAGTTTAGTGAGGACAGAATTTTCAATGTAGTTTGCTGAACCAAATCAGCCTGCAGGACTTAATTTTTAAATGTCTCTCTCTCTTAATCTCCACATACATTGATCAAAAAATTGAATATTAGATAATTTTTAGGATGGGATGAAGTAGAGAAGTATAGAATAGAATGGAACAGTAAAGTCCATGTGACCTATTAATATGTGATAAAGTTCTTGGTTCCACTGTGTTTTTTTTTCTCACACCAAATGTTTTTTTGTTTATTGGACAATTTGTATCAATGCACTAAACTTTTCTTAATGGATTTGAGTGTATGGCTACAATAAACCTCTCCATCAGGTTGGAAAACCAGTTTTACAAGAACCTGACGTATTTCACCAGGGGATCAGGACCCTGTAGTTGTAGTATTTCAAGTAATTTTCACAACCCATGATACAGCTAACAAGTAACTTGACAGGTTGCCAAGGCAGCACACTTAGATTTGTGGAGGAGGGCTTTAAAATATTCATTAGGACAGTATATTTGTGAATGATGTATGAAGGTAGTAACAAAGTCAAGGTTAACAACAGTTTGAGTTCTCAGAAGAGGGGGACAGAACCCCCCCGCTCCCCCAGATGAGCACACTAGTAGTAAATATTCTGATTTAACAGGTTCTTTTCTTTAGAAAAATTGACAGGATCCTAAATAAGACCAATTTTGTGAGGAAATAAAGTGGTCTTTGGAGAGAGAGAAAAATCTCTTTTTTGAAGGGCCCAAAGACTTCCTAGCCCTCAGCTCTTGTTTACAGGGAAGCTGAAGGAATAGCTGCTGGGTTTTCTTGTGTGGCTTTCAGTTTTTACCTGCAGATGGAGTGTGTTTTCTGCCCAGTGCCTCTGCTGCATGACTGCACTGACCCACCCCACGTGCACAGCACTCGGGGATCCTCTGACTTTCCATTTACCCCTGCAATAGATTAAAACAACCAAGAAATACTCAGGGCTTGCAGCTGTTGGTGAATTGTATCTCATCCATCTGTGCCAGCCATCAGAAATCTTGGTGTGTCTGCAGCAGCTGGTGGGCACCCCTAATTGTAACAGACAGTTTCCTTAATGTTTGACCCTGCCTCTCTTTGAACAATTCACAAATCAAACAAATATGACATTTCCAAAGTTTCCAGGCTGATAAAGGAACAAATTTCATGACTGTGATAACATTCTGAACTTCCTAAGTCTGGTAATTGGTGGCATATGAGAAGGGTTTTACACTACTTTAGGTCATGGGTTTATACTGTGTATAAGTTTTGCTTGGGACTTTTCTTTCCCAAATTCTTCAATTTTTTCTTTTCTTACCAAGGAGAAAACATAATCTGAAGACAACACAATAGGTCTCCTTTTGTCTCAGTATCACTGGTGATAAGAAATCACTGGACTGAAATTAACTGTGTTACACAATTATTTCTGTAGTTACTGGAATCATTGTGATGCTATTGACTTTTAAAGAACACGCACATACCCAAGGGGAAAATTTAGCACAGATTTAATTAGAGCATTGTTTTGATGTCAAAATTTGGTTTCAGGATAAACTTGGATTAAGGTACCTCTGGTATCTCTTCCAAATAAATATACAGTGATGTACATTGCAGAAGGAAGGGGATTTTTTATAATTCTGAAGAATTAAATCAGAACTACAAATGACTGTTTTATTCATATCTCTTTTTAAAATAGTTTCTCTTTAAAGATACCTACTGAATAGAAATAAAAGATCAAAATTTTGCCACTGAATTTCTGTAAGGAGCACAATATATCAAGAGACTATAAATTAGCAGGTACTACTTTGTCACATTTATAATATATGAAAATGTCATTTCACAGGGACAGGCAAAGATGATGAAGGATGGAAAGGTTTTTAGAGTTATTCAAGAGAACTGCTGGGATCCAGAAGTACGGATTAAAGAGATGGACCAGTCAGGTACCTCCACAAAGGAACTCAAATCATTGTGCTTCACTTAGAATAACAACTTCTCTGTCAGTCCATATGAAAGTGTTCAACAACAATATCAAAAAAAGGTTTAACATAAAAGTTCTTTCATTTAAATTTGTTGAAAGTAATTGGTAACTGATGTGCTTTATACTCAGAAGGAACCTGTGCCCATAACTTTCCTCATTCTCAGTAGCAATTTATTCCCCACTAGAATTTTTAAATTTTGGTAGGATTTAAGGCATTAAGGAACTCATTGACAAAAGTAAGGATGACTGACCCTGGACTTGAAATGGCACCATACATTCCAGTTAAAATGATTCACAAAGGAGGAGGAAGCCCTTTCATTTTTCTTACAAATATTAAAAACATTCTTTTTACACATAGGATTTCTTGTTTGTCCGTTTCCTTTTCTAATACCTTTTTTCTGTTTAGCCATGTTGCAGCCTCATTCTGTGGTTTTGCTCTAGGACTCTGAGTCTAGAGAACTGGTAAAATTGCTCTGTCAGAAAAAGGAGTTTTCCTCATTTAGAAATTTAACCAGATGCCAAATTTGCAAATTTATTTTCCATCATGTTAGATGCAAGCCACTAAATAAGGTTGGTAAGATGGGAGACTGAGGATGAGGGAAAGGAATTTCTAGGCAGATCGATTATTTTTGCTAGTTCTTATTAACACTGTAATTCCAAATTACTCTTGTAAGAGAAATATTATGTTACTAAAGATTAAATTTTTTTCTTAGATTGAGTCCTGAATAGTTCCTACATCAGTTTCCCAGTGGACACAACTTGAATATCTTCAACTTTTCATATGGAACAAACACTAGAATTGCTTAAAAGAGCAGATATTGTACAAGTAGCATCTTTATGATTATTTCTTCCTCCTCTCAGGCCTTATCACCCTTGACAAGCACATGAAAGAGGTTGTAGCCAGTGGGGAGTTGGTCTCTTCTCCAAATAATAAACAAGAAGAAATGGCCTGAAATTGCACCAGGGAAGGTTTTGATTAGGTATTAGGAAAAATTTCTTCACTAGAAGGGTTGTCAAGCCCTAGAAGAGCCCTGGTGTAGTCCCCTTTCCTGGAGGGATTTAAAGGATGTGTAGATGTGGTGCCTGGGGACACGGTTCAGTGGCGGGCTTGGCAGAACTGGATTCATGGTTGGGATCAATGATCTTAGAGGTCTTTTCCAACCTAAATAATTCTGTGATTCTGTGTTAGGAGATAGTCTGGGTTATTCTTCTTAGGGAGGTTTAATGCAACACATAACGTAGGCTAGCTTGAGAACCCACCAGGTAGTGAGCAATTTAGGTAAATACAATTTATACAATTTTCATATACTTCATTTTCACCCTGGAAAAGCAGTATTTGAAACTCCAACCATTAGACATTTAATGGGAATGCCAAAAAGACTTTGCAAACTCTGAAATATGCTGCCTTGTCACAGAATCATAGAGTCATGACTTGACTAGGCTGTAATGTTTCTCTGAGTTAGCTCAGGGATTTTGGGGATTACCAAATCACTCAACTGCACAGTGGATCATAAATAGCCTTTGGGCATCTTTCTCTTTCAGATATTTCCCTCAGCACTAATGGCAAGTTTCTACAAAGCAGTTCTGCCCCATATATTTGTTGTAGACAAAGGGAAAACACAGGAGGATATTGTTTTTTCAAATTTTTGCAGCAGCTCTCCAGAAAAGAAAATGTATCATGAAAGCAGCATCACAATATTTCTTCATGAACTAAACAGTGCTCACTTGGTTAAAAAAAATCTAAACCTGTATGTTACAGCACCATCTGGTGACTTGTGTCCTAAAAATGTCCCTTTTTATTACAGCACTCCAGACATACAGGCATCAGCCAATTAATTATGTGGGGAGGAAAAAAAGGTCTTGGTTTTTTTAATTCTTTCATCCTTACTGCTCAGCTAATGATAAAGACTGTGGACTACATTTATTCCTTTTTGGTTTAGAAAGCTGTAACTACTTAGTTCAAAGACTGCATTCTCTTACACAGGCTGAGATAGATCATACCCAAAATTTAACCTCCAAACATGGCATAATTTTGGGACAAAGATACAAGGAGTCTCCCAGCGGAACAAAACTAGAATCAGTCACTGAAAGTTATTTTTAACTCAGAGAGATAACTTGGTTGCTAAAGGCTTTGTTTGTGCAATGCCCAAGAAATCTTGCCAGTAATAAGAAATGGTCTCCAGTGGACCAAAGAGACTCAATTAGTCTCTCCCAGTCATATGTCCTAGGTCTAATTGATGTACATACTTCTGTCTTGATCCACTCAATAAAGCAAGCTATCCATGTAACTCAATAAAACAAGCTGTAAAAGTAATTAACATCACAGTTCTGTGACACAAATCATCACAATTTTGTTTGAGAAAATGTATCAGTTAGTCTTAACTGCCTTTCCTTGTTATTTTCTCCTTTGTAAAAGAGGTTAAAGAGGGTAAAAAAGTAGAGGCTTTTCTGTGCTGATTCTTCTTCTTAAAGCTAATGTCTAGGAACAGTCAGCTTGGAGATGTACCTTTAAGGTTTATGTTAAATTTGCTCAGAAGTGTAAAACTGGATTGAAAGCAGATACAATGGATGTTGTGGAAAACTGGATGTTGTGGAAAAATGGATACTGTTCTCAACAAACTAATCAAGTATTCATATTGGTGGATGATCTAACTTGAATAATTCAGTATTTATGTAATTTTGCAGACTGAATCCTTACCCCTAAACCATTGTTGCTGTACATAATATTAATCAGATCTTGCAGCAATCTGAGTCAGCTTCTTCTCTTGTTTCCTACTTAAACTTCTGAGGAGGAGGATATATCATTTTAATCATTCAAATATTTTGGCAAGTCATTTAGAGTTCTCCTAGAGTTCATTCTCCTGGAGTTTTTTTCTGCCATCTTTTGTTGTAGCAATTTTACTACTAACAACCAAGTTAAATTTTTTTAAGCATGACAAGATATGTGCAAAAATATTACAAACAAACCTAAAGAAACACCAAAACAAAGCAGTTTTGCATATAACTATTTTGTGAAGTCCTAATTACTCTTTATTGTTTGTTTTGTTTGTCTGCCAGGTTTGTTGTTTTCACTCCTGTAACCTGTCACACAAAATATTATAACAGAGATTTGTGTTTGAGCAGAAACAAAACAACATGGAGTTAATTCTTTTTATTTTTAAAATCAAAGTTATTTCTGAAAACAGGCAGATTTTTTTATATTTACAACCTCAGTAGTCCAGACACAAGATGAATGAGACCTAACACAATATAGCTTTGGGAACACTTAGGAAAACATTGTTTAACAACCGTTGTTAACATAATGTTATTTATCTTTGGGCTAATTCATTTATTTATTTAATATATATGACAAATTTACCCCAAAGTAAATTTGATTTAGTGTATTCTGTTGGTTAAATGTCAGTTTCATTCATGTGAGAGTAATATTAAATTGCTATTTTAATTATTTGTACATGTGCATACTAAATCCTTCTAAAATCAAAAACCCTAATTTCAAGAATTAATTAGTATGAATATGGTAGTGTTTTTTCTTTCTACTTAGAAAAAATATCTGAATCCTAATAAATTGATACACTATGAGGTTTATTGCCATAATCCTTAATTAAAAAAAAAATTCTCTATGTCACTGTTAAATCACTCTATCTTATCATTAAAGCTTTTACATTCTGCCTCTCAAACCAAAGTACTTTCTTATTTATAACATTTATCAAAAACAGACAATAAAAAAGGAAACATTAATATTTGCTTTTTCTTACTCAGGAGTCACCGTCCAAGTCCTGTCCACAGTCCCTGTAATGTTCAGCTACTGGGTAGGTTCCAAATAACATATTTTGTAATTCATATGTAGCAACATTTTTAAAATACAAAGGCATCTTCCTATAAATTGAAGCAGTCACTAGAATTGTTCTGCTGTGAAAACGAAAAGGCAAAAAAGGAGTTCAGGTATGAGAAGATGTCTGCAGGATGTCCTGGCAAAGCTCCACACGGGAGCACACCCAGTGAGAAAAGATAAAACAACAACTGAATTTCTTATGGAGGCAGCTGGAAATGGAGAGAAAAAATATATCCAACATGAACCCATGGTTAGTAGGCAGACATATATGTACACATTTCATGAAAGCTAGACATCAATCAGTACTTTCTCAGGGAAAAAAAAAAAAAAGACATAAAGGATGTATTTGTGGCCTTGTCCCACTTTCTTTTAAATGTGGCATGGGATTCATTAACCTAGAATGCTTTGAATCTTAAAATTCAGGAGCAAATTTAAGTTCCTATGTTCCCCACGTGGTGATCTTGAATGCTTCAAAGAAATAAAGACGGGCTGAGGAGATAAATCACAGCAAAATGTTGTTCCCAACGTATTCTGGTTTGACTATTTAGCAATGTCAGGTCACAATGCTTATATGTAAATGGATTTGTGCATTTAGAACTATTGTGCTAAGCCCACATATAATACCACTGATATTCAGAATTTCTAGTTAGTAACATCTCTTCAAAATTTTATTCTGGTATCTAAGGGAATGTTTTCCATTAAATATGTATTGGGGGCGGGGGCGGGGGCTGGAAACGGAGGTTGATTGCATGGATATTGCACTTCCTTATTAGAATTACGGATGTTATCTCCTTCTTAATGTTAGAGAACTTTGCTCAAGTTTTCTCTGTAGAATTCACATGTTCCAGCATCTTCCATTTCTTATTTTTATTTCTTCAGTTCCAGTAATTGGAGAGTAAATATTCATTGCTATGTCTAAAAATTATATACTGAGATTTTTGCATGGGGATAAACAAAACCAGGGGACTGCTTTACACAAAAGACCAGGTACTTATGTGCATCAGCAACCTGGGCTTTATTGCACTCATCCTCAGCAGTAAAGGCAACAGCAGTTGATAAAATATTCAAGAGAAAAAGCAGAACTGTACCCAGAGGTTTTAAAGCGAGGCAGAATGTAGCCCTACTATTTTCCAGCTATTCAGAACTGTAAAGCAAACTTGGATTCAAACCCTACCAGTTGTTTGCTATGACATTTATCCAATAACTTCCAAAGGTGATAACATTTGAGAACTATATTTAAATGTACTGCTCTGCTTCATATCTTACCAGGCCAAACCTCAGGACACTTTAGATCTTGCTCAGATATTAAATAATGATTTAGCTGCTACAGTAAAGAAGTACCCCAAGAGGTTTATTGGGCTGGGCACATTACCTCTGCAAGCTCCAGAGCTGGCTGTGAGGGAAATGCATCGCTGTGTGAATGAACTTGGATTTCCTGGAGTGCAGATTGGATCTCATGTCAATGAATGGGACCTGAATGCCCCAGAGCTCTATGATATTTATGCTGTGAGTAGCTGTTGCTTTCCTTCTTTGGGGGAATTCTGTGATATAGAAATCTGTCTAAAAATATCTTGGAGTGCATTGAATCATCATTGGAGTCTTCTAATTTGCTTAGTGATCAGAGAGACTCAGCTTTAATTGTAAATGATAATTCTTTATAGGAATAATGGCAATGATACAGCATATTCTGAAAAATGTTTTATAATAATGAATAACAAATTTTATTTTATTATACAGGTTCTCACTGTCGATCTGCCTCCTTGATTTGTGAGGATAAGTGCAATATCAAATAAAGCCTTTCTGCACTGTTTGCATTTGAGTTCAAATTACTGTATCCAATCCTATTGATAAACTCCTCTGAGATTATCAGAGATACCTGAGATAGCACCAAAGTACCACACAGAACTATGTAAACAGGACCAAAATTCCCAAACTAAATGTATTGATTATCAAATGAATTAATAGATAGCATTTATTAAATAGCCTGAGATCCAGATGAGGGTGGTCATTTATCTAAATTAGGGGTTTAATCAGTGTCCATTCTGAATCTGATTCTCAAGTTATTAGAGTTGTCAGCCTGGAATTGATTCACAGAGGTTATTTTGCAGGATGCTCAATTTATTCAAAAACTCTGTTGGTGCAGCACCTGGACTACTTGTTTTTATGGCCATATACAGTCAGATACATCTGCTCTTGGAGATGCCCACATTTATGGAATCACAGCATGGCTGAGGTTGGGAGGGGCCTCTGGGGCCCACCTGGACCAGCCCCCTGCTCAAGCAGGGCCACCTACAGGCAGATCCCAGGACCATGCCCAGGTGGCTTTTAAAAATCTCCAAGGACGGAAACTCCACAATCCCTCTGGGCAACCTGAAATTGCCTGATCTCTACCGAACCTTTTCTTCTAGGGGACAAACAGTCCCAGTTCTCTCAGCATTTCCTCACAGGAGAGATGCTCAGTCCTTTCATCATCTTGGAAGTCTCTCCAGTAACTCCATGTCTCTGCTACTGAGATCCCTCTCTTGTTCTGGGATCTCTCTCTTATACTGTACATCCTTCAGCTTATGTTTCACACATGTAGGAAGTAACCCCTTTCATTTTTAGAAACATCTCTGGATAATACAGATTATGAAATTAAGCCATATTGGATAATGAACTTTGCCAAACTACCACGCCAGTTATTGAATTGCTATTTTTAGTTTACAAATGTAGATGGCAATTATTCTCCATGATCCAAAAGTTGCAGCTTTTATTTATGCATGTATGGGTAAATAAACCCATATTTTTCAAATGTGTGATAATCTCCTTAGCAACAAGAGCATGTCCAGAAATACATCTGACAAAACGAAGCTGTTAAATCCTGGTTAAGCACATGAATGACTCTGATGAGTGTGTATTTAAATTTAAGCACACAGTTAAATTACAGTCAGAGTCAGCATCCAACACTAGTCTTCTGTTTGCCTTTCCAAAGATGTCAGTAGTTTTGGAAAAATTACTCTACTTGGGTGGAGGTGGATTATTGATCAGAATACAGCCAGATTTTGAATTCTTAGGAAGGATTAGGAATATTTTTGAATTTTTTTAAGCCAGGCAGAGGGCCAATGTGGACAAATGTAGTGCAACTCAAAATTTCTGAATGTAGCTGGAACAATTCTGCAAAACCATTCTCAAATGATTCTATCACTTGGTTCACTAAAGAGGTCTATGCTCATCTATGCTTCCAGTCCTGTAGTCACAGGAAGAGCTGTGAAACTGAGTGAGGACTTCAGAATATGGCCCAGAGAAGTAAATATAGCCAACTATTGATTATAGTTCTTACTTGTGGGCCTATTTTCATTACTAGTACTACTGCTCAGTACAGATTTGCAGGTCATTGAAAAGAATGACTAAGATCTAACATGCATTTTGCTATGGTTAGTCAAGATTTAAACTTTTCTTTTTGCTGCAGGCTGCTGAGAAATTAAATTGTTGTCTCTTTGTGCATCCCTGGGACATGCAGATAGATGGGAGGATGTCCAAATACTGGTTTCCCTGGCTAATAGGTAAGTGTATATTTACTTTTCTTAACTTACATTTATGAACTGGATTATGCCCAGAAGATTGCTGCCAAGTAAAGTACAAGTACAGAGAAAATTACATATTTTTCCTGTCAAACTTTCTTTTTTTTTTTTTAATCTAGTATTGTGATTAAGTCTATTGTGTAAATTCAGCAGTCATTTGTTTCTAAGCTTGTTTAGCTTTTCTTTTAAACACTTAGAATTAAATTTATTCAGACTAGCAACAGAATATAGTATTCTCTTTTGCCCTAAATACAAGGAGCAGATAACAAGGAAGAAGTGAATCATCTCAGAAACTAGCTCCTCAAAAATAACAGGAGGAAATGAAGGAGTAAGCAAAACCATTTTTTCCTATAATTTCTTGGGTTATTTCTTAGAAACAGGTTGATCAGAGAGGAAATAAATCTAACTTTACAGCAGCTGTAGCTGAAGCAACATGTACTTTGAAAGCTCTCAGTAGATGTGGGGTATTATCAAGTTTCCATTTTTCCCCATTTGATAGTAAATCATAACACTGAATAACAGGAGCATGGTTATTCTGCTACCCAGAAATGTTGAGACCTGATTCTACCCTCATGCATTTTGTTTTGTGCTGGTTTTTTTTGCACGGTTTTGCACTACCACCAGTTCTGAAAAACATACACAACATATATACAATACACATTCTGCTTGGAAAATCATGCTGTCCCAGTCACTAATGCATTATCTTGAAAAAGTATCAGTCTTAATGAGATCAGGCTCAAAAACACAGATTTAAGAAGAGAATAAAATTATTGCATTTACTTAACAAAGTGAAAATAGAATATTTTCTTACTAAGCCTAATAATGCTTTGCATCTGAGTGTATGGTAAAACATTAATAAAAATAACCTTTTGAGCTGGATAGGTGTTGTTTCCCCCATAAATGAGGGGAACTCAATTCCTGATTTCAAGCTGCATGTCTGAAGCTGGGTGTTTAAAATGGCATGATATTCTAAATATGTTGGGTGTGATCAGAAGCTGAGGCCTGCTGTAGGAAACTAAATTCCTATTCTCTTCCTAACTGAGCATCCAGCTCAGCCAAGAGCAAAGAGAGAGACAGATTAGTTCTAAACTGTAGGATCTGGCATCATGTGGTAACCAAACCCCAAATTTATGTTGGAATATCATTAACATATCTGCTCCACTTTCCACACAAAAGAAACCTACAAGCAGAGGTGAGAAGACACCCTGGCATATTCCAGACTTGTTTTTGAGCAAGGATAACGGGAATCAGGCCTGTACAGGGTATCTCAGGACATATCCAACCTGTCTATATACTCATCTGTCCTAATGGTATGGAGTAAGAACTGTACTTAGAATTCAGAACACCTTCACTTCCAAGCCTGTGTTTTCCTTTCAGTTAATTAGAGCTCAACTCTGTGTCCCTCCAGTGGAAATAATGCATGACCTTTGGCAGCTGCCCTGCAACTATCACTTTTTCAGTTGGCTCAAGGTTAATGGAAGACAATTAAAACAACATTTAAAAATCAAATAGGACGTTTAAAAAGTAAAGCTCTTATACAATTAAGATGTTTTTCTTCTTAGGCATGCCAACAGAAACAACCATGGCCATTTGCTCCATGATTATGGGAGGAATTTTTGAAAAATTCCCTAAGCTGAAAGTTTGCTTTGCACATGGAGGTGAGTAGTGTACCATGTGAAACTCCTGTTCTTTGGCTGAGCATGGCACAGTTGTATTTTCTGGCATCTCAGCTAATGGGGTCGCCACGTGAAGCCTGCCACCAGCTGAGCACTGTCACCCCAAAGAAAACAGTCTGACAGATCAGCTGCTTTTATGAACACTCTCTAGCCTGCAGGGCTTGAACTGGTACAACAGTTAAGGGAAAACAAAAAGGAAGGGGAGGCAGCAGGTGGTTTAAGGAAAGGGACCTTAAGAAAGCAGCAGGAGGAATTTGGGCATCACAGTAGTGAAGAAGTGAGAAAAACAGAGACAGAAGCTAATGAAGGTAAAAGAATAAAGAACACTTTCTTTCTAAAGAGCTGTCAGGAAAACTTATGGATCTTTGGTGATAAGGTGTCTTTTTTCCCTCTTACATATTTACAGCTTATTAAAAGTTATTAACAATTCCTTCTTGCAGGAGGAGCTTTTCCATACACAGTGGGTCGAATCTCCCATGGCTTCAACGTGCGCCCTGATTTGTGTGCCATGGATAACAAGGTGGATCCAAGAAAATACCTTGGCTCATTTTACACAGACTCTCTTGTCCATGACCGTGGGGCACTAAGGCTGCTAACAAGTGTAGTAGGAGAGGTGAGTTTTAGTGCTTCTAGAAGTGGGTGAGTCATTCTTCAGTTAATTTTCCAGGAAACAGCAAAAGGAGAAGAGAAGAAGAAAGAAGGAACAAGACAGTGTCACCCAGTGAAATAAATTGATGGGCTTCTGCCATGTTGATAATGCTTTTAGCCTATGGATTTATTAAAATGGTGGGTTTAATCCAGGAAATCATGAACTGTCGACCTCAGTTCCATCCTTCTCTGAGCTTGTTCAGGATAGGACTTCAAGAAAAGACTGCTTCAATTTGGAGTCTGATTTCAAATGGCTTAATTTTCAAATTCAAGTGCATGCTTGAAGAAATCAAATTGTATTTCCACTTGGGAAGTTATAGACAGAAAAAAATCAATAATAAGGAAAGCTTTTGTGAGTATCTCAGAGAGACAATTAAACATTATGGGTTTGCAGAAGTATTTTAGTTGTTTGTAAAGAAATCTTAATAGTTTAGCAAACCTTTTAAATGAGGTACAGCATGGGACAGAAAAATCTTAAAACATTCAAATAATCCCTTCTCATTTAGTAAATGCTCAGGAGGGGATTGAAGATGGCATCCCTCATGCCAGCTTCCAATGGATCACTGCAAATCAATGAGATACCTGTCTTTGTGCCTTGATCTCTGCACCTCACAGTGTCTGCAGCCAGAGGCAGATACCTCCCAGATGTCAAATCAGAAATGAAGGCTCTGACAGGGATTTTCTTGTCTCAACAAGTCCTATTTCCTGTACATCAGTGACTAGACTCACACAGTATGGGGCTGTTGCTGTCATCAGGGCCTCCTGTATGACTAAAGTTCACAAACACCACTCAGCTGATTGGGGTTTTTCCTACAAAAAATAATCTGTGCATTTCCCATTTCTAATAGTCTGAGCAGGTTACTGCAATAAATCTGCTCTAGAACAGGTACAGAAGTGACTTGCCTGGGCCAGACAAAAATAGCAATGCAGCACTATTGCTTTCTTTACTGTGGTACTGTGAGCTCAGGTATCACACTTTAAAATCTGTGGGTTTTCAGTTGATGTTGCACCTGAAGTCTGTAACTTTGGGACTGGAGTTCTGCCTGCAGCTCCCCTGCAGGACTTGTGCCTTTTAGGAAAACTTTGCATTTGAAGATTTGTAGAAAATCAGCCATGTGACAGCACAACTACTGCTTGAAACAATAGTATGGAACTTTTTGTACATATACATATACTTTTTGTACACGTATACTGCAGCTCTAAGGAGTGAAGACAACATCTTTTTGGTTAAACCACGCTGAACCAAAAATAGACTTATGGAAGGAGCCCCATAAAACGTGCAAAAAGCCTGCCATGGAGCCTATTTCCATTAGAAACACGTAAGATAAAACCCAGGTCAATTTACTCCAAAAATATCTGAAATAAGATGTCAGTACTGGAAAGTTCTGATAACATCAGTGGGTATTAACTCAGGTGGCATTTGCCATCTCTATGGCAGGGATTAATTTTAGGCATTAATTAGTAACCAGATAAAATACTAGGGCTCCCACCCAATACTGATTTCTTTTAATTTCTGTTACCAACCTCTAAATAGCAAACACATCACAGTCCACAGCCCAGTAGTTTTTGATATGCATTATCTTTTGAATCAACTGTAGCTTAAAGCAAGTGGCTTTAAGGTGTTTTTTACAACAGATTTTAAAATTTTACTCTGTGTGATGTGCATGTCCATTCTACAAGACACCCAAAGGCTTTATGGAGTAACAGCTCAACACTTGCCTGTGTTACCTCGTTTTCTGAGAAATCTCCCCAAATCCAGACCATGTTCATTCTAAGTATATTTTCTTTGTACATGCAGTTTTAGTACACAAGGATGAGTCTAGCTCTTGAATTTTGAATTGCCATTGCAAGGAGAAAAGATCACTCGTTTCCTTTTACCCATTTTAAAATGTTGGGAGACATGTTTTGCCATTGTTAGAAAGACCTTGGTAAATCAGCAGCTGTGTGACTCAGGCTGGCTGAGACCACAGATTCTTTTTGTGATCTGAATCTGTTAAGCTGAACTGCAGATGACAAGAGCAAATCAGGAGGGAAAGTACAACAGGATGCTGAATCCATTGCTGAAGAATTGAAGTTTTTTCTGTCTGAACTTGTGTAGCACACAAGTCTCAGGGTGCTTCTGCTTTAAAATCAGAAGTTTTGCATCTCAAGGCTGCTCTAAATTATTGCTGTTGTGGGAAAGCTGCTGTCTTTGCACCACACTTTAATTTCGCTACTTTTCATCCTAAGAAGCTACACATAGACTCTGGTCCTTAATTGTGATTAGTCTTTGCAACTGGAATTTTGAGGAGAGAAAGACTATGGACTGTAATTTGATAATCTAAAAGTCACTCAGCATTAGCCTCTCTGGTGTCTTATTTATTTTGCCAACAGATTATTAAAATTAAAAGTCTTAACACAAAAATTTGTCCAGGATAGTACACAGGATGTTGGTGTCTTCTTTAATTCTCCTCTGAGTATTTTGAGCTCAAACAATGTGATATCAGGTGCAATCTCAGTGCTGAGAAGTCATGAGTCAGATATCAAAAACATGTTTTTTACACTCAGGAGAACTTTCTCTTTTCAATAGCCTAAGACATCTTGTCCTTGAAAACAAAAACATTCACATCACGATTTCAAACTTTATAACCATGAAGATTAAAAATTCCCTCTTTTTCTAAGGAAAGTTGACATTCTCACATAACACCCCTCCATGAGTCAAATGCTTAAAGAACCACCAAATATCTCAGTGCTTTCAGCGCAGAGATGTGTTGGCAGAGTAACACATATAAGATTAATAAATGCTGGGCTAAAAACAATGTGATGGAGTCTTGAGGCTGACACTGTAACTTTGTGAGCTGCAGGTTTGAAATAGGCCAGGTCTCCAGAGAACATCTCCGAGCTGTGCAGGAAGGGATCAATGTTAGGGAAGATGTGCTTGGACATGGCTTTGGGTCCCTGGGGAACAGCCACTGCCTGGCACCAGCGCGTGGCGTGCTGGCCTCGAGCTGATCAGAGTTAAAATCCACTGACAGCTGTGATGAGTCGTGTCCATTTAATCTCATCCCTTCTTAGTTTGGGGTGCAGGTTAATTGGGGATGGAAGTAGAAATACACACTCCTGAGAAAGAATTTTGTAAGAGCGCAGAATCGCTGCAGTCCTTTGCTCCCCCTGTGATGAGGTAGCATGAGGTGAATACAAATAAACACAAAGTCCCCAACGTTGCTGGCTATAAAAAGTGAAGAACTGGGTTGACATGGGATTAAATGATTCAGTGCATCTCTGCAAAAACTTCCCCATGGTGATTCCTCCAGAGTCATCATCCAAAGGCAAAGCACTCTCTGGCCAGAAGTTGGAGCTGAACTGCCTACAGCGTTCTGGGCTTTTTTTCAGGTGCATCATGGCAGTAGGAAGGCAGGCAAAATTCAAGGCAAATACAATTTTTCCTTATGTAAGAGGATGAAGTCATGCTTAAAGCTTTCTGAGATTCATTTTCAGATTTAGGTCCTTATTACTGTGAAAAAAGTTGTGCTGAGTAGCAGGGTCCACTGAGGTTAATCATTAGCCCCATGTTCCTCTCTAATAGGAGAGATGTGCTAATTAAGGAAATGACCTCCAAGTCTTCTAGGGAAAATTGACTTTGTTGATATGGTTTGGAGCAATATAATAGTACTCCCCTTATGGTAGGAGCATTATTCATCTGCAGAGGCTTCACAGCACTCCTCTGAAGCTGGTTGCTAAAGACAGGTATTGCAACCCCCATTTTATAGATGGGTACAAAACTAAGCTCAAAGGGTACAAATGAACAGCCCAAGATCACTGGGAGCACAGCAAGAATGCTGCTTCTAAATTTTTCTTACTGATTTACAGCTCTTAATTTTACTATTAATTAATAGATCCCATTATTAGCTGTAAAGTACTTTCAAACAGAGGGAAAAATATATCTACATAGCGAGGAAAAGAAAAATACATATTATGGCAGTGAGGATGTGGGATTTATTTCTGGTATAGTATGTAGGAAATGTACATAAGAATATACAAACCTTCCTGTCTTACATGACCTTCCCTAGTAAACAGATGGACAAATTCTGTGTTTTCTTTTCTTTTACTTAAAAAACCAGTTTCTCATATAAACCTGGTATGTTGTTTAGTTGTTTTTTTTTTTTATCATAAAATACATGACATTTGTTTTTCTTATGGGAATAAAGCATCTTGGTATTGAATATTATAAATAAAAGAATATATTTAGGTCCTTCAAAGTACACACATCCAAATCTATTTTGTTTAGTCTATGCTGTATGTTGTTTAGTTGTTTTTTTTTTTTTTTATCACAAAATACATGACATCTGTTTTTCTTATGGGAATAAAGCATCTTGGTATTGAATATTATAAATAAAAGAATATATTTAGGTCCTTCAAAGTACACACATCCAAATCTATTTTGTTTAGTCTATGCTCAGAACTGGATTTATTAGACAGAGGGTATAAATTTTCCTATGTTAATTCTTGTATAATAAATTAGAACACAGACAGAACATACGAGAGAACAATAGAATGTGTCTCTTCTGTTTAGATTTTGGGCGAAGGTTTGTGTAGGCTCTTTCAGAGATTTTTGGGTGACATCTAGTGGAGATTAAAAAAATTTTTAAAAAGCATTTGACAAAAAGAAAAACCATTTCAAATAATAACTGAATGATTTTTTTTCTTCACCCTATTTCAGTACTGAGCTCTGGTAACAGAGTTTAAACATTATAACAAATTCTAAATCAAGCAATAGCCACTCATGCCAGAGGCCTGGGATTTACATTTTCAACTTTCTGCTTGTGAGAATTAAAATACCATAACTTCAGTTAGATAGCACAAAAATTATTAATAAATATCCTGCATTTTTTTCTAAATAAAATTCATCCAAAAAACTCTTGAGTCATTGTTTTCAAGCTTTGTTCTTTTCCTGGTGGAAGTTATGATCTTCATATTCACTTTCATAATTAACTAGTCCAATATATACATCTAATTTCTTGTACTTCATGATACGTTCCAGAAAGCATGTGCTCTAGTGTTTAATGTTAATTAAAAAAAAATTAAAAATCTGAAAAAATTAAAACGTATTAGTTTAAAATATAATATTAATGTTACTATAATATTGTAAGTATTAATATCCATATTATTTAAACTGTATTGTTTAATGTTACTACAAAATGTACAATTCTTTTTTATTACCAGGACAAAGTTATTTTGGGGACAGATTACCCTTTTCCACTTGGAGAACTGGAACCTGGAAAATTCATTGATTCAATGGATGATTTTGACTATAAACTGAAGGTATGATTTTTACATTTGAGGCATTTTCCCTTCTTTTTAAGTCTCTGTCTGAGACGACATAAAACACTGAAAAATCAGTGTAGTACACTGATTTCTGCAAAGACTGGAAGAGACCCTTCAGTCTCTTTGCAGCAGCTCCTTTTAAAGCACAAGTAAAAGCATTTGAGTTAAATATGAGATAAGCACAAACACATGTATGTGTTTTGCTTTTACAGGATAAACTCAAGGCTGGAAATGCTCTGGAATTTTTGGGTCTTAGCAGAAAACAATTTGAGTAATTATGAAGTACTAAAGCAGCTAAACTTTGGCAATAATATCCTTGCATTTCTATTGGCATGTGTAATTGTGCAGATGAAAAATAAAACTGACAATTATCAGAAAGTCTCCTGTTATTTCCAAAACAAAAGCAAGGGTACTGGAAATGAGTATGCACATGTATTGCCTGAGGATTTAGGCTCTTTTTTAAACAATTCTGAAATCCCTGCTTTCATAATAAAGGAGAAATTTAATCTTTCGGAGTTACAAGAACCTCTGAATTATAATCAATGCCATGTTATTAGGACTTGATTCCCAGGAAGGAAAAAGCTGAGAAAATGATATACCCCCTACATTTCTGTCTTTGTTATGGCGGCCAAACAGAATTTGAAAGAATATTAAAACAGAATTTAAACAACGTTGATGCCCAATAAAAGGCAACAATTGCTTTTATCCACTGGTGGAAAACGCAGCCCACCACACTCAGCTCAGCAGTGCAGGTGCACTCGTGCTTTTTCAATGTTGTGACAGGATGGAAAAGGTCTGTGTGGGGACTTCACATATTAGCTGCCACCTACAGCACTGGGAACTTATTCATCAGAAACAATTTGAACAATATGGTTGTAGGTGCAGAAATAATGTATTTGTGTGGGTATTACTTGGCGTGTCACTGTCACTGTCACAATAAATACTAGTGTTTGGCAACAGTATGGGTTAGTGTTCTATTCCTTACAAAATGCTTCCTAAAAGTAAGGCTGAATAGTTTAAATGTTGAAGTGCTAAAGCTCTCCCTAGCTTGAGTCCTGCTATAGGAATGGAAAGGTGGTTTGCTTTATAGACTATTGATTGAAACAGGTTTTCATCATTATCCAGTGAGTGCACAGGCATCCTCCTCCCAGGAGAATTGTGTACCAGTCAGAAAAATGCAAATTAGCACTTACAGTCTTTGTTCTTGTGGGAACATTGGCTGGCTACGTGTGGTGTCACCGTTCCTCTGCTCAGTCTTGGAACATTCCAGGCAAAACAATATCAGACAGAAGTTGTTTTTAGCTCTGGCCATAGCTGTCACAGGCTGAACGTGAAGGATGCTGAACATCAGCAGTTCCTGCTGATCCCAGCCTCCGCTGGACAACAAAGACAGCTCTGTCCTTCTTTACAGTGTCCAACCCACCCAAAAAAAAAAAAAAAAAAAAAAAGTGGTTTGTGAAGTAGTTGGAGCTTAATTAGTCAGCAGCTCAGAGATTTAGAATATCAATTTTTTATGTAAGAGGAAAAGAAGAGCCAGAAAATAGCTTTAACAATATTTATTGTCCTCAGATTCACAGGACATCTGTTGACCTTTTTAATTTAAATATCCATATGCAGGCATTGAGTTTTCAGCGTGTATGATTTTTCAACCAGATTGTTTTAATTAAATTTCAAAGTCAAAAGGCAATTTCATTCTCATATTTCCCTTCAGTATACATGATTCTCACAGATGTTTAAATGGATTTAAGAGGAAAATACATTGTGATTCCTCCATTACATTTTAATTGGATTAATTCTTCAATTTTTTATGAATGAAACCAGTTAAGTTAATGAAAATGCCATGTCACATCTTTGGGGACCAAGGTCTGGAACCTCTCCAATAGCAAGAACTGTATTAATTACTTTAACCTGTGACTAAATGGATGGTTGCAGTACCCTGCATGGGAGTTAATTAATGTGCATACTCTGCATAAATCATATCCATTATGCACTGTCATTATTTGATGATATTCTACCTATTCTTGATATGCTAAGATTTTTAGGACAGGGATATATATAATCTTCCCTCCATCTTTTCGTTTCATTAACAAAGCTAATGTAAAATTCTAATTGCAGTCAGATGAGAACATTCTTAATAATCCCCCACCAATTATTGCAGGAATAAAGAATCTAAGTTGAACACCCAAATTCTATGAGCTTTACACAGTGATTTAAACAATGAGGTAAAACATTGTGCCTTGATTGTTACAGACACACAAATATGAAGTCCAAGATCAGCTAATCACATGAGAAGTCTTTGAGGTTAAATTTCCTCTGCACATGCAGGAGATAAGATATACATTTAGAAGAAGTATAGAAATGTATATCTTAAAGAAGATATACATTTGGGAAGGTCAGGCAAGTCATTGGCGTCTGTTCTGCAATATACATCTGTGTATTTCATCAGTATTCTGTTTGGTCTAGTTCTAAGATTTCAACTATTTGTATAAACCTGGCACTGAAGTTGTAAAAGAAATTGTGATGTAACTTCAGGTGAACAAAACCACTGCAGACTGGCAGTGGCATGTACTGAACATGAGCAGAACTCTCGGAGCTCTCATTTTCATGCACGGTGATCAGAACTTTAAATACCTTTTTGCACCCTTTGAACCCTGAATCCATAAACTCAAACCATGGCTGAAATTCCATCCCTGAACACGGAGTGCCCAGTGAGAACAACCTGCACACTGACATGCTGGAGCTGCTCATCTGCAATCACACAATTCCTAATCATTCATCATTTTCTTGTGCATTTCTCAAGTGTCCACAAGCTTATTCTTCCAGCAGACACGAATTTTCTAGGAACTAGTTGTGCATTCCAAATCTTTCCTTCCTTCCTCCCTTTCCACATCTTCCTCCAAGTAGGCTGATTTGCTTGCATTAAAAAAATGGAACCCTTGCTTCTAACATTTTTTCTCCTTTATTTCACTTGATTAAGCATAAAGGTATCCAGACTGAGATTAGATATTTGAACTATGGTATGAAATAGACACACAGTTTTGGGGCAGTCAGGCAATAGGACAGGCATCACAGGGAGCTGGTGCAGTCAGCATCCCGGGAGTTCAAGGCGTTACACCGGGGCACGGGGCGATGGGGTTCACTGGTTTAGCGGGGTTACAATGGCGGTGCCGCGCTGACGGGAGCACCGGATGACCTCAGAGGTCCCTTCCAAGCTCCTCCACAGCTCGCTCCCCTCACGGCCCTCACCCCGCAGCCGCCATGGCCGCTCCCTCAGCCCCTGCAGCCCACGTGACCCCGCCCGGCGCGCGGCCGCCCCGCCGCGAGACTCTATGGCGGAGGGCGCGCGCGGGCCCGGGAGCTCTCGCGAGAGCCGCGATGGAGGCGGCGGGAGGAGGCGCCGGAGGAGGAGGAGGAGGAGGTGTCATGGCGGCGGCGGGCGCGGGCTCCGCAGGGTCCGCAGCGCGGGGCGGCGGCGGCTCCTCGGCCGCGTCGCGCTGGTTCTTCAGCCGCGAGCAGCTGGAGAACACGCCCTCGCGGCGCTGCGGCGTGGAGGCCGACAAGGAGCTCTCGTACCGGCAGCAGGCGGCCAACCTCATCCAAGACATGGGCCAGCGCCTCAACGTGTATCCGAGCGGGGACGGGCGCGAGGGCGGCGGGGGCCGCGTGTGGAGGGGCGGCGGGAGACCTTTTTCCTGGTGTGGGAGCTCTCCCCGGGAGCCTTGCCGCTGCTCCCAGCCCCGGCCGGCGCTCCCGCGGGCTGGAGCCGTGGCCTGAGGCACAGAATGGGAGGAGGAGCCTGGCGAAGCCCCCGCGCCGCGCTCTTTGTCGGCGCTGAGGGACTCGGCTCCCCTCCTGCCCTCCCAGCCGCGCTGTGGCCGGAGCTGCTTGGTGCGGCTTTTCTAAAGTAAACCCGAGGTGCTGTTTTCCCCGAAACGGGCAACTCCTCCTCAGCCGTTCTGTAATGTGATTTTTTTAAAGGGGAAAAAAAAAAATGGATCAGGGCAAGGCCAAACCCTCAAATCCCTTACTGGAATAGTTGAACAAAACAAAAGCACTTGAGAGAGTGTTTCCGTGGATGTCGCCCATTGAGGAGTTTTCATTCCGTGGGTGACTGTGGGGAGCGTGGCGTAGGAATCTCCACATGGTCTGCGAAACAGATGGGAACGATACGTGTTAATATCAGTTAAGGATGTGTTAATATCAGTTCTGAAGTGTCACGTCCCTAATCCATTTTCGGCTGAAGACAATATGTTGAGAGCAGTGATTGATATGGAGAGCGCATTGCTTTCAGTTCTTGTAGACAATTTTCTTAATATGTAGTGTTTCCTTCATTTAATCTTCCAGATCTCAGCTTACCATAAATACTGCAATTGTTTACATGCACAGGTTTTATATGCATCATTCCTTCACAAAATTTAATCGAAATGTAAGTATGATTTTATGTTTGGTAATAGCATGTCCATAGTTTTGGCAGTTCTGATTGAGAAGTGTTACATGAAGAAGTGTGATTTGTTTTTAGGAATTCTAGCTTCTTATCAATGGTTTAGAAGCAGTAATGATACTTGTTTTCAACTTTGGATTACTTTAACTAGTAGCAGTTAGATTTTATCTTCTGCCATCAAAATAAAAAAAAAATAGGCACCATCAGCAATTACATTTCAGATGTGTGAAGAATACATTTAGATGTTTCAAATGTGGCTGGTGTTTATGTGCTGAAGCTTGAAAGGCTAATGTGTAGGAACACACATTTTCTTGGTGAAGTCAGTGGAAGTTCTGGCATGGTGTGTCTGACAATGATAATGTGGTTATGTGTGTATCCATATGGATTATGTAGCTGTTCCTGAAGCAGTGTAAATTATTTTAGCTAATCTAATCTAAAGTGGTGTGACAAGTCATATTAGATAAGAAAAATTTTTACATCTGTTGAGGTAAATCTTGATTTGCCTAATAATCTGGACGTGTTGACTCTGAACACAGAATGTGTTGTTAGGAACAGAATTTTTCAGTAAAAATGCTAGCTGTTATTGAGGAACATTGTAACAGGCATGGAACTGGAGATACAGCTTGGGAATGTGAGGCTTTTTTTTGGTTTTTCAATGTCCAGTGCTGGATGCAATAGGTGGAAAAATAATAATGTATTTGTCTAGGAGTTCTTGGGGTTTGTTTGTTTTAAGGAAGAAGAGTTAATAGTGATGGTGGTTTGTCATTAAATGTTAAGCGTGAGTTTTCTTAGATCTTTTAATGACAAAACAGATTGAGACTGACAGGTGTTAGGTCTAGGTCAGAGCAGACCTTTATCTGCCAAGGGGTAGAGTCCTGCACACCTTGCTCTGTCTGCAGTTGGGGCAGGTGCACAGTGGGGTACAAGGAGAGCCAGCTCTTCTTCCTGTCATGAATTTATTATTGTTGGCTGAGCTAATGGGCATCCTGTTTGGTGCCTCTTTGGCTGGAAGTACATATTCATTTGTAGGTACATTTCAGACGGGTATATAATTATTTTTCATGCAAAATCTGAGCTAAACTCAGGTTTCCAGCAGCTTGTTACCAGAACTGCAGTATTCATCCATACAGGTTCCTCTTTCTCCCCTCCTGCTGCTCTTCTGCCCACATAGCAGTAACCTGGAGCTGAGGGAAGAGGAGCTGGTGAGGCATCCAGAGTTTTCTGGGACTCTGAATGGCTCATGGGCTTGATAAACTGGAGCTGCTTGGAGTGGAGAGGTGGCTCAGTGTAGAGCTGCTGTGTTTATATATAGACCCACATACCTGTTACATCACCTGCTGGAGTGCTGCTTGTACTGTCAGCTGGTAATCTGGGATAGATTGAGGCAGCAGGAAGCTTTGTTTGGGTTTTCACTGGATGCTGGTAAATGACAGTTCACTTGGAACTGGCAGTGCAGTAGTTTTTGAATGTGTAGTGCTCTTTGTATGAAAACTATGGCTTAAGTTAAATTATGAATCTTAAAATTCACAAGTTAGCTATGTAAGGGCAGAATGCCATGGAAACTGCAGCTATTACAGGGGAGGGAAGTGTACTGTTTAATTAATTCTCAGGTAATAATGTTCAAAGTTAAAGGCAAGTGAACTGCAGGTTGTACCTCAGCAGTACTGATTCTTGCTGAACTCTTTTTTGTAATTCTTAATGAGTATAAGGCCAGAGAGTGGCTTTGTCTATGTGCTGATGGGCAAGAGCATCTTCTTTTTACAATTCTGTAGGGCAAAGAGGGTCTCAGTGAATGGAGTCACTTTTAAAACAATCCCAAACCATCCATTAGGTCCTGTGTAGAGAAAGCAAAAGCCAAGAACTCTAATAAATACTTAATATCAAATCTCCAGAGTACTTGGCAAGCTAAAAAATGTAACAGTATTCATCTCTGCAAGAAGGAAGTAATCCTTAGAAAGGAATAGTAAGGTCCTGGCAGTCTCAAAGGTAGGACCTATGCAGCATATCAGTATATCTCTAATATTTCTTTGTTGTGTGCACGTGGTGCTGTTTATCCATGGCAGGAAGGAATCTGAATGCTGGGGCTAAAAAATTAGCTGGCCATTAGTCAGAATGCCTTATGATCTTCAGCTGAAAAAATGTGGGCCTGTGTTGACTTCTTTTATTGGTAGATGAATGTTTTTAGTCTGGTAATAAGCACTTGTACATTTATCATCATGTGTAACTGCCAGGTTATACAAATACACATGTATGTCAGGTATGTGACATGCACTCAATTGTTAACAAACAGGCATTCTAATGGAAGCTCTGTTGCTGAATAGTTATTGTCTTAATTTATGGGTTTTTTCTTCAGTATAAGTTACTGCTAAACAATTTTACAGGCTTTCAGGAGTTTCAGTCATCTGTGAACAGGGACCAGAATTCCCAACAGTATCTTCAATCTGTAAAGCCACAGGGGTGGCATGTACCAGTTAATGTAGTCTGGGTTCATTGGGAATGTATTACATGTACTGCTTATTGGCCAAATATTCCTTTTTTGTGAAGTTCCTGTGAGCTAGCAAGTCACTTATGGGTTGCTCTGGATTACCTACTGAGTATATGCATTTTGGTGTAAAGAAGAAAGTATTGAGGTGTGGATGTTGCAGTCAAGGCAGGCAAAGTCCTCACAAGGTTACTGTGCCCCAGTGAGGATGGAAATTTGCTTTACCAATTCTGGGAAGCAGAATTGGATGCCCTGACTACTAATTTCCCTGGCTGTGCAAATGACAGGAGCTCCTGTGGATCTCCTCAGCCCAGATTATTTCTACATTCCTGACCAGGACATAGGAACTTTGGGTTGCTGAGTATAAAGTTAGTCTGAGCTAATATTGGGATAGGGAGGGAGCTTGCTGGCTTTTTATAGGCAGTCCTAGCCTCACTATTATACTTGAAAATATCTTAAAAATTATTCTGCAAATGCTGTTTCTATAGTACTTGGTGTGTTACATTGTTATATAGCAAATAGTTCTTTTAGATGCTTATTCTTCAGTACACTGTGATTTGAAGAACAGAAAGGGGGGGATCTTTCATATGCTGGCAATGAGAGGTAAGGCATCCAAATGGGAGCTGTAGTTTTTTAATATAATCCTTACAATCCTTGTAACTCCACATACAGTGGAGTTTAGTGAAGAGCCTAAAGAAGGCTGCATGAAGAATTGCTTTCCTTCAAGTGCCAGGTAGGTAAGTTGTGTGGAGGGTGTTTTGTTTCCAGTCCTTCTGCATTCCCTTCCTTGTGCTTTGTCCAAATCACAGTATTAGACAGTTGACTTTGCAGTTTTGCAAAGTTCCTGAAACTTTCATAATAAGCTTCAAGCTCTAGTGAGGCTGTTTTGGGTACTTCATTTCTGGTTTTAATAGTGCAATTTAACATATTTGCTGCTTTTATGCAGTGTGAGCTCCTGGTTACAATAAAAAAAAATTCCTCACAGCTCTTTGTGTTCAAACTTGAAAACCCTCTCATAGACTGGAAGCACTTAATGTCTTAGGCTAAACTGTATCAGTCTAAAAACATACTAACATTGGCATTGGAAGGGAGAGCGAGACCCCAGAAAACTACATGCATGCTGCTGATGTGTTCTGAGATTTTTCTGAGTGCCTTGGTCATTACACTGTCTTACTTTTTAAGTGAAAAAAGGACTTGTACCACAGTTCCCAATGAAACTTGCTGTATAATGCTTTTGGCTTGTGTAAACAAGACTCTTACGTTTTGGGGATTTTTCCTATTTCTGTGGGACTTGGCTAGTAATAAAGTGGGATTTAATGTCATGTATCACATGTGTTCTGAAGATTTCTCAAAGACTGTGTGGGGTGCATGGTATAATTACTCTAAATTATTTTGATTTATATTAATTTATTTATATATAGGACATACACTATTGCTTTGTCAAGTTTCTTTAATTTTGCTTTTTTTGTTCTACTTTGCTTGGGTTTTTTGCCATTTTTGGTAATTGGAAATGAATGAAAGCATTTGAGTAACTTTGCCAGTTAAACACTTAGCAGGGTGTGTTCACTGAAGACTACATTTGTGCCAAGTCTGGAATTTTACTAGGATGTCTATTTTTCTGAATCAATACCAAGAGAGCTAAAAATAATGGCCTACTCTAAATTGGAAGTGAGAACCCTTGTCCTAGATAGGATAAAGAGCTGAAATTCTCTGGCCAGAAGCCAGCACATCTTTTTGAAGGAATTAGTTAATTGGGCTGTATAGATTTCTGATGGACCAGAGTTATATGACAGTTATAATCAGCTTGACTTAATCAGCCTCCAGAGCTGTGTTTTGTGTAAGTTCTTGGAGATCAGGAATTGTGTGGAGACTTCTTGGCCAGATCTGATCTGCTTCAGTAAATCAGAAGAGATCCTGAAGTCAGCCTGATGGTGCTTTTTTGGAAAGAAGTAGAACTTTGGTGCAGTCAGACACAGAGTAACAGTGGGTGAGAATTTGCTGATGATTTAATTGGGTGGTCATTGGTGACTTGGTTCAAATAATGCCTCTGTGAAATGGAAAGGTTTTCAGCCATGGCAGTTGTTGAAAATTGAGTTTTGTAAAATACCTTTATATGACATGTGTGTGTTGGGTTATGCCTGTGTGTGCTGCCTGACATCTTCTGCATTTTCTGCCACGTCAGAGCTGTTGATACTCTCTCTTTCTGAACTCCAGAAAGTGTTTCCATCATATTTACTGTTTAAAAAGTTTTATCTCCCAATGTGAGACACATTTCAAGTAGTATGTCCTTTGCAAAGGAAATCCCTTCCAGAATTTCAAATCATTACTTCAAGCAATGGGGATAGGAACTTCTACAGAATCATCAGAAGTATTAAATGACAGTGCTAATATGGCCTTGTTCAGCAACACTTCACCTTGGGTTTTTATTTCATTTGCTCATCAGGCTTAGGTTACAAGATTCTTAAAAAGAAAATAGGGGTTCTTGTCTCCCTTGTAAAAGAATTTGCTCCCTGTGACTTGTTTTGGGTGGTTGGTTTTTATAGACTGAGATTTTTGCTAGATTTCTCATGCACACTTCTACTCATCAAAGGGTATTGCCTTACCAGGGTGTCAATTTTCAAGTCTGCCAACTTTAAAGATTTAGTTAAGATCCAAGCACACATTTCAAAGTGATTTAAGGATGCAAAAAGTACTCTTAATACATTTGAAAGCTTCTGAAATTTAATTCCTTAAATGTTTAATTAGTTTGTTGCAGTTTTGCATATATTGTAAATTTTTATACCAAATGTTTCATTTTGGTATAAAAAAAGGCTGCTTACTGGCAAAAAAAGCAAGTCTGACTTCAGGAGAGCTATGCCTCCGATTTAGCCTAGTTCTATTTGGGCATTGAGTGAGAAATCCAATACTTGCACTACTTGCACCATGCATTAATTAAATACTCAGCAAGGAGCTATTTCAGTCTCTGAATAAATGCTTTATACTCGCTTAATTTTAACTATTTAAATCAGCTTATGTCTAGATGATTTCTAGTACTGTTTTAATTCCTGCTTAACATGGGCACCTTTTGCATGCAAAGAGAACCTAATTCATCAGTGGTTTGTGGTTTGCTGTGTTCTGTCTGCAGACATCAGTCACTCTAGCTGACAACAGGCACCAAAATTGTACTTCACTCTTAGGTGATACTGAACTGCCACCCTATGGCACCTAGTGTTTGATATCAATTTTCATTTTTAAATGTGATGTGTAATCTTTACTAACATTTGATAGAACTGGTGTTTTACAAATCCTTATGCTTTGTTCCCCAGATACTGCTGGGCATATAGTAAAGTTTCTAAGAATATATGTGTATATATGAAGTTTCTTTTACTTGTAGAGCCTGTGTTTATATAACAAGCTGTTTTTATTAAAGTTCTCTGCAAAGTTTCTCACTCGTTGGGAGAATTAAATGCTCCCAGAACTTGTGATCAGCTGTTTTACTGAAAAGATGGTGTAGTGACTCGCTCTGTGCAAGAAATTTGATGAACTTTCTCATGAGGTATATTTAACTTGAAACAGGCTGTTCTACTGTGACTAAGTCTTCTGGGCCAAAATATGTTATGTTGCACTAGAATTAGTTTGACCTCAGACATCTTACTCACAAATGTAATTTAACATTATGCTACTCCTTCCCTGTGCTGCTGAGAGGATTGCATCAATTACAAAATAAAACATGACTAGTTATATTTTTGTTGCCTTGCATGACTTCAAAACTGAAAAAAAAGCCACAAATCCAACTTCTTAAACCTTTTCTGTGCTAGTTTAGACTCCATAAAAATTCAAGTCCTGCTTGTAAAAAGTTAAAAAATACACATGTTTTTCTTCTTCAGATAATGTCTCCCACGGCATTGTTTTTGGCTGCAAAAGTGGAAGAACAGCCACGGAAACTTGAACATGTTATTAAAGTAGCAAATGCCTGTCTTCATCCTCAAGAGCCACAACTGGATACAAAGAGTGATGTAGGTGGAAGTTACGGTTTCAAAGATACATGGTTTGAAAGATGACATTTCATCTAATGATTTGTTACATTGTCTTACTGGAATATTGCTCTCTGCAGCCTAGGAAGAAAAGCCTTTGTTTTTATACCATTTAAGTCTTTCTATTACTTAATGCAGTTTCTTAATGACTCACTTATTTGTTATGAAACTTGAAGAGATTGCTCCATCTTGAAATTCTTACAGCACCCACCTGACCTCCCAAAAATGCTTTGCTGGAATAGATTGTCTATTGGATTGTCTGGGATCCAGACTAAGTTAATCTTGTGAAAGGCAGGCAGGTGCAACTGAATTTGTAGCAGTGTGGTACTGGTGGAAGAAAGTAACCCCGTGTGAAGTGTTGTGACTTGTCAGTGCTCACTGGCCTGGGTACCGGTGCTGCACCAGAGGGGCAGTGTGTGAGTGAAGTTCTGAGGCAATGATTGCTGTGTCTTCACCTGTCTGCTTGTTTGTTTCAGGCATACCTTCAACAAGCCCAAGAGCTGGTTATACTTGAAACAATAATGCTTCAAACTTTAGGTATGTCTTTCTAAATACCTCCTGTGCAGCCAGCTTGCCATGAAGAGCTAGTGGGACCCAAATAACTGGATTTTTGATGTGCTATTGGTACACTCGAATTTAACTGTTTCCCTGTGTAACTTCTGAATTTAGTTTTGTGTTCACTATGGAGAAGAAGGGTGTGTCTGTACTTGTGAAAGAGATGTTTCTGACAGTTTGAGTTAGAAATGTGTAGGCTTCCAAATAGATTTTACTCCAAGCAGTAATTACGATGACATTTCTTCCCATAAGGTAACATGGTGTAGTAGGCTGGCTGTGCATGTCCTGAAGCAGTTGGAAAGAGCTTTGTACCCAGTGCTCTTCCCCATTCTGCCTTTCCGTAGAAGAACATTATGTAATTGAACAGGTGCTGACTCTGAAGAAAACAAGTTGTAATGTAACCATTTAATGGATTCAGATTATTCCAAAATTTGAAGTGAAATGTTCTGTCAAGACACTCTTCTGACTAAAATACCATAGAGACAATTACAGCCAGAGGCCTGAGAACACTGACTTGCTCAGATATTTTTAAATACCACTTGGGGTATTGTTAAAAAAATAGCTCACAGTAGTGACCTAGTTCTTAAAACAGTGTCATAAACCTAGAAGGGTTTATTTAGTCACTGATGTACAAATTGACTTAATTTCTAATTTCATACATGTAACGTGTTTAAGTGCTAGAAATCAATTAATAAAAGTATACATGCACACACATATTTCATTGTGTTTGCAGTACAGTTTTTACTGACTTATTAACGTGCTAGAAATTGTTCAGATACATTCAGCTTTAAAAAGATAGTCATTTCCCAGGTGATATGTGTCCAGGATTTGAGATTACTGGAGGAATATTTTAGTGATGGATTACAAAGTGGCTTTACCATCTGCCATTCAAAAATGCGAAAAGATAAAGAATAAAAGGCACTTAAATTGTGTTACTTATTCTACAGTGCAAAGGTTTAGCAAGTATTTTAGATCTGTGGGGAAACATAAGGGGTTTGCTTTTTCTTTACAGATGCAATGTATGATTCTAAAATGTATTTGTAACCCCTCAGGTTTTGAGATTACCATTGAACATCCACACACAGATGTTGTGAAATGTACACAGTTAGTGAGAGGTCAGTGACTTTTAACCACTTCCGTAAGTCCTTTTTTACCTTTCTAATAAAATCTGAAAGTAATGTTATTTGTCTAATATGATATTTCACCAACTATGTTATCCAAAGAGTATGTTTTAAATTAATTATTAAAAGTTTGATGTTTACCTTTAGAGAGTCATAAAGAGCCTAGTCCTCTGTCCTCCATATTTTTTTTTCTTTGCTTATTAGCTTTGATTTTAACAGTACCTGTTCCATGTGTTCTGGAATGAAAGAAGCAATCAGCAGCTGCAAACTGATTGGCCACATCCATAGTATCGCTCTGAGCTGATAATTTTCACTCTGAAGTAGTTTTGCCCATTGATGGCTAATGCCAGCTTTTTGTCTTAACAAATCTTTTCAGGTAATGGACTAAGGGGATAAAGAGAGTGCACAGCAAGTCTGCTGTCACATGCAAATAGGTGTGGCTAATTGTTTTTCTGTAGCAGTGTGTCCTTACTTGTTTTGGATGGTAGCACAAAACCCCAGACCTTTAGTTAAACATATCCTGTAACTTGTCTGCAGCTCATTAATGTGATTGGCTAGAAACCTGGTTTGTTCTCTGTTTTTTTGTGGCATTTTGGCACATCTTCTTTAATTCTTGAATTGATTTGTTTTGGAGCTTTAAAAAATATTAAAACACCCTCTTATAAGATGTAGGATGAAAAAAATTAAGGATCAGTTGTAAGCTTTTCATTTTAATCATGTTTCTTAAGTAAAAAGTGTTTTGAAATAATTAGACCGTGGTTGTTAGTCTCTAGTCATTAGCTGGTTTTGCAGTGAAAAATGCATAAGTGCTTCTAAGTTTTGGTGTTTTTTCTTCTCCCTTTATAAAGTATATAAAAGTTAGGTACAGCCTAACCCTGTCAACTAGATTTAGTTTGTAGTAACTCTGGAATTAATGGTGTTCTTTAAGGAAGAGTGTCTCTTATTTGCTGTAGCTTCCTGGTGAGTGTCTTTGCACACTGAGTCGTGCTGGTGCTATAACTTACTTGCATATAAAGTAGTTCTGTTGCTCTCCTTGCTGTAAGATAATGATTCTCCACTTTGTGCCCAGATTTGGTTGTAACTTGGTGCATGACTCCAGTTGCACCTCAGTAGTCTGCACCAGCTGCTCTGTAGGGTTTTGCTTTGGCTTTTCTTAGCTGTTGGTCACTGAAAATGTGAGCATGTTTTGCTCTCTTGGGGAGACCCTGTGCTTCTGTTTGGTGTCTGGGGCTGTGGGGAGGAGCGGGGGAATGTTGTGTTTCCTCAGGATTTCCACATCAGTGTGTGTCACTCAAGCCCACAGGGACACTGCTACACAAACTGGATTTCCTTCATAAGGGTGGATACCACTCTAAGGCAGTTCAGCTTTTCCCTTTGTGTTTTGTAAGCTAATTTTTTGTATTGACAAAGTTCATACTTTGAAGATACTGTGAATTTTTTAATTTGACATCTTTAAGCTACTATTTAATGTCAGAAGACTTGAAAAAATACTTAGAAGTCTAAAGTGATATCAAGTCTTGAAATCTGAAGACTTCAGTGAGGGCTGAAAATCCGTGTAGCTCAAGGACTAGTGCACAGTGAATGTCTCTGATGTTCAAACTCTGCTCACTGTGGGACATGTGCTCCTTAGTGTGTGTGTGCCTGGAATCCTTGGGAGTATGTCCCTAGGAATGGTATAGACTGTGAACACAAGATTGGAGTACCTCATATTAAAATAAGAAAAAGGAAACTAATTAATTCATTTAAAACTTCAGGCATGAGATTTGAAGTCCTGCATGCAAGTCAAACAAGGACAGAATAACTGCCATGGAACATTGGTTTTATGTGTTGAGGGGACAGGGACACGGGCCCATGGGCACTGTGATTATCTTCAAAGAACACAGTGGTAGGAGTTTAGTTTTCTGTCTTTGAACATTTATTTATTGGACAGTGTGGGTTTTCAATGTCAGTAGATGCAACACTCAGATATCTGAGTCCTGAAGCTTTTAAAATATACCTGGGATTTGTCAGTGTTAAATCTTTAGTGCTAAAGGGATTGACTGAGAAGTTAAAGAAATTCAAGGTTACTTCATCCAGTTCTGCTAACATCATCTTGGACAAAAAACACCATTTCAGAAGGCAGAGAAACCTTTTTTGAATAAAGATTATTAACTTACCCAAGCCTGTTATGATTAAAACTTCCAACTGCATGTTTGGAGAGAGGAGGAAGGGAGGAATGTAATGTCTGACTGAGTACCGAAAAAGAAGCAGCAAGGTTAGCTGAGGTCTGCAAGTGTGCTTTAGGGTTTGTGTCCTGCATTGTCAGGTGGTGGGAAAGGGCCCTTTGGCTGACCAAACTGCAGTGCCTCAGAGGATGGCCGATTCTCTCCATCACTTTTTGCTGTCTTGCATCCAGGGTAATTTGTTTTATGCAGCCACTGTTACCTGTTATTAAGCTGTAAGCTATTACCTTTAAAAACAAAATGAAAAATAAAAACTCAGGTTGTGTTGATGATGCTCAAAAAACTCAACCAAGTCCTTTGTCAGAAGACTGTCTAATCTGGCAGTGGCACAACTGGCTGGAAGCTGAAGATGACCTAGTAAGTGGGAGTTGGTGCAAATAAATATAATTGCTTCAACATACAACTAAAGAAAATATGAATTCTTCTCTAAAATTGAAAGCCTTTTTGAAGGTGTTATTAGACAACAATTAGATCATTGCAGAGAAGGGGTGACTGGATGGATAGATAATGATTCATGATGTTCAGGCATACAATACCTAGTTACTCCTTCTAGTGTTCAGAGACTCATGGGTTAATGAAATTGTTCCATCTTTGCAGTTTGGTCAGTATAGCAGACAAGGAAAATGGTGTGGGCTTAGTATTTTTTCTGCACCATTCTTCCTCAGTGTCAAGAGACTGAGAAGAGGAGACAGGACCATCATTCCTTAGGATCCCACAGGTCCAAGGAATCTGAACACAGTGGATATGTGAGGGCCTGTCAGCAAGCTTCAGTGTCCATTCCAAGAATGCTCCAGTAGTGAAGAGAAGAAAGGAAGAAAGAAGAGGGGAAAAACAACCATACCAAAAACTGTTCTGGTTTTGACCCTTGCTGCCTTCCAACACTAGCTGAATGATCAGCAGTGAAACCGCCCTGGTGCCAAGATTGTGGCATGGTCCTCTTACACTGGTGCAAAATCAGTCTGTTCTCAGCCTGCTTCTGGTGAAACTTGGAATCAGTATCCTCATTTCCATCTTGGGAAGTTTTCCGTCACTCCTTTCTCTGTGTTGGAACACAAGCTTTTGGAACTGAAGATGAGAGCTCATGGATTTCTAGGATTGTTCTCGCTACTCTGCAGGTTATCAGGTATCTTGAACACCCATGATCCTTACTAATCTTTTGTGAAAATTGCACTGTCAAATCCTTCAAATATCCCATAATATCTGTGTGCAGATGCCACTGCTTAAATCAGACTGAGAAAGACAAAGTCAGCAGAAGAGGAGTGAAAATGCATCAGCTTTTTCAGAGGGTATTCGCATGAGGAAAATTTGAATCTTAGTGGTGTGGAAAGATGTGAAACACCAGCTGCACTCCAGCACTTGCTACAGGTGGCCTTCCCATTCTGAACTTTGACCTCAGGTTTTTGTGGGCCTGTTCCCAAGCTTTAAATACTTTCAAGAAATAAAGCCACCAGGACTGCTCAGACCTGAATGCCTACACCATGGCCTCCTCCAGCCCTTTCCAGATACAACAGGCACCCTCCAGCATCCCTCAGTTCAGAGCCTGGGGCTTTTTGCTTTTGCCAGAAGGACTTCAGCAAGCTTCTCTCTTCTGATGCTGACTGGCTTACCTGCAATCTCCTCTTTCCAAGGAATGCTCACATGTTGTCTGGGTCCAGGCATAGCCAGCTACCAGCTACATAGTAGCTATGCCAGTCCTAATGGGGACTTGGCAGTCACGTTTTCATGAGCATCCCAAGATCCAAGATAAGCTGTGTTGAAGAAAAGATTCAGGTATCTTGGAACTGCAAGCAGTGAATTGAGTGGCTATGCCCAGTAAAAAGCATTTTGGTTTCCAGATGGCAGTTCCTTGGAGACAGCCTCTCAGAAGGTGTGTCAGACAGCAAGTCCTGTTCCAAAATATTGATGACTATTTCACTAATCCCTGTCTTATGGCTGCTTCTGCAGCAGTGAGACAGGATGGATGTTTTAAATCACTCCTGAATGCTAAAATCTAAAACTGGTCATTCATGGCTGGTGTCGTAGCCATCGGTCCTGCGGCTTGTGAGTTATAAGAGCAGCTCTGTTGGCTTGTTTTAGACCCTGCTTCAAGAGGATTTAACTTTTGGAGATGCACTTTCCACTACTATAATGGAAATAAACCACCAAAATATAGGAACCAAAATTCATTAGATTTAATTTCATTGATGGATTCTGCTGAACCAAAGCTGCCCTACATAGAGTTTGGGATGGATATTTTCAGTTGTGCCTTGTGTTATCAAAGGCTTTATCAAAGCTTTTTTTTTTTTAATCAAAGTTTCTTGCTGGTTTTGGCAATGATTATTATTTAGCTGTAAATAAATTGAAACAGAATCATACTACTTTTAGTATAGGTAAGGTATTTAGGACAGTAATTTTTGATTGAGGCTAAAGTGTGTGTTTCAAGATGTGATTCTTTTCTTCCAGGTATGTGTTTTGATTTACTCATCTTTCAAGCTGATGTTAAATAGAAGTTTTCTGGCATCTGCTTTTCTTCCTTGTTCAGAAGGGACATTGCAGTGAGAGTAGAGATGCTTCTTGGTCTTGGTCCCTTAATTCCAACATGTAACTTTACAGAGTGTATAAAATATTGAAGATCCTTTAGGCATTGCTTTGATGAAAAATGAAGGGCAAGACATCAATTTCAGAATTTCAGTCTTACTCAACCATCAACCATTGTGTATTTTTATTTGTTAAGACTCTCATTTCACTTTTTTTCTTTTTTTTTCTTTTTTTTTTTTTTTTTTTTTTTTTTTCTTTTGTTTTTTTTTTTTTTGGTGATTCCACCTTACTTTTTTTTAGATGAGAGGAAGAGGTTGAACTCCTTGGATTTTTGGCGTGCAGTTACCATTGCAGGGTGCAAACAAAATATTATAGCATAACACATTGTCAGTTCACCTGATTATTATGGATTAGTAGAATTTGTGTGTAGGAAGAGATCCTATTACCTTGCAACTTCCACATTCTTCTTAGATTACTGGCACTTCCTGGCTGTGTAGCATAAAGACAAATCTGAATTTTATTCCTTGGCAATTATTAGAAGTTGAGTTATATCACATTTTAATATGCTTTTTAAAAACTAAATTTAAAAGCCACTGTAGTATTTCTCAAACTTTCTAGCAATATTATTAAAATAAAAGTTTAACAGTATTCCCTTTGACATAAAATTCAACACTACGCTTTCTGCAGGTAGCACTGATTTCAAGTGATAGTGTCAAAGTAAGAATTCAATGAAGGCTGCATTCAATCTGCGGTTAACCCCCTTGTGCCCAGCTATTCCATTAAATGCATGTTACAGTAAGTTCTCTTACCTGAGTGAGGAGCATTGGGGTGTCACTCTAGGGGTCAGCACTCTGTGGCTGTAACAGCCCAAGTCATTTTTTCATTTCTGGCATGTTGCAGTCCTGTGGTTTGTTTTGGTATTTTTTTTCTGACTAACTCAAATGAATTTGTCCGTTCCCTATCGAAGCCTTGCCATAGATTTAACAAATATGGAGCAAAATGTTATGACTACAGTGCTCTTAATTAGAAGGAGCAGAAAACTGAATTTTTTTCCCACATAGCTTGGGGGCTGGCTGTGTTGCAGGGCTTTGGGAGAGAGACGTGGCTGTTTCTGGGGAGGTGGGAGGGTGTCCTGCCCCATTCCAAGAGCAGATCGAGCACTGTGCTGTGAATTGGCTGGGACTGACTGCCTGCTGCTCTCCCAGCTCAAAGCAGGGATCCCCTGCAGGTGAGGGTGGGGAAGCAGTGCTTCCCAGAGGAGAGTGCTCACCTGTCAGCTGTTGGAGGGGAGCTGTCCTGTGGGATGTGCAGGGGGAGGGAGGGGCACTGAAGGGAATGACAGGTCCAGTTCCAGTGCTGAGTGTGTCTCAGTCTTCTGTGTCTCAGAAAAGAGTATTTTAAAGGCTGGTTAGCTAAAGCCAGATCAGTACTTTAGAAATACCCAGCAGTAATTTTTGGAAGGTAAAACTGCTTGAATTTTGGAATGAACGTGACAAATTAGTGCAGATCTTTAATCTCTCTTGTTTTTCTTTTCTTACAGCAAGCAAGGATTTGGCACAGACATCCTATTTCATGGCTACCAACAGGTTGTTATCCTGAACCTCTTTGTTGCACTGTTGTAGCACACTATAGCTTCCTTTACTGCAGGGCCCCCTGATGTGTCTTACCCTTGTTGCAGTGGGGGACTGGGCCACCTCCAGTGGTGGTACCTCCCCGCCTGCAGTGCGGTGTATTGGACAAGGGCCTGACGGCACAAAGGGCTTAAATGCACAATGAGAAGTGTAGTGGTGCTTTCTGATGACTTTTTCTCGATTGTGAGTGCATAAGTCTAAAATTGGTAGCCTGAATAGCAGCTAAAGATTACAAAGAGATAAACTTAACCTAGAAATCCGAGCATCTTGGTAAGTACAAAACTATTTTTAGTTTACACTTGTAGTTAATGGCAGTTTTCTCTTAATTTTAAGTATATTGATTCAGTCTTAACGTATAAAATTCTAGTGGGCCTAAGATATTTTCAACTAGCTGATTTTTCTTTTTAGATAGACTAGTACTAGCCCAATGTTATTTCTTTTAGAAACAGCTCTTTAATCTTAATATATAGTTTTAAAACTTAAGTACTTAGATAAATTTATAGTTCTAGGATTCCAAGTGGGTGTTTTGTACACATAGCCTGTCATAGAAAGAATTAGAGAGCAGACTTTAGTCTTGATTACTTCAATTTGCCTCTTGCAAAACTTTAACCTTTATTTAAGAGAATTACATTATGTGTAGATAACATTTTTAAACATTATCTGCTAGTTATTGGAACTGTTTAAAATAAATAAATAAATCCTGGTGGTTCCTTGATGGGCAAGATTCTGTACTTAAGCAGCTGTTAAGAGAAGTTATGCTACAGCAGTGAAAGTGAACCAATGTGTTTGTGGTGCTGGAAGCTGAAAACAACATCACAAATGTCACAAATCCAGTCCTGGTGAAAGCAAAGCCCACAGATAACTGACCTGGCTGCTGTGGAACTACTGGGGACCTTCTGACTGTCTCATTCAGAGACTGCACAATTGGCTCTAGTCATTATACTACAGAATTTTAATTCACCATATTATACTGCCCTTTTTAGTACTTAAGTACAGTAGAATAATTGGTAAATTTATTTACTGTTCATCAGGGTTTTGATAGCAAAATCAAATTAAACTTTTCTACTAGATAAATGCCCTGCCCTTTGTTTTCTTAGGGCAGTAGGATATCTTATGAACTTAGTCAACAAAATGTTTTAACTGCTGTTGATTGACAAGCTACCTCATTCTGTATGTTAATGGTCGATTTGTTTGGGTTTTCTGTTTTACATGTTTGATTTCCTTTGGTTCCTCATTACGAAATGTGTGCAACAGCCTTCACCTTACCACATTCTGTCTTCAGTACAAGCCCACAGTGATAGCATGTGTGTGCATTCACTTGGCCTGCAAGTGGTCCAACTGGGAGATTCCAGTATCAACTGATGGAAAACACTGGTGGGAATATGTAGATCCCTCAGTTACTCTAGAACTACTAGATGGTAAGTTGTGCTCCTTTCTCATTTTGAAAGTCAAGGGTTTATTCATGTAAGGATGGAGCGTACTGTGTAGTGAGAGCATTCAGCTGACATTAAGTCTCACTGACTTCATGTGCTGTATCTTCATGAAAGAAAGGGATAGGAGTGGGGAGAACTTCAGAAGACAAACTTAGTTTGGCTGTTGGCTGGGGTTTCCACATGCCTTTTGCAGGTGGAGGGTAGAATCCTGCTTTTAAATGCTTTTCAGAACCAAGACAGAGATGGAAGTCTGTCAGTGCAAATTCACGCAGTCCTGGTTGTTTCAGGTACCTCAGTGTTGTTTCAGTGGCCATGTTCATCAGGCTGTATAAAATTGCCATGTTTATGAAGGCAGTTCTGTGTTAACAGTTTGGTGTAGCTTGTGGGATCTCAGACTCTGGTAAGAAGAAAGTATATGTCTAGAACACCTACATCTAGAAGTTTGCTGTCTTTTTAAGATAGTATTTACTACAGTGGAGTCTGAATTTGAGGGCCAGATGTGCTGCTGTAGAGGAGGTGGGAGCTCCTGGGGCTTTCAGATCGGTGTGCTGGACTTTGTTGGTCCTGGAGTGAAACGTTTGTTTCACAGTAGTGGTGGAGATCTCCAGGCTTCAGATGGCCCAGCACTGACTCTCTGTGCCTGCTGCTTTCCTCTGGTGAGCTGTTGTTTCTTAATGGCACTTTGGGGAGGGAGGGTTTGAAAGTGAGAAATTGAGTAGATGTCACGTGAAGCACAGAACCAGAGTGAGCTTCAAAGTGCAGGTTCAAACATTTCTGTCTTACTGGGGTTCTTGAAGCTGCAGCTGCAGTTCCAAACACCACCCCTCTGCCTTCCCACCTGTTTGTGGGTTTGTGACTTTAGTAAACATGCATTGTTTGGATTTGTAAAATCCCCCAGGGGAATGCTGTGAGCTCCTTGTGAACATCACTTAATCCTTCAAGCATTTATGGAGCTGGGGTGTTTAACAGACCTGGGCAGACCAAAGAGCTGAGGTAGTTTTGCACTTGGGAGCAGCTTAGGTTATAACTTGTGGAATCCTGGAGAAGCCAGTTCTTCCTGTAAAAGATGTACTTTTGCATTCAAATTCTGACTGTACCCAGTTATTTTTAGCTTATGACTAGAATTAAGTCTCAATGAAAAGTATTTTTATTTGCAGCTGATAAGCATGGAGATGTGTGTTTTCCTGTGGGCATACTAATTGTAAGGATCTTCATTTTATTAACACAGCCAGCTACTCCACCTTGAACACAAATTATTTCAAAGCTGTTGTTAATAACAGAGTCCTTCCAAGGGTCTGATGGCTGTGATTTGTACAGAGCTGATACTGGTTGCTCCTGAAGTTTGATGGAATGATTGAAACAGTGACTTAGAAATTTATACTTTCAAGGAAACTTAACTCCATACAGAATATGTACAGGCTGAATGGCAAGTATGTTATTTTAGAAATTGTTGTTTCTATAGTTTTTGGTCTAACAAATCCAGGTTGTGCAAGAGTAAAAGCAAAATATTATAGTTAAACCTGTTTTTCAGAATGTGTGTAGTTGTCAGAAGTCTGTCCCAGTGGAATACTGTAAACTTTTCTGTTCCACACTTGCCTAACGATTTATGAAAATTTGAATTCAGCTCATGCACAGACTGTAGTATCTACTGCAAAAGCTGTACAACCTTAGACTAAATTTTACCTGTTTATAACAGAATCAGATGTAAAAATGGCTTTTCTTTTTCTTATTCAGAGCTAACTCATGAGTTTCTGCAGATACTGGAGAAAACACCTAGCAGGCTCAAGAGAATTAGAAATTGGCGGGTAAGAAACTTTCCTGTAGTGTCTAGCAGGCAGAGATAAACTAGGAGAATTATGAAACAGGGGAAAAATTTAGTTATGTTGTACTTGCTCTTTCTCCCTGTGTCTGGGTTAGGAGGTGGTGAAACCTTGCGCCAGCTTTTATTCTCATCTCTGGGCTAAATTCAGATGGACTGTACAAGTATTCTAAGCTGCGTTTTCTCACTTCTTTCTTTTTTGCTTAGGCTAATCAGGCAGCTAAGAAACCTAAAGGTGATGGACAGGTAT
>NW_024524377.1:4077686-4502686 GCF_017590135.1 Pyrgilauda ruficollis | reverse complement strand
CAGACTGAACTAGCTAATTAATTCCTACTTTCTCTGAAAGGCTTAACTCCTTACACCTTAAAGAGATAATTAGTGCCAGGAGTCTTCTCTCCCATTGCTACTGGCAGTGACTGTTTTCTGGCTCCTGAAATGGATATAACAAATCCAAAGTAAATTTATAATCTTGATACTCAGTGCTTGGGTTTGATGCCCCTGTATTCGTGCACTTGTAACAGCAACATTGGTATTGCCACAGTTCAGACACTGTGTTCTTTGACAACACCTCTAAAATTCCTTAGCTGTCCCGTGGTGCAGGTCCTTGTGGGAAGGGAGAAATAGGAGAGGGAAGGCACTGGAGCATGTCCTGGGGGCCCTTCCTTGGGAGAACTCTGGTTCTTTGCCTGTGTGCAAGAACCAGAGGTTTGACAGGAGTGGTATAAAAATTCCCAGTGAACCCAAATAATCTCAAGAGACCCTTGTGTTTCCGGGGACCATGCTCTGCTTCCTTGGAAAGCCAGGTAGATGTGTGCATTTTTAGATGCAAATTTTTACATGCCACTGCTGGTAGCAGTTCAAGTGCAGTGTAACAGCTGGCTCGGCCTGCCTGTGGCCCCGCCCTGCTGAGACGGGAGCCACGGCTCCCGTTACGGTGTGAGAGAAACACCGGCTACCCCTGCAGTGACAGGGCTGCGTCTTCAACTGCTGAGATTTAGGCTCCAGATCTTGAGGAAACCTGCAGTCACAGCAAGTGCTTGGCAGGCTGCATGCACTGTAACGGGTCCTTACTGGTTTCAGAAAGGAAGGCTGTAGCCTTTAAACAGCAAAGCTTGCCCTGCTCCAACACTGTAAATAATGAAGCAAAGTGTGATCGTGCTCACTGAGTAGCTCAGGCTCATGAAAAAAATCCGGTTTTCAGGATTTCACACCCTTTCCCCTTGCATTGGATACCTGGAATTAGGCACCTGGATTTTGGTGTGGAAATCCCTGATCTCATCAAGTAAGAAATATGCAAAATTAGACTTGTTTCTAGGCTGCTCCACCAGACCGGCTCAGCCAAGCAACCCAAGGGTCCCCACATTAACACAGGGCTTGGCTTAGCTGTGCTGGGCCCTGAGCTCTGCTGCAAGCACAGCTCTGATTAAACTGAAATACCTTTGTTGCAAGTGCTGGCCTTAAACTGACACCTTGTTCTCGAAGTCTGGTTAAACAAAACCAAAAATGTGCTGTCACATTTTGATTAAAAACTCAGGTTCAAGTTTTACAAACCTCTAATGACTATTTTCAGTGTAATTAACTGGATTTAACATGACAAATTGCCAATAACTGGTAACCTTAATATTGGAGAAGTCTAATAAGAGATGTTAGTTTTCCTTGTAAGATGTGCATAAGAGAGTTTGTAATGCTGACCTTTTTTAATTAAAAATATATTCTAGAGCATTCCCATTCTTTCCTTGCTTATGACTCTCATCTCAGTTTCACTCCATGCTAAATAAACCCTCATATTTACTTTGCAGCTTTGTTGAAGACTCTACCTTAATCTGAGAAGAATTAGTACCCATCATGGAATTATGTACATCCCAGTAGAGCTCACATGCCCAGGCTCCTGCCTTTATTCTCCAAGGTACCTTAACGTGAAGATACTTTAACATGATGTTGCCATGGATGTCTGGCATGAGCGCCAATCGATATTCCTCAAAAAAGGACTGTTAACTGCTTGAACTTTGAAGATTACTGTGATGTTAGGATTTCTCTTATACTGGCATAATGTTCTGTCATTGTTATGTGACATTATACCTACAGAAAGTATTAATAAAGAATTTTGCTAGAAGTACTGATTTCTCTTTGCTTTTATAAAGTTTAGATTTAACTCCCTGAAGTCGGGAGACTGACTACTGGAATAAAATAAAGTTTGAGAGCTATTTAAGTAACTAAGATATTTAGCACTCTGAGGAAAGTTGCTTATCTAATGTTCACATTACATCACTGAAGTCAGTGTCTTAGATTCTTGAGAGCTCAGCTCTGAACTGTTGTAGTGTGGAGTTTTACTGCCTCTCTTTCTTGGAGCCTCAGTGCTCACAAAGGCTAAAGATTTACCCCATTTTGATAGGAAGAAGCCTTACCAACAAAAGGACATTCTAAATACTAACACCTGCTTGTTTTGCTTTATTAATACTTAACAATGCTTTTTAGATTTTATTTAATTTTTTCCAGTCAGTAGTAGCTAGTTTTACTAAGTGTGAAGACCATTGGAGTGCAGAGGGGCTCTGTTCTGTCATCCAGTCACAGACAGTGCTCACCCCAGTGGTCAGAGAAACACTTCAGGTTTTCAGGGAGTGTCAGCACCCCATGGGGACAGTAAGGAAGACAGAGCCAGACTCTGCAGTGCTAGCAGTGACAGGACAAGGGACAGTGGGACAGCTTGACCTATAAGACAGTCTTCAAACATAAAAGCACTTTTACCATGAGAGGGTTAAAGACTGGAGCGGCTGTGGAGTCTCCATCCATAGTCAGACTCAACGGGACAAGGGCCTGAGCAACCTGCTGCAGTCAGCCCTGCTCTGAGCAGTGGGGCTGGACCAGAACATCTCCAGAGCCCCTTCCAACCTCAACCTTCTGGAACCTGAAAGTGCCCATAAAATGCACTATTTCATTTAAAACAGGCAGTCCCATGGCTTAGATCATTATCTCCTGCGATTATCACCACAGTATCTTGTGGAGATACAGGGCTGATCTATGTCCATAAAAATCTTATTCACCAGCTAAAAATTAAAGTGCCCACCCAGTTAAACAAAGGGGCCCACCTGACTGAATAAAAGCCTCAGTACATTTTATGCCAGTAGATGGTTGAGGTTCCTGTGGGATCCTCACACTCATTACTCATCTCCACGTTGCAGAGCTCTCTGCTCATAGCTTGTTCCATAGGATTTCACAGACATTCCAGCTTACCTGGCCTGTTGCATGCTACTGATGGTGACTTTATTTTCCTTTTAAGTCTCTCCAAATACAACACAACGTGGCCTTGTGTTCACAGTGAAGGACAGGCATTGCAGAACAGGTACTCTTTAATCACTGCTGCCTAATAACAGACTCCTTGAACACAACTGCTCTTCAATATTTCTGCTGTCACATTCAAGCCCAGTTCCTTCTGGTCTTTTTTCCACAAATGAAAATCTTTTCAATGGAAAATGCATGCTCATTTGGCAAGAGTTTTGAAAAATTCACTGTCCTCCTTTCACAAAGGGATGGTCCAGCAACTGCCGAGCAGAAGGCCGTTCGTGCTGATCTCTGCATTGAAGGTTCACAAATCAGTACATAAAATTAATATGTATGCCTGTGATGCAAAACCTAATTAAAAAACCTGTAAACACCTAATTGCAAAATTAGCCTTTAGTATTATTATTATTTATCCATTCACTATTCATTTTTAGGGTTTTTTGGGAAAGTTGATAGAAACGAAGGGAGGCTTGGAGGGAAAAGACAGTTGGAATTTACGAATTATAAAACTAAAATATTTTATTATTAAAGAAATCATTACTTATTCCCCTAAATTCCTGAAAATCTTTGAATAATTCTGCTGATTTGGCTATTTCAGGTGCACCAACAATGTATTTAAGAAAGGTGATAATTATCTGTTTGAGCCTCTGGCAATCAGGTTGTCCTGTCATCTCCAATCAATGTCATGTATTTTAAGAGGCCCATGGCTTTGTTTAAAACAAAACAAACACCACAGAAATAATTCTTATAATGTGTGAATGCTACTGGTTTGGGGTTTTCAGAGAGAACTTTATGTTTCTAATAAGTATTATGTTTCAAGTAAGTATGTGTTTCCTGGACTGGCAGTGATAATAACAGATTTTTCCACTGCAGAAAACAAGAATTAAGTGAAAGCTCTTCCATTTAGAATACTGTCCTTAAAACAACTTGTATGACATAGACCAAACTGAAACAATACTGGAACAGCAAAACACAGCAAAGAAATTTATCAAATGTTTTGTCCAAAACTCAACGGTGCCATGTTTCTGCATGAAAATCACAGTGAAAGTAAATTATAAGGCCTACAAAAAGAGAATCTGTGAGGGCTTTTTTATACCACTGAGTAAAGCTCTTTTATATATACTTTTATCTAAAGGCTTTCCTGAAATGCTGAAAAGCCTATCTATTTACAATAAAATCATATGTAGTACAACCTAAGTTCCCATGAGCTATCTCCAGAATACGAACTACCTGCATTTTCCCTTTCCTTCTGCAGTCCAGAGCCTCCATACCTGGTTAAGCAGGCGTGCACAAACTCCACGGCAGCGCTGGAGAAGCGATCGGGCAGGGCCGGCATCAGCCCCCTGTGGGCCCCGATGTAGAACATGGCTGCCACCCTGTCCATGGAAGCCAGAGGGGGTTTGCCTGTTGCCATCTCGAACACGGTGCAGCCAACACTCCAGATGTCTGATTTCCTGCCATAGCCAGAGTCACTGATCACCTCTGGAGCCATCCAGTAGGGAGTGCCGTGCACAGAGCGGAGCAGCTCGCTGCGGGTGCCGCTGAGGCTGGCCCAGGCCAGGCGCCTGGCACAGCCAAAGTCAATCAGCTTGATTACCCCGGTGGGCATGAGCATCACGTTGTTGCCTTTGATGTCTCTGTGGACCACACAGTTGTCGTGTAAATATGCAACCCCTTGTAGAATTTGCTTGGTGTATTTACACAGGACAACTTCTGGCAAGGGGCCGAAGCGATTCAGAATACTGGAAATGGAGCCACCAGGAACAAACTCCATGAATATGCTCAAAATATTGTCTTCCAGGCAAGTTCCTAAATAAGTTACAATATTTACATGCTTCAATGTCTTCAAAAGATCAACTTCCTCATGGAACTTCTGATACTCCTTTTCTGTAGTGAGTTGATCTGATGTATCCAAAATCACCTGTTTTACAGCTATTAACTGTCCCTGGCTTGTCAGACCACAGTACACCTACAGGGAAACCAGCACTTATCAAAACAAGACACAGGACAAAACTTGTGTATTTACTTATTTTAAATAGAATCTTTGTGCTTGTCATGTTTCATATCTCCCTGTATAATCCAAAATATTTAACCCATTTGTTGAATAGGACAACAGCTATTTTTGAGATAAGGTGTATCTCAATGATGACCAACACATCTCAGCGTATTCAGACATTAACTTACCGTGCCATAGGCTCCCTTTCCAAGGACTTCTCCTCTTGTCCACATGACAGGATCTTTGGTAGTTAAACTGCTTCCTGATAATTTAGTAGATTCATCAAAGTTTAGAAGGCCCTTTTCTTCATTTGAAGCCAAAAAGGCTTTACTGTAACTCTGCTTGAAAGATGATGGTCAGTGTAGGGAGAAAGCAGAGAGGAAAAGACAGGCTTCATTTGATTCCCCCTTTTTCATAAGGAGTAATTTTTCCTGGCATGACTTTGCCTTATAGATTTAGATATAGCCCAGGTCATTGATAGAACTGCTATACTAGGTAAAACTGTATAAATATTTTCAGGTATAAATCACAACAGTGCATAACCAGGTTACAGCATGACTCCTTCCTCCATTGGGACCAAGACAGAAGAGCACTTAAAAGAGCAGGATACACTCTCTTTTTTGGTCTCAAAGGTACAGTTTGCTAGGCTGAAGGGTGAATATGGCTATGCTCTAAGTAACACATGTAACACAATTCTGATGAAAATAACAGGCCCAGGAAGAAAATGAAAATGAATGATGAAAATGAAAATGAATGATGAAAATGAAAATGAATGACGAAAATGACTTCCCAGGAAGAAGAGGCTGCTTCAGAAAGATGGCAATAATTATCCCATCTAGCCCTGGAGAAGTGAGAACGGAGCTATAATTGGCACCTGTGTCTGCAGAAGCACAAGGGAGAGTATCAATATGTAGTGAAAGACATTTCCTTGCAAATTTGTAACTTATATGGACAAAGAGATAAAAGGACCAAGGAGAAACAGTACTGGTAGAGAAACACCTTAGTAAGTGAAGGCATGCAGCTGACTTGGGGGCCAAAATCTGAGCCTTCTGAGCTTGAAGTTTTGATTAAGCATTAATTAAACAGGATCAGTCTGTCTGATAAACCAATACTTATCCAATATCTATAAACCAATATCTATAAAAGTATCTGGCTGCACTCAGAAAAAACAAAGTAATTGCCCTCCTGGATATGCAAGACTATTTGTAGTGTCTTTTCATATTCCTGTTCACATCTCCAGTTCTTGCCTTGCCCAAAACCTTATTATACAAGCTCTTCAATTAAAATAGCCTATTCTCTTTATTCATTACAATTTCCCAATTTATATAAGCTTTAGGAGCTATTCCTGCCATGCCCTAGTACCTTCTGGCTTGTGTCCTGACATGCCTCTAACACAGATATATTCAACAGAGCATTGGAAGAATCAGTGGGCAGCTGGCCCAAGGAAAAAGACTTGATAAATCTCTTTAATAAGCACATATTTCCCATTTTTCATCCAAACTTGTGTGAAGCATCACTCAAATTATTCAGCAAGTTACAAGAAGAAATTTCTTTTACCTTCTCTAGAGCACTATTTATTATTGCTCCATCTCCATTCATCATATTTTCCTCTTCTTCACTCTGTGTGTTTTGTATTTTAGAACATGTATTTTTTGTTCTTGAAGAGTTGGTGTCTTTTTCTTCAAGCATTAGCAATTCTTTGGCCAGACAACAAAGCAACTTGTCAGTCACATCCTTAGTATCTGACCAGGAAGATATGTTTTGACTTGTCTGGGAACTGGGGCTTTTGGCCTTTTTTGTCCAAATCACTGAAGTCTGAGTCAATTCATTTGCCAAACCACTGTTTTGAGGTGTGTTTGCACAACTAATGTGATCTAATATTTTTGAAGGGGACTGACATTCCAGTCTATCTGAAAAAGGCAACTCACATTTATTGACAGACTTGGAGTCCTGGTGTGATTCCCAGCCTTTGCCACCATCTATATCCCCCCTGCACTGGGGCACACAGATGTTCTGCTCTGCTGTTACCAGACTGCCACTTGGAGCAACACATTCTCTGCAGTCTTGATCACTGAGCTGAAGGAGATCCTGCCTGCAGGCAGCAGCTCTCTGACAGCTGGATTTATCCTGGCTGTCTAATTCCTCCAAAGAAACTTCTTTAATAGTTGAGAGGTTTGAATTTGTAAACATTTCATTTTGCTTAGCTGACTGTGAAAGCTCTTCTGAAAATGTGAGCTGATGATCTGTGTCTCCATGGAACAATGTTGTGCTACTCAAGGCGTGTGTTTGAAAAGCCAAGTCAGATGTTGTTGCATTGCCTTGCTCTGTGTTGCTGACACTCAACTTGGTCCTTCTGTCCTTTGTGATTAAACTTTTCTGCTTTTGTTTAGCACCAGGTGTGGTCTTCTTTGGCTTGGAATGAGTTTTCTTTTGAATGTTTCTGACTCTGCTGCTTTCTCCCCCTTTACTGCAGGCAGATCTGCAGGTGCATCTTCCTGGTGGAACAGAATAAACACCTTTGTAAAACCTGCCCTCATGCTGATCAAGGTCTCTCACGCGGGAATAGACAGGAGTTCCAAACATTTCATAAATACCTGGGCCTTGGTCATCTGAATTTATTATTTTGAACATGTCAGTGTATTTCAGATCTACAAAATCTGAAGCAGAGGGTGTACGTGGCAGACAAAGTGGAGTAACGTGTTTCTTTAAGACAGCTGAGTTTTTGCAACTGCAGGAGCAACTTTGCTTTTTAATTTTCTGGGCACTCTGAACAACATGGCCTTTGTGTCCTTGAGTGGATTTTTTCTGACACTTCATGGAAGCCTCAGATTTCACTTTTGTCAGTTCCAAAGATGGAAAAATCTGACTCTTGGCATTTGATTTTGTGGTAACCTCTTCAGAAGCAATTAAGTCTTCAAATACTTTTATCTTATTATTAATTTTAGATTTTGGTGAATATTTATTTCTATTCATCTTTATTTTATTTTTGTCATTTTCTTTGTAAGCAAGAACATTGAGGCTCTGAGGAGCATGAGGAAGGAGAGTACAGACACCACCATTTTTTCTGGTAGGCTGTTCAGCAATGTGTGGTTCCCTGGCTGGCTCTTGTTCAGAGAGCATAACATGAGCAACAGCTACAAGCTCACTTTGGTCCTCTAAAGTTGCTTCTGAAATGGCTTCTTTTTCTGTTTCAGATTCAGAGAGACAGACTTGATTTTCTGGCTGTTTTCCAGAGGGATCCTGAGCTTCTGCTCCAGGAATTACTGCAACTACAGAGTTATCTTCCAAGGCTTGGTAGGCCTCTATCACTTCATTTTTACAGGAGGAATCTAAATCCTGGTTGTAAAGCACAAGGTTGGCACTCTCAGCATCTTCCTGTGGTTTATAATCCAGCATCATCTCTGCAGCATTTTCTTCTGCCAGACCAGTGCTACAGCAATTCTCTGCTCCGTTTTGCTTATTGCCAGCTCTTGAGGCATTGCTGTTGCTGGACACTGTAAATGCTGTCTGGGCTGCAAACATGCCACAGTTCACCAGAACACTGCTTGAGCTCAAGTGGGGATGACTCTGATCCCAGAACCCGGCCTGGGTCAGAAGATTGATATTCTCACAAACCACTGAACACTGGAATTTCTTCTTCCCAGTGTGGATTGCTACATCAGCTTCCCTCCACTTGAAATGGCTTTGGATTTCTTCCTTCTTGTTGTTAAGGTACTTATCACAGTTATTAATGCTGAAGTAGTACAGATCCTTCACTGGAGTGAACTTATCAGAAATTGTGGCTATGATCAATTCTGATGACTTTTCACTGTCCCTGTTTAATAAGTTGTCTAACTGATACTGACAAAATTTCGTAACTGGTTTTATAGGCTGAGGAATAGAGTTCATAATATTTAAAATAGTTTTGATGTTTCTGCTTTCATTGACAATATCATCCCTTAGAGGAGCAAGATGAATTTTTCTTACAGGCTGACATGTCACTGGTGGCAAATGAAACTGTAATTTCCATAAAAAAAACATTAATAATGTGCTACACCACAGATACAGGTAAAAACTAATCACTAAGAAACAAGTAAACTTAGGGAAAAAAATTAGAAAATTATTATTCCTTTATATATTCCTATATTAAACCTATTATGAAGTATAATATCAGACTCCTGAGAAAATACATTCTTTTTCCTCACATTAATTGCATTAATTTTCTCAGATCCAGAACTATTTCTAAGTATTTCTTAGTTCAGAAAGTGGGATCTTTTGCTTTAAGGCACAAATCATTCTCCATGATTTAGAACCAGTAAGTTTTGTCCACATGTACAAATCCTCTTGTCAGTTATTAACTCTGTCTTGTGGCACTTCATGTTTGCTACAGGAATTCAAAGGCTGGGCAGTGGCTTCATGTGCCAGAGCTCCTCTCTCACTGTGCACTCTCCCTGAATGAGAGCACCACTCTAATGCTGATATTTAAAATCTTTTTATGTAACCCTCCAACATGTGCTGACACCATTAATTATATTCCCAATGGAACCAGAGCTCATGTAAGCGATTTTTCAAAAGAAAAACCAGACCATTATAACAGAATGCTGTTGCATCTCTGGAGAAAACAATTCTAACAAGTTATTTATAGACTTTAAGGTACATTATATTAAATCTAAACATTTAGATCCATGTTAAATGGCCACAGATTTAGCTCAGAGTTTTAGGTGCACTGGAAGACAGCACAGTCTGCACTTGATTTGCAGTGAAGTGAAATGGATAAAACCAAAGGCAGCTGACACAGAAGTCTGTTGGGTCAGGGATGTGTTTTACCATTCCTCCCTTCTTCCCATCACATTTGTTGAAAGAAATGGATAAAACCAAAGGCAGCTGACACAGAAGTCTGTTGGGTCAGGGATTTGTTTTACTATTCCCCCTTCTCCCCATCACATTTGTTGAACGGTACCATGCACATTTGAAGGAGTACAGATCAAATGAACTGAGTACTTTGTTTGGATATTCAGATGAACAGCGAGAATGACTTTCTGAAAATAGTATTTCTGTTCTTTATTTTATAGGAAATGAATATTTTTATGCAAATGAATGCAATAGAAATAATCACACAGTCATCTGCTCTGAGTGCTCATTTGCATGTGTATATTCAACATCAGTTTGCAATCTGCAGGAAATTTTTATTGACATTCCAAGGGCAAACTGAGGTTTGAACATGCCAGGAAAAGCAATGTGTTGGTTTGAAATTCACAGTTCTGAAGGCTTTGTTCAGCCTGCATGGCATTAATATGAATGCTCCATTTATCCCAAAGGATACACCTCTAGAAACCACCAGAGCCCAAGACATGAAATAAAGCTGCATTAAATCACACCAAGGCCAGCTAAATTATTTTTCTTAAATATTTCCCTCCATTTGAAATGTGTTTTTTTTCCATAACCCTTTTTATAACCCTGTGTCAGAACTCTTGCTCCTACTTCTATAATTCTCTTCACTTTTTTCCTGTGATCTGTTGTATTCTGTGATGGTTCACTGAAGTTTACATCTGACTTCAATGAGTTGAGTCCTTTCTACAAAAGGCTATTAATTAATATACATGAAGGCCAAATTCTCTTTTTTTCTAAATACAGTATATTTAAAGTGGTGTGAAGTATTGAGATGTAAAGTATGTTTAATTCTAAAAGACTTTTTATTTGCTAACACAGTAAATTTCATCAAGCATCTAATGTCAAGACTATTTTAGAATTCAATCTTAAATTACCATTTAAAAGAAGTTTTGGGGTTTTTGGCAAAACTAGACATCTAATTTAACAAATAGGATGCAAATTATAATTATACATCTCTCTAAAGGTTTTGTATCTTTTTGAACTTTCAACCTTTTATCTCCAGAAGTCCCTGATGTAACATCTTACTGATAATTTGTTGATATACACCTCAAGATTTGCTGACACACATATATTTCACATTCTAAAAAAAAAAAAAAACCAAAACAAAAAAAAAACAAACAAACAAAAAAAAAACCCAGCACCTGAAACTAAGCAAACTACCTACCCTACTTTGTTTTTTCTATTTTTAAGATTTGGAAAGGATATTATACTTTTTCCAGTGATCATTTTATACATAATGTCCTCTTACCTTAGATTTCTTGTTCCTGGTTTTTAGTGTTGTTATAGATAACCCTTAAAATCAAAACAAGTGAAATATAAATTTGATGTTCTTAAACAGACTACAATTCACATTTATAAATTAATTTCAAATTGTAGTGTTCTGGGGATCAAGGATCTATCTCTGGTTGAAAGACTGTGCTATAAATCTGCAGTGCAGAAAAAAGTTGTAGGTTGAAATTTAATCGGGATACTGAACTTCACAATTCCATTTTCCACAGAAAACAATAAAATACTATAATTTTAAAATATTTTGACACTAATAATTCAAAGAAATGCTTCTCAGTTGTAGACGTTTGCTAACCACAGTATGTAGCTAATTAATATTGCCAGTATGAGGGAGAAAGATGTCATCACTCCAGGCACAGAGAATTACACTGCACATTTGTGGCTCAGTTTCACTACACAGAGCAGCAGGAATGGTGAAGTTTGTCATTTCTTCTCTTTATCTCCTTCATGCTGCAAACACACACAAACTTATAATTAAAGAAGAGGGTTGACACAGCTGAAGTCTCTCTGAAGACAGCAAAAGACATAAAGGCAATATGATAACCAAGATATAACTTTATATAAAATCTGTGACTTTTAAAATTGAACTTACTTTGTTGTATTTGTGCTTTTATTATCTGGAAAGTATCTAAATCCATAAATGATGTTGAAATGTTAGATTCTGGGCATGAGGTCTGTAGCAGAAAGCTGAAGTCAAAGCCACATCCCATGTCCTCTTTATTTAAGAAAGGTAAAGAAATGTGATGTCTCCTGGGTAATGCTATCTGATTTTTACTTGGAAAACATGCCACTTGTTGGTCTGGCCATGCTCTGGATGTTGGTGCAATTTGGCTAAAAGGCAAAACAAAAATAACCAAAATACAGAGCAAAAATAAGTGGAAGGAACCAGTTCAAACAATCATATGGCTGGTGAATAATGTGACCAAGAGGTTTGTAAGATCCCAGAATGCCAAAGTGTCTTTTCTTTATCTGTGGGGTTGTGACTCTCCCTGGAAATAGCAGATTGCAATGCAGAGGTTGACTACAAGTGAGATTGAATGACAAACAGTGTTAGCCAAGCAACAAGAGAAACATAAAAATATACTGTTCACCTTCCCCTTATTGACAAGAATTGATTGCTTCCAGGGTGTAGTTTTTATGAATCATCAGGAGAGTGTGTCAGAAGAATTTTGAAGACCAGATGTGCCTTTGTTGCTAACAAAATATGCTACAGCCTGCCTGAAAAAACAGAGGCTGTGTGGACAAGCCTCAGTTTTGTGCCACCTGTTTTCTGAAGAATAAAAAATGTAGAAAAAGATAAATACTGTGACTGAAAAGAAGTATAAAAGTGCAGTCTAAGTTATTCTTAAAGCTGTGTACAAGATAATTGTCTGGGTTTAGTAAGTCAAATAACCATATACCATATTTCTTTATTGTACCAAATCATTTGTTCACCTAATGCAATATCCTGCCTCCAGAAGTGGCCAATAATTGATATTTGGAAGAGATAAACACTACACAACACACAGAGCTGTAAAGAATGTCTAGGAAACATTTTTCTTATTCAGGCTACGAACCTTCTTCGTTCTCATTTGTGTAGACCCAAGTGCAAATTAAATACTGATGCTTCTTACCTGGTTTTTCCTAGAGCTTTGTCTGACTGATACATTTCTTGCATTATATTGTCTGCATTCTGAAAAGCAACAACACTCCCACAACCTGCAGTAATACATCAATATTTGCATAAAAGCAAATTAATTCCCGTAACACACGCAAATGTAGTTATTTTGGGGCATTAAAACATTATTATAAAGAAGTATCAGGAAAAGAAACAAAAGCAAGTTACATTTCACAAATTTTTTAAATTTATTGATATGTCAATGTATAAGTTTGAATTCTTTTTATTTCTTTGGTAAGTTTATTAGTTCAATGGGCTACAAAAACAAAGAACATCTTAAAAAAAGCCAGTTACAGCTCCTATCTCAGGAGAACAGAAACAGAATACAAATATTGACAGAAACTCTACAGAAGTAGAGCATTTAAAAAATATGAAAAACAAACAAAATCTTAGGCCTTTACAAAGGTAGAAACGTACTCTGAGTTTGATTGTGTATTTTTTATGGTTGCTAAATTTTGACAAATAGCCAAATTTCAAGTTGTTACTGTACTTTTCTAGCCTCAGATCTACATTTTACACTTTAAACATGTAAGCTTTGGGTTAGACTACCTTTTTTGCTTCTCCTCTTATTTTGTTTGTTGTCAGACATACTGTCCTTAAATGTATTAGCACCCAGAAACCTGAAAACTGTTGATTGATTTCCAATTCATGTACACAAAGTGTTACATTATATTTCATTTTTTTGAGACAAAAGTAAGACAAAAACATTTTAAAAGTACTTGAAATTATTCAAAGCACCATAATTTAGCATCTAATCCCTTTCCTGTGAATGCACAGAACCAAAGAGCTCAGAAAGTTTTTAGAGGTAAAACCACAACATATGCTATGTTGAATTTGACTTGAAAGGGCTTTACTCTTAATTAGAAGATTTTAATGTTCTTTTCCTATGTCTAATCAGCAGTAACTGTGGGAAAGGAGCTGGCTGTCACCTCCTGGTCAGCACAGCTGTGTGTGGGTAATACTGACCCTGACACAGTCACCACTGCTCTGGGCTGTGGTCAGTGTGCTGGGAGCTGCTTCAGAATTCTAAAAACACCAACCCTCTTCTCCAAGATTAAACTCTAACTCTAACAATACCATAAGATGACAGTGGCCTAAACAACACAGAACAAACCCAAAGTGCAGACTGGTAAAGAAGAAACACGAGAGGGTTAAGTCAAAGGATTGGGAGTTTTGAAATTCTAGAAAGCTAATTCTTAAAAGAAAATTAACCCCAGTTAATAGTTTTAATGGATTTGGGAGTCTTCCTGAAAAACATAGTGAACTTCAGTTTTTCAAGTGGCAAGAATACAAATCAAAGACACTGAAATTAGGTGTAGAGGTAGCTATAGAAGCCAGCACTCTTGATGTCTCATGCTAAAGGCCATACAATCCATTACAATGTTCATCCCATTATGTTCGCCTGTTAAGAGTCAGATGGTGAACTTCCTAAAAACTTTTTTTTTTAATATACAAAAAACCCCTTCAAAATAATAACAGAATGTTCTGTAAAAAGGCAGAATCTTACAAATCTTACCTGTAAAAAGGCAGAATCTTACAAATCTTACCTGGTTCCTCAGCAGCGAAAATTGAAAGAGGCACAGCAATCCAAAGGGAAATTAGAGAGCATTTTCAGCTCGCAGCTGCCTTCCTTTGCTGGCCAGCGAGGAGTTCGACAGCAATGACACACACTTTGGTTTTGTTTTCGGCTGTTTCCCCGAGCGCGGGGCAGGCAGGAGCCATTCCCGAGGCAGCTCCCGCGCAGGCAGCCCGGGGCCGGTGAGTTTACGGCGTGTCGCCCGGGTAACGCCTCACCCCGCGGAACCTGGCTGGCAGCGCTTGAGTTCAAAGAGCAGCAGTGACCTGTGAGAACAAACACAGCCGAGCTGAACCGCAGCACTTCGGGCTCTGATCGCAGCTTCTCTCAGCACACAAACCAAACCCTATTTCTATCTTATGTTTGCCTCCCTTTATGCTTTTAGTACCTGGTATGTTTCCACGTAATTTTTACTTCGCACTCAGTCCCCTCACGAGTATTTGTAATATCCTTTCAGCCGCAGATTTTAAGAGTATTTCCACTTTTTTTTTTTTTTTTTTTTTTTTTTTTTTTTTTTTTTTAAGTAACAGACTATGCTAAGGGACAAGACAGGATAAAAGAGGTATAGTGGGCTCAAGCTCAGTTAAAAGGGTGTTTAAAGGAGCTGCTTTGCTGGATGGCAGAAGGATTTCGCCGTTCCCCGGGTGACACAAGCGACGGGGAAGGCTTTGGATTCGGCGGGCACAGGGACACCAGTCCTGGGGGACACCTCAGCCCCCGGCTGGCTGACAAGGGCTGTGTAACTCTGACATCTGAGGGAGCCCTTCTCGACTCTCGCTGACGGAGCCGGAGAATCTGAGGGAGCAGCCCCTACTTCAGCTTCGCGCCGGTGTGAAGCGACTGCGCCCGCGGGCGTCCCCGTGAGGGGCTGCGGCCGGCCGGGAAACAAAGACCCGGCGTGAGGAGCCTGGGGAGACGGGAGCCAGGCTGTGCGTGAACCCCACCAGAACGACCGAAAGAGCCTAAGAGAAACATATTGCGAGGGGAAACTGAGCTGCGAAAGAGCCCAGGAACAGCGGGCTGTGAGGGAGGTCTGGGCTTTGAGGAGGCGCCGCCCTCCGCCACGTTCCCGGCAGCCTCCGCCGCTGGGGGGGGGGCCGGCAGCGGCGCAAGATGGCGGCGGACAGCGACGTGAGTGTCTGCCCCGCTCCTCCCGCTCGCTCCCCGTTCCCCGACTCTCCCTCTGTCTCCCCCTGCTCTCTCCGCTCACCGCCTCTCCCGCTCTCTCCCCGCAGCCCGAGTCGGAGGTGTTCGAGATCACGGACTTCACCACCGCCTCCGAGTGGGAGAGGTAGGTGCTGCCGCGCCCCTCACTCGGCGCGCGGTGCCGCGGGGGCTCCGCCGAGCCCGGCCCGGCTGCTCCTGCCGGGGACAGCCGGACCCCGCGGATCGGCCGCTCCCCGAGCCGGGAGCACCGGGAGCCCTTCCCGGAGCCCTTCCCGGAGCCTTTTCCCGGCTGTTCCGCGTTAGGCTCAGGCCGCAGCCGAGGAGCGGCTTAAGAGGCTCTAGTCGAGCTGTTTCTGAACTTAGCGAAAGGTCCGGTTTAATACCTGTTTGCAAGGGATTAGAATATGCATTCACAAGGCTTATGTGTTTTCTAAGTAGCTGTCTGATTGTTAAGACAGTCATCTCATAGCTGAAGCCTTTAAGAGTTAGTAGAACAATGTACGAAGAAATTTAAGGCGAAGAATTTTCTTGCACTGTGAATGTATTATTTTTTAAATGCTTTTTCCAATAGTGATAACGTTTAAGACAGGAGACCAGAGATTTCAAGTGCTGTGCTTTAAATCTGAATTTAGTGATAATTTTGTCTTAAATGCTTGTTCATCTGTTAACAATGAAACAGGAGTTATGTGCTGCAGATGTTACGTGCTGCAGTACCAGAAAAAGGTGAGATTCTTAAAACAGTCAAAAGATGCTCATAGCTAAAAGTAACTGTCATGTAAAAGATGCTCATAGCTGAAAGTAACTGTCATGTAAAATTTAAGCATAGAAAGACTCTTTTGTGTACAAGGAAGCAGTTTTTCTGGCTTTACTGTGATACTTGTGGTGTTTTGTTTTTTTGTTCTTTGGGCTTTTCTGAGGAATTCTATATCTGAACAACATACTGCATGCTTTGAGGTGGCTGAATTATAATACAGGTTTAGTGTTCAGCAAATTTTAATGCCTTTTTCCCCTCCTAATAGATTTATTTCAAAAATAGAAGAAGTATTGAATGACTGGAAACTTATTGGGATTTCTTCTGGCAAACCTCTAGAGAAGGTCAGTTACTTCTGAACTTTCCTGTAGAATTTGAATTGCTAATTGTTGCTGTATTTGTTAATGCACACATGTATTTCATCTATTGCTGTTTTCTTAGGTGTGGCAGATAATGACTTTATTGGGGAATTTCACTTGTAGATGTGTCAATTTGACAAACAATTGCTGTAAATTCATTGGTGGATCATCTACCAAACAGGCTGTTTCCCTGACAAAGATGGATCTTTCTGTAGGGCTTAGAGATTTTTTTTTAAATTCTAAGTTTGAATCTGGAAACATGCTCTAAGCTGCTCTAAATACTCTTTTTGTCCTGCTTTGTGCCTTTGTCACACTTCATGTACTTATGGCTGAGGTTTGCACAGTGCTAGTTGTGACTCAGTGTGCTTCATAGATGGGAGAGATTTTTTCAGAGTCTAATTAGAGCCTTTGTGATGCTTTCTCAGTCCTGTGAAATGCAGAGGAAATTGCTGAGCTCTTCTGCACAGCAATGCAGATAAACTCAGCTGGTTTGTATGGAATGGCTGCTGTGTTTCCAGGGGAATCTCATTGCTTTTCATTCTAGTCAGGCACAGAGTATTTGGAATAAAACTTGTGTTATCTAATGAACTGCATATTAGCTGTCCCTGTATTCCTGCACGTCTTCTTTTCTAGACCAGAGCTCTCTTCTTAACACCCTGTGAGATCAAAGGATTGTCCAAGTTGCTTTTAGTAGGAGCAGTGGTGCTGATTTTTTTAAACATTCCCATGTTGAATTTTTGTTTAAAAATTAGTTATTCTTATATGGTTTGGTTTTTTTTTATTGTAAGAATTAATTATTCTTATGAGTTTTGTAAGTTGTAGATAAAAGTAATCATTTGTTGGTGAAAGTAAATATCAAGGTAATATTTGCACAGAATAGTTTAGATACAGATAAAATCCCAGGTGGGAAGCTTCTGTCTCTGGGCAAAATTGAGGGTGCATATCTTCAGATGTACAGTTGCATATGGGAGGATGCAATCTTTATTGCCATATAGTTCTGAAGAATGCAAGATGGTATTTGATTTTTGGAATGAACATGATCATTGGCAACATGGATTTTAGCAGCCAGCTACCTTTATAATGAAGAGCTTTGAGAATTGCTTATTGAAATTAAGTCATGCTGAGCCATTAGGCAGCAGAAAAATGTGAATCAACATTATTGATCATATGGGCAATATTTAAAAGACTTAGTTTTAAAGACTTTTAAAGACTAGTGAATCTTAACCTATATTTATGAGGTAATACCTTCTTTTTTTATATGCAGGGTATATTTACCACAGGAACATGGGAAGAGAAATCAGATGAAATTTCATTTGCAGACTTCAAATTCTCAGTTACCCATCATTATCTTGTACAAGAACCCAGTGACAAAGAAGGGAAAGAAGAGCTGGGAGAAGGTACCTGATATTTCCCTTCCGTAGTTGTAAGGATAATGAGAGAAGACAGTGTCACAACGTGGAGTCCACAGTGTGCTGATTTGTGTCTGTGTGGGATTTTCTCAGGTCTGATGAGTGTGATCTGACATGTCTGCTTTTAGTTTGCTTCGCATTCACACAGTGAATTACCAGGCAATTGTAAGTGAGCTGGATGGATGTGATGATGCATTGATTGTGTGTCAATTTTTGTCACAGATGCCCTTCCTCTGCCAATGCAGGACTTGCTGTGCATGAACAATGACTTTCCTCCTCGAGCCCACTGTCTGGTGAGATGGTATGTGTGCTGCCTCTCATCTCTACTGAAAATGAGCATAGCAGCTGGAAAATCTGCCACAATCAGTTGTGTGTTTGTTTTTTCATTTAAAAGTTAAAGCTTAAGTAAATTGTTTCTTTGTATTAGACACAAGAAAGGAATGCAAAAAAAGCCTGGTATAGTGGGCCTATTTTTAATTTGGTTTGGTTTTTTTTTTCCCCAAATATTTGTCTCAATGTCATAGATTAACCAGGCTTTTATATATGTAATATTTAGGTACATTCTTAAAAAGGAAAGCTGCACCACCTTAACAGTTATATTCTTAGTAATGCAAATGTTGAGCACATAATAGGATTGGTTCTAGAGAGCTTGGTTTTATGTATAAACAGTTTCAGTCATTATGAACTTAAACTGGAAAACCTCAGGACTGCTAGACCTGGAAGTCCTCCCAGTCAAACACATTAAAGTGTTGGAATGGATTTGCAGCACTCCATACCCACTCAGTTCTTGACCTCTCTAAAAATAAAGAGGTACTTGCATCAAATTAACAGATTCACAATCTGTTGGTGATAATTAGGTTCTCCAGGTCGCAATATTTTTGAAGAGTTGTGTTTCAGCTGGCTTGCCAGGGACTAGAAATGTACTTTTTTCTCTTTGTCTCTCAAGGTACGGCTTACGTGAGTTTGTGGTTATTGCTCCAGCTGCAAATAACGATGCTGTTATTAGTGAATCCAAGTGCAACCTCTTGCTGAGTTCCATTTCCATTGCACTGGGCAACACTGGCTGGTAGGTGAAAGCATAAACATTTTTACATTTTTACAGGTAAAACTCCAGCATACTGCATTGGTGAGGAAAAAGTATTAAATTGTTAGCAAAATATATTCAGAGGTTTTTGTTTATTTGCACTGTAATATTGTTAGAGAAGGATTGAAGAAATCCCCATGTGTAAACATTGAATCAATGTTTTCTTTATTTTAATTATTGTTTGAAAACCTTTGGGGCTGTTAAAAGCTACTAGAAGTTGTAGGAATAATATGTAATTTATAAAACATCACTTTTGCAAGAGGATTTCTTCCCTGTGTGTAGTAACAGTAACTCCCTAATCTTCCTCAAAAATTGTATAGATTGAAAATGAGGTAAGCGAAGTCATGGAGCAGGCTGTGATTGTGGCATGGCAATTTGTTGGGCATTCTGTTTAATGATGGCATTAACAGGGATTTTCTGTGATTCCTGGGAAGTCTTTCAAAGTGTCTAAGAGGAAATATATTTTAAAGGCTGAAATTATGCTAGCATATTCAGCTAGTTGTAGAGACTACGAGGCAGCAGGACACTTAAATGATCTGAAGCATTCCCGTTCTGCAGTCAGGTGCCGCTGTTTGTGCAGATCCATCACAAGTGGCGCCGGATGTACGTGGGGGAGTGCCAGGGCCCGGGCGTTCGCACCGACTTCGAGATGGTTCATCTGCGCAAGGTGCCCAGCCAGTACACCCATCTGTCAGGGCTGCTGGACATCTTCAAAACCAAGATTGTGAGTACAAAACTGATGTTAGGTATTTAATGTAATATTTATATTTATTTACTCTTTACATTGCATTTGTTCTCTGGTATTTTGAAGGGCTGCCCTTTGACGCCTCTGCCTCCAGTTAGCATGGCTATTCGCCTTACCTTTGTGCTCCAGGACTGGCAGCAGTACTTCTGGCCACAGCAGCCACCAGGTAGGAGACTTTTGTCCTCTGAATAACTCATTTTCAGTCAATGCTAAGGAAAATATTTGTGTATCTTGCCAGAAGAATTCTAACATTTTCTGCTTTTGTAGGAAAGGCTTCAGTCCAATCCCACTCTGTATGATGGGCAAGCCATCTTAAAGCTGCTCTCAGGTTGTAGCTCATGGCTGGGACAGGTGTTTTGGGTAGGGCTGTGCCTGGAAACAGGTTAGTCAGCATTTAGAAATACAATGATGTTTCTAAAATGGTGGTATCTATGTGGAATGAAAAGGGTGACTGAATCTGTGAAGAATTCTGCCCTGGGTTTCTTAGGGAAATGTTTAGATTAATATTCTTGAAGATGCTAGTACTTTGTGGGAGTTTTTGTCAATTGTTTCCATAAAGTATTCTGATGCTTCACTATCTAAGTGTATTAATAGTGGGAAAAGCAGAAAATATTACATGGACCTCACTTGAGGTAAAGGTTTGGATTTTGATTATTGTTGACTCAATACTAAATTTAGTGCAGGAGGAATTTCTGAACAAGTCTTTTGTTATGGTAGCCTTGCATGAAGGGGAGAAATAATATATAGACTGAAATTTAAAGTATATAGAGCAGACTTGACAAGTTTTTGATGTAAAGTGATGCTGTTTAGGAAAAACAGAGGTAGTTACTTGTTTGGTAGTCTCAAAATGATCTCTTTTATTCTTGATGGTGGTGTTGTCTTCCTTGAGTATCAAGGATTTGGTTTTAACAGACCTGTTTTTAAATAGGTAGTAGCAGAAAATAAATTATAAACTTCTCAAAGGCAAACAAACCCATAGGAAAAAGGTAGATATTAGTTTCTCTTTAACATCAATTTTATTAGTGATGTGATGTTTTAGGTACAAGGTGGTGGAATAGTTAAAATGCCCAAGTTCTTTTCTTGACTTGGTAGCAGTTTTACATAACAAGCTTGAGGTATTTAGGGTACATTTGGAGAGACATAACTCATTTGACCTTGGTTATCTAATTGTTTGGCTTTCCTTTGCTTAAAAAAATACAGTAATCAAAATCCTGTGTTTTGAAGAAGTGTGCAGTGAGATTGATTCTGTGCTCTGTAGCTAAGGAATGTATGTTGAACATGTTTAAAGAGAATCCTGCTTATTAGAGAGAGAAAATCAGTGCTGTTTTAAATGATAGTTCCTCTTTGGTTAACCAAGCTTAAAGAACTTGGGAAATGAATTAGACAGATTTTATCTTTTTATTGTTTCTGCAGACACAAAATCTATTTTCTGTAGTCTCTCTGCCTTGCATAGTTATTCACTAAGTCAGGATCTCAGGTTTGTCATGGATGAATTGCACCACTCTGATCATATTTCTTGATTGGAGCAGTTTGAGTAACTTTCACTCCTTTAGTAGCAGTGTTGTGGTTAAGGGAGCCAGTGTCAAAGTGAGTTGCAGAAACTGGAGATGGACAGCATCAGTTCTGCTGTTGCTACATGCAGTTGTGGTTTTATGTTCACTGGGAAGAACTAGACCTGTAACTTATAACCATCACTCAATTAGCTCTTCTCTGAAGATAAATAAATAAATAAATAAAACCAAAGAATTTAAATGTCTTTTATCTTCTCTGCAAAAGAAAATGTAATTAAGTTATCCAGATACTTCATCTGTGCTAATACCTCACTTGTTTTGTTTGTAAACAGTTTGCCAGATGCAGTTAAAATTGCAGCTCAGATGCTGTAACAGCATTATTATAATGGCATTACAATACATCATTATTATTGCCCACTTTAATTTTTGTTAAGTGGAGGCTGTCTGGTTTTGATTCATGTATTTGAAGGCTATAACATGGGAATGCCTGAGGGTGCTGGGAGGCATCTCTAAGTACCTGGGACTACAGGGAATCCCGCAGATTATTTGATTAAGTCCTCTTTTGATAAAATTGTCAACTTTTAAAAATAACTGTTTTTTCACTCTGCAGAGTTGCTCTTCCAGAGTCTTCCTTTTCTGCTTGGAATTGATTTCCTGCCCAAGCATTTTTATGGCACTTTTGTGTCTGTTCTTGTGCCAGCATTGAAGCTTTAGGGCTGTCTTTATAGCTATCATCATTGCCTGTATGAAGGGAATAACCTTCCTTCAACACAAATTTCAGGAATTTTATGTGTCCCTTTGAATGTCCTGTTTCAGTTTCTGTTGGAAGCAATTACTGTGACTGTGTGTTAGGATTGTGTTCTCCTAGCTCAGTCACCTTAGCTGCTCAGCTCTTCTCTGGTCATCCAGCAAGTTACAGTCTTTGCAGTGAAATGAAGGTGATATGCTGCTTCAAATGTTCCACAAATTCTTTATGGAAAATGTGTTTGGTTTCTCTCCAGATATAGATGCTCTAGTTGGGGGAGAAGTTGGAGGCCTGGAATTTGGGAAGTTACCATTTGGGGCCTGTGAAGATCCTATTAGGTAAGAGAAGATTCAGAAAACTGTTTTATAACTTCCTTAATGGAGGAGTTAAAGTTGTGTTATTTCAAATCTTAGCTTTGCCTACCTACCACTTAGCATGTCCGACAGATACTTAATTATTCAAGTGCATCAGAAACATCTGTGGTGGGTAATGGTTTAATAGCAAATAAGGTCATTTGTAGAATTGTCTGATGATATTCAGAGTTCAAGCTTCTATGGCTTTTACTATAAACTTCTGCAGTACTCCATTTATCTCTGAAATTATTATCTTGAAATATATCTCAAGATAAACCTTAAAAATTATGTGCTTTGTGCAAGGGTTGGACTTGCTCTCACGTATGCAGTGAGAAAACTTACTGGAGAACAAAGAATCAAATATCAACTATCACAAATACCTTTCAAAACATGAACTGTGATGGAGGGAACACTTTCTGCTATCACTGAAAGACAAATCTTGGTTTGTTTCAGCGAGCTGCATTTAGCCACAACGTGGCCTCACCTCGCAGAAGGGATAATTGTTGACAACGATGTTTATTCGTAAGTATCTTGTCTCAGTTGCAAATGAGTGTGCCTGTTTTTGCTCACTGCTGCATTTTAGTGTCATCTCAAACACTGTGTGGCTTCTCATGTGAAAAAGAACCCATTTTGAGGAATGCTAACGTCAGCTAATAGAACATCTAATTTGGGAAAACACCTTTTGAAATGCATTTCTGTGAGAAACTGTTATTGTGTTGTAATCTCAACAGAACACAAACCCCTGGTTTTGAGCATATCCTCATGTTAGACTTGAAAATTTTGTATCATGTATTTCCTGGAAAAGATGATAGTGGAGCATGGAAGGTAAAAGTATTCATTGCTTGATATCCCTCTCCCAAAAACTGTCATCCAGGTTTCCTGCTACAGAAGAAGTATTTATTCTTGTTCATGTCATGCACACACATGAGAATAGGGACTCTGGCTTGCCATGTTCTCCTGTGAATGTGGTACTCACTGGTTATGACATGACATTTATTGAGAATTTGATACTCATCTTTCCAATACTTATAGTGGCATTTGGTTTTCTTTTTTCTTTTTTTTTTCTTTTCTTTTTCTTCTTTTTTCTTTTTCTTTTTTAAATTATTTTTCCCCCAAGTGACCTGGATCCACTTCAAGCACCCCAGTGGTCTGTGAGAGTTAGAAAAGCAGATAACCCTCAGTGTCTGTTGGGTAAGACATCAGAATTTCCTGTCTTCTCTTGCAGCTTTTAAACTAAAACTACTAAGTTATGAAGTTAGGGTTGAGTTGTTGATTACCTGATGGCCTGTTTGCTCACTCCCCTTATTTTTTTGAGTGAACAGTATTTTGGGTTTCTTTTTCAAGAACACAAGCTTTGCAAATACATAAGTTCCTGTTGTAGTTTATTCGCTGTCTGTGTATGGTGAAATTCATTGCTATTCTTATTTCACCAGGTTCCAGGGAATAAGAATTTCCTCTGTGTTCTGTGAAAATTTAGATTTTCTAAACACACTTTATTAAGTGTGTTTTGTATGTATTCATCTCCTTAGTTCAACCAACCTTTCTGACAGGAAGGATTAATACTTCTGTAGAGCTGTACTCCTCTTATCTGTCCTTGCCTTTAAGCTTGTGAGGAAAAGGGCTTCAAAATTTTCCAAGTTTTTTCTTGTTTTGGGTGAATTAAACTGCAGGCATGTAGGAAGAGCTGTGCTCTGGAGAGGTGGCCAACAGCTGCCTGGGTGTGCATTTACCTAAGCTTTAATTATGTGGTTTTTGTGCTTCAGATAATTTAATTATGTGGATTTTGTGCACAAGATATTTGTGCTTCAGAACAAATTATCAGATGTTCTTTCAGAAGAAAAGATAAAAATTACTGTCCTTGGGGCATAATTTTTGAGTGTTGGCTCATTGCTCAGTGAGATTTTTGGCTGAGTCCAGGAGTTCTGTTCCTCTACCAGGGGACTTCCTTACTGAATTCTTCAAGCTTTGCCGGCGGAAGGAGTCAACAGATGAGATACTTGGAAGGTCTGCATTTGATGAGGAAGGAAAAGGTAAAACTAAAATCCAGGTGATTTGTGTTACTTGTATTTAATAGTTTTGTGTTAGTTTATCTTCCCTGTACCCTTATCTTGACTGGTATTTATAACTCTTACATTCTCTGTAATACTCCTGGGAATTTTCTGGCCAGGGCTTCATGGTGAAATTTCTCATAAATTCTAGACTAGTTTAGCTCCCAGAGTCTCAGAGGGACAATTGCCTCTGTTATGGTTGTGGCTGTTTCTTTTTACAGGAATATAAAAGCTTAAAATTTGACTAGAATGTACAAGAGTTGGTTATAGGACACATCAGATTTTTCTGTATAGTTTTATGTATTTTTGCTTTTACCACTTCTTTCTCCTTTTTGTTGTATTCTAGTAGATGTCAACAGCCAGTTTAAAGAGTCTTTAATCTGTTTGAAAGGCTCTGCTCTCATCCTCTCCATTTCAAGGACTTTTAAGGAAAAAAGGAAATTAAAACTTCCCAAATTATCTGACCAGCAAGTCAGGATTTATCCCAACTGTATAAATACTGCCATCTTTTTGATGTCTCTGTCCCTCTCTTTGGGTTTTTTTTTGCTGTATATAGTGAAAATTCCCTTCCCTCCTGCTGCTTGTCACCTGTTCTTCCCTTCAAATATCAATATAACTTTCATTGGTTATACTTGATCTTAGTTTTGAAGGAGCTTGCTACAGAGCTTAGAAAGGTGTTGGACTGAGGAGGGTGTGTATTACTCCTAGTGCTTGACATACAGTTCCTTTAGCCCTTCTTAGCTCTGGGCTTGCCAAGATGGACTTTTTCAGTCTGCTGCTAATTATTCACTTAAATTTGTCAGCTCTCCTTATAACAATATTAATTCAGTTTATTGTAAGAGACATTCTAGAGTTTACCAGCAGCAGCTCTGAAAAAAACCCAGTCTTTTGGTTTGAGAAGTTTACCTGAGGACTCTAAAACAGAAATGTGCTTACACTCTGTGAGGCCAGTGATTAATACAGGATTTATTTAATATTTATCTAGAGCTTTAGCATATGCTGGAGCAGTCTTTGTTACCTGCAGTGTGTTTATTGGTATGTATAAACAAGGTTTAAATACTGAGTCTTGAGCAGGCTTTTGGCATACTCTGTTGGTAACTCTGCAGTAGCAGTGCTGCTACAGCAGGCACTACCTGCAGCCAGCTCAGTCTAGGCTTTATTTGGTGAATTAAATCAAGGACAGTCTGTGACTCATCTGTGACCTCCTTCTGCTGCCTCTATTTGTTAAGAACAGTGAATGTCAGGCATGGAACCTGGCAGCAGAGGTGTAGCTCTGGTTCACAAGGGGCTAAATATCAATACAAGATAAATAGGCTGATTAAGACAGGTGAACTCTTGAAGAGACATGTTGTAGTGTTTGGGGTTTTTTTTTTATTTTGTTCTAATTGTTTTTATTTTACTTGCCAGAGGTTGCTGATATCACCCACGCGCTGTCGAAGCTCACGGAGCCAGCACCAGTCCCCATCCCCAAATTATCAGTCACAAATATGGTTCACAGTGCCAAGAAGAAGATCCGCAAGCACAGAGGTGTGGATGAGTCTCCTCTGAACAATGATGTGCTCAACACCATTCTCCTGGTGAGTGAGCTGTCCCTGCACATGGATTCAGAGAGAACATGGACTTCATACACTGTTGCATTTGCTTTAGAGCCTATGGCAGATTTAAAGATATCTGATGTCAGTTTGAATTGCATTTATCAGCTTCTGGGAACAGCCCAAGTTGATACAAGTCTGTGTATTATAAGTGGGCTAAACCTGATCTCTGAAGTCTGCTAACAATTTTAATTACAGGGATTGCTGGTATGAAGCCAGCAGTAGCTTTATGGAGAAAGTGGGAAAGGCAGGAAAACCATACTGATGCTAGGGTTAATTTTTTTTCTTCAAGTTCTTATTTCCTGATGCTGCTGACAAACTTGCAGATGTATTTGAAAGCAGAGCCAGCACTTCAGCAGGAAACAATCCTCCTCCAGAGAATGAAGATTATGTAAGTTTTGTTGAGTGACACAAGAGAGAAAGCAATTTTGAGTGTGTGTTTATATAGACTTTGCTGTGCTTGCCCTATATCTTGTAACACTTAGCTTTTGGAAAGATGAATTTACCTTTGTGAAATATCTGGGTAGAAATAGTGATGATGTCTGTTTCCTTTTCATTCCTTTTTTCTTCCAAAGACTGTAGTTATTGGTATCTTCTAAGTTGAAGATGTTGCTTAGCCATTTACACTTACAGACAGGAAAGAGATCACGTGGTTTTGGAAAACAACGCCATTGTTTCTGTATTTCTTGCTTTCTTTTATTTCTTTCCTAGAATCTCTTCAGCCAGTTTAAATCTGCTCCATCTGACAGTCTGACATACAAATTAGCTTTATGTCTTTGTATGATAAACTTCTACCATGGAGGAGTTAAAGGAGTGGCACACCTTTGGCAAGAGTTTGTGCTGGAAATGCGTTACAGATGGGAGAACAACTACCTTATTCCAGGGTGAGACTTCTTGTTGCTCCTTGGCCATAGAAAATGTTCTTTGTTCCAGTAGCTGAGTGGCGTCACTGTGACTTTGAAACATATAGTTTTGGGGTTTTTTTAGTTGCAAATGCTATCTCTGTTTTTATTACCCTACTTCCTTAATGCAAGAAAGGGCAGGGAGTAAGGACAAGCATCTGTGCCCTACCTTGAAAACTTCAAGATGGCTGGGGAAGCTCAACTTAGACATTCACTTCACTGTGTGAATGAGGGTGAGGAAAAAAACTTACTGTGGTGTAGTTTCACCTCTCTTCTAAGGGAGCTGTTCCATTGCTGGTGCAATGGCCTTTTCAGGTATTCCAACCCTTCCAGGTTCTGTCTGCTGCAGCAGAGCTTGGGGCAGACCAAACCAGGGGCTCTCTCAAGATGAGGTAGAGCAATAACATACCCTGCTTTTAGGGTCGTGGTGTTTTGGTTGGAGTTTGGGGTTTTTTGTTGATGTGACAGACTGGCTATTTAGTCACTAGTTCGTACTTTGAAATGGTTACACTAGCTGATAAAATAGAAGCTGAAATGTATAGCAATGACTCCACTGTATCATTGCACTTCTAAAAGTACAGTCAAAGATGCTTAATTCCTGTTTGAAAGCAGTTATCTTTTCAACTTCCAACTGGAAAACTGACCTCCAGGAATGCAGAGTGTTTCACACTAGTGTGAGTGATCTCTGAGCTCCTGAAATGATCTCTGGGAAATACATGTAATTTAAATTCCGGGCTTGTCTACTGAGACAATAGAAGAGCTGTGTAATTTAAATGGTGGGGGTGGGTTCAGTGTGGGTGTTTGTGGCTGTTCTAGATTTCATGTGATTTAAGACCACATGTGTATGAAATTGATAATGGTTACATTTCTGCCTTCTGTTAGATTAGCTAATGGCTCTCCAGATCTGAGATGTTGTTTACTGCACCAGAAACTTCAGGTAAATAACCCAAATTTAAGAATGATTTTTCTCCTAAGGAAACTGTCAAAATTATAGCAATGATTAGCTAAATATGTAGTTTTTGTAGATTTAGTTGTGCTTGTGTTTTTTGGGTGTGGAATTCATTTCTTGAGAAAAATTTGGTTACAGCAACAAGTTCAGTGGAATTGTTATTTTTTAGAACTGTAAGACCTTTTCAGTGGCTCTACAAGTTTTTCTGTATGATTGTCTCCATAAGGGAAATAATTGCTGAACAATTTTTGTTTTGTTCCTTTAACTTGTTGAATTAGATGCTAAATTGTTGCATTGAAAGGAAGAAAGCAAGAGATGAGGGGAAAAGGGGGAGCATGTCTGATCGTTCACCTGGTGGTGCTTCTGGTGATGCTGCCAAAGGAGGAGACCACTCTGGAGAGAACCCTGACAAGGAAAAGGAATTTGGCAAGTCTTGGGAATCTTGGAGTGACAGTGAAGAGGAATTTTTTGAATGTCTCAGTGACACAGAAGATCTTAAAGGAAATGGACAGGAAAATGGCAAGAAAGGAGCAAAAGAGTCTGTAAACTTAAAACCAGAAGGTCGTTTGCACCCACATGGAAAACTGATGCTGCTGCATCCTGGAGAGCCTCTCTATGTTCCCATAACACAGGTGAGGGAGCAGGAGCTGAGCCACATGTGCAGTGGAACACACAGAATGTGCCTCATACCTGGGATTGTGAAACTGCAAACAGTTTGCAGGTTACAGCCTTGTCTCTTGTTAAAATTGCTGAGTTTTTTGACCTAATACCTTGTTTTTAATCTTTAAAACTAAATCTGCTAATCTCACTTGTTCTTTGTTTTATTTGAGAGTGAGTGTCTGTAGCAAAATTCACTCCAAATAATACATTTAAACGAGAATTAAACTTCCTTGCCTACCTTAAATTTGGGGTTTTTTTATTTCCAGTTCTTGAGGCATCTTCCATCCCCTCCTTGCTTTCTTTCCTATGAAACAGGAGCTGCTGTGGTCCTTGCACCACGGAGATTTCTGCCTGACTTCGCACGTCAGATTTGCTGCTGTATTTGGTTTTTTCATAATTTCTCAGCTCATAAAGGCCATAGTCATTAGGTTTGGTGCCATCCTTTACAGCAGGTTTATCATCAAACAACTAGAAATGTTACCTGACAAGAGGCTTTCCTGCAGAGTGACCAGGGATGGAATAGGAAGTGGTGCTGTCACAGAAAGTAGTTTGAAATCAGCCATGCATGAAGAATACAGTGGTTTTTATTCCCCTGAGAGAAATTGTTGCTTTGCTTGGGTAAAACATATGAGCAGAAAGTAGTCAGGCAAAATGTTCTCAATTCATTATGTGCTGACAGTATCAACAGCAAAAATTCTGCATTGCTTTGAGTAGATTTTCATCCATCTCAGCAAAATTGTACCAGTCAAACATTTCCAGGATTTCATTAGGATTTTGGCATTTTAGTAATTTATCCTTGTATTGGTACATCATTCCCGGGTTATTTTCTGTTTAGTTTCTTTGTTAGATGCACAACTTGAGTCTGAACTGTTTAAGCAGTAGAAAGCTGTGATAATTCCCTTTGAGTACAAAGGAAGCAGAGTGAGAAGGGGTGAGAAGGAGCTTCTTGCTTCTCCTCCCATGCCCCGGGCTGACTCCAGGAGGGGCTGTGAGTAACCCTGTGTGTTTCCCTGTCCCAGGAGCCAGCCCCCATGACTGAAGACCTGCTGGAGGAGCAGTCGGAGGTGCTGGCGAAGCTGGGGACGTCTGCGGAGGGCGCTCACCTGCGGGCGCGCATGCAGAGCGCCTGCCTGCTCTCCGACATGGAGTCCTTCAAGGTAGCACTGCTGTCAAATTACAGTGCTTTCTTCTTAATTAAACTGATCCTCTTGCTTGTGTTGGACAGTTCTGAAGGTTTCTAAGTTTTTTTTTTCTCCACAAAACAGTTTCCAGTTAGTTTCAAGTTGAAAATAAAAACCTATTGGGAAAATTCTTGGCACATTTCAAAATCTAAGAGGATGTGATCTGTTACACTGTAACATCCCAGTAAATTTACACAGTGTGTGTGGGAAGGGGAAAAACACATCAAACATACAGTTGATCAGTTGTGAATTAAAACAGACATTCATCAGGTTGGGACTGGACTAACTGTGGTTTTGGGTTTCATTTCCTGTCTGAGCTCTGCAGAGGGAGCTAAGAGCACATCCACTGCTGTCATCATAGGAGCTCAACACTAAAAAGATTGGAAATTCTGTAATGAAATAGCCATATATATCTTTTTAATTATTGCAGTCTTTGTGGTAAAAGGATATAATGTGCTATACAGTTAGAGTATTTATAATATACCAGTAATCAGTTTATTAACTGTGACTCATGGCATATTAGATATATGTAGAAGTTTTATTTATATGACGCAAGTAATCTAAAATCTCAAAATAATAAACAGAGAACTATAATTGGAAGCACAAATAGACTCTTCATAGGTACATCAAATCTAAAACTGAGATTCCTTTTATGTTCTGGATCTATAGATGTAGTTAATTGTGGTGATATTTCATCTATGATAAATGAAGTTATTTTTGTTTGGGGAAGATATTTTTTTTAAGTTCCTTTTGGAAAGAGGAAGAAATAGTGACTTTTGTCACTGGAGTGTTAAAAGATGGAAAGTCAGTGCTGAAAGCATACTTAGGCAGCCCACTGATTCTTTTAGTCTTTAATGGGATAAGCGTAGTGAAAATTCCTATTTATTGCATGTGGCAGGTGCCAGGTGGGATCTTAACAGCATAATTTTGAGCTTGCCTGAAATAATTGATGAATGTAATGAATGTACATGTGGGTGGTGAGAAGGTGATTTTTTCTGCTGCTGATGTGGGTTTTACCCCTTGCCATTGTCTTGGTTTATGCTTTATTCCCTCTGTCCTGGTGTACAGTTTGTTGGCTGTGGACAAAAGAATTTCCTGAGTTTTGTCTCTTACTCTGTGCTCTAACCACTAAACCACACTGCCCTCCTACCCAGGCTGTCATGTTTTTGTAGGATTTTTCAGGAACAAATTTTCTGTCCTGTCTTCCCTGCAGGCAGCTAATCCTGGCTGTTGTCTGGAGGATTTTGTGAGGTGGTACTCACCTCGGGACTACATCGAGGAGGAAGTGATTGATGAGAAGGGGAATAAAGTCATTAGGGGCGAGCTGAGTGCCCGGATGAAGATTCCCAGCAACATGTGGGTGGAGGCCTGGGAGACAGCAAAGCCAGTCCCAGCACGGAGGCAGAAGAGGCTTTTTGATGACACCAGGGAGGCTGAGAAGGTGAAAGCTCTGGGGCTGGTGCCAGTCTGGGCTCCCTGCAGCCCTTCCTTCCTCCCCATGCAGCATTTAAACACTGACAGGCCCTTGCACTGTGTCCCTGGAGTTACTGGACTGTTTAGTGCGTGGCTTAGGGTTGGTTGGAAATTCCTGCTGCTGTACAGGAGGGTGTTTGAAGTACCTAAAAGTATGCAATGTTACTTAGGTATTTCTTTAAATTATTAGTACATAAATCAGATTTTTACCTGTATATGTGTTAGGAACATTTTAGTTTCCTAATACAGTTTAGTTTTATTTTAACCTATTGGGAGCATTAACATAAAACTGCCTCTCAAGTCTTACAGTGGTGTTCCATTCTTGGAATTCATCTTTCCAAGGTAATCTCATCTTTGGGAAGTAGTTTTGATCACTGAAGTATTAAATTTTCTAATGTTGCAGGTGCTTCATTACCTTGCAGTTCAGAAGCCAGCTGACCTTGCAAGGCATCTCCTGCCTTGCATCATCCATGCAGCTGTACTCAAGGTAAAGGAGGAAGGTAAATAATGTTTAATAAATTATTAAGATATTTGAGGGGGAACACTGATGCAGTCAGTAATTACAACTTTGTTTCTTTCCATATAATAGAAGCAGTAGAAGATATATCTTCAGTTAAGAAGATTATTAAGCAGATAATATCCCATTCCAGCAAAGTGCTACGGTTTCCCAGTCCAGAGGACAAGAAGTTGGAAGTAAGGCTTTTGTAGTGGCTGGAGCTGAAAACCTGATTGACTTTTGCACTGTTCATGGCAATGTTAAAAGAACATCTTTTTAATTTTCCCTTTTATTAAACTCCTGTAGGAAATCATCGCTCAGATTATGAGTGTGGAAGCCATCATTGCCAGGGCAAGGTCTCTCAAAGCAAAATTTGGGGTAGAGAAATGTGAAAATGAAGAGGAGAAAGAAGATCTACAGAGGTGACTTTTGAATTCTTATTTTTCACTGTGTTGTTTTGCTTTTCCTGTGATGCCCTACTTTCAAAACTTAGGACAATGATGACAATAAAGAAATATTTAGGAATCATATTTGGGTATTCCTGTCACTAGACTGTCTGGAAATGATGTGTGTGGGTACCCTCAGTGCTCCTCCAATTAAGCCTCTCTTTGGAGACATTTGATCCAGATTTTTTTAATAGAATTTGTTTTGTCTTGACAGTACTGGGGACTAACTTTTTTTTGTGTATATGAAAGGTATTTTTGATGAACTCTGTTACCATACCTAAAATTAGGACTAGAAATTTAGTATTTTTTATAAATATTATGGAATGAAATAGCCCTTCCACAGTTGTTTCCTTATTCTTGTCTCCTTGCTGATGTGAAACATCACTGAGCAGCTCTGAATGGAAAGTGACAAGGAATGTTCCCTTGCATCACTACCTGCTGTCAGGTTATTTACTTGCTGCTCAAGATGACTAATATGTTATAAAACCCACGTTAACTTCTTGCTGCTGTGCTGGGAGGGAGAGATGACATTTGTGCAGTACATGTTGGGAGTTCAGAGATGTGGTGTCTGACCAAAGCAATGTCTGTGTGCTAAAGAAAATTGGCACATTGTGAATACTTCTGCATGGCCAACACCATGGAGGCTTTCCTGTTGATTTTATACATCTGCTTTAGGAGCCTGGGTTTCATTCTTAGGTATATGAGAGGAGATTTTTTTCCTTAAACTTTTAGAATAGAGAAGCAAGAGAATCTGCCAGTTCTCCCCCTGAGCAAATGATGCTTGGTGAAGGCCTTGGACAGGAAACAGCTCGTTTACATCAGCACACTGGATCTGGCCAAGGATTAACCATTCCTTTTTCCTTTTCAATCATTTGTTCCATCAGATTTGTAAACAGTCTCCTGGAGCAGCCAGAAGTGTCAGTTGTTGGTGCAGGAAGAGGACCTGCTGGCAGCATCATTCACAAGCTGTTTGTGAATGCTCAGAGGGTAAGAGAGCTCTGGGTTGTGCTGCAGACACTTCTGATTTAACCAGAATGAGCCAATGAGTTACCACATGGTGCCAGTGTATTTGTCTGCATATCTGCATGTATTGCCATGTGTGTGCTTGAGGTGTTTTCTGTGATGTTCAACATGATTTTGGCTGTAACAGAACCTTGCAAGACCAAAGAAGACTGAGTGAGCTGGGATGTTAAACAGTTGAAGCCAGCTGGGTAGACAGAGGTGTCAGTAATGCGTTAAATACTACTGCCAGTAGTAACATCAGTAATGCTATTAAGGCAAGACAAATTTCTGCCTTATCACAACAAGGTTAAGTGTTGATTGTTTCACAGAGGAATGTAGAGAAACAGGTCATAATATTAGATATTTCAGAAGCAGTAACTTCTTAAACTGAGGCTTATGCTTGGAATACTTGAGATTTTTTCTGTGGAAACCAGCATGCTTAGGAAGTTTCAGTTCTTTTTCAGTCCCTGCATTCAGTTTACCTATTGCCAGTGTTGCATTTGTTTTCTGGAGACCCTTCCCTTGCTGATATTGATACAAATGTTGCCTTTTTCTCTTAAGCAGTCTTTGGAATAATCAATCTGAAAGTAATGATTTCCAAACCTCATGGACTGCAGTCAGGCTTCAGTTTCTATCAGAATTACACCTCTTCATAGCATCAGATTTTCTAACTCAAATTTAACTACAGTGGTAATAACAAGGTAGCAGCCTGAAATCCCATTTGGAAATAATTGCTGGAAAAATGTTGTGATTGGGTGTTAAACACTTTAAAGGGATCAATGCTTTTGTAATAATCTGTGTTTTGCAACTCAGCATAAAAAGGACCATTCTGAAAACAGACCATGGTTATTCTGAGGAATGAAAATCAGGACACTTCTTTTATTCTTCCAGTCTCTAAGGAAATTGTGTTTCCAAACCTGAAGCTGCTGAGCAGCCACCCTTACCTTTTAAAAGGCCAAGATCTGTGCCCTGTAAGTGATGCACACATATGCACTTTCCTCTTTAAGAGAGGCAGTGGGTTTTCAAATCTAAGCTTCTACCCTTAGGATGTGTGCAAATTTCTATGGTTGTGTTTTGAAACACCACTAACTAAAGCAGGGTTACAGGTATTTCTCACTCTTAGCTGGTCAGTGTTAATTAAGGTTTCTTAGTGGGACAGGAACCAACTTGGTACAAACCCCACATTGTGTTTAACCTGCCATGAGTTATTTCAGTAGAGAGCCGTTTGGTAAATAGAAGTGAAATGAGTTCCTTGTTCGTTACCTTTTGAACCTGGACTCTTCCCTGAGCTGTGTATAATGTGTTCTGTTCTTGAGTTTTCTCAGGAAAATTCTGATAGCCAGTGCATGTTCTTGGAGTGCATGATGTCTCTTAAACCTACAGTCTCCTCCTAACCTCTTGTAAGTCACCTCTGACTTGCTTTTGTTTCTGTCTTTCATCACTGGTTCTTTTCTCATCCCTTTCCAAGCTGACTGAATCTTCTGATGAGGTAACCGACTTTGTCCCTCCTTTCCCTCTCATCTTCTCTGCATAGAGCTGAACCTTCTGGTGGATATAGTGCAGCAGCCAGATTTAGTTTGTACTGGTGTTCACATGTCGAGCATAAAAGTAACTTTTTGTTTCCAGAATGGTTTTTCTGCATTCACACTTTATTTTCAGAGCCTAATAATGCATAGTGAAAAGAGAGAGAAATGTTTTAAAAAAAACCTCTCAAAAAAACCAAACCAAACAAAAAAAACTTTATTCAAGTGAGTATTGATGTTTTCTGATGCTGAAATATATGGCCATGCTTTTACATTCTTTGTTGCCACCACTGTTTGTTGATGTTTTGGAGGGAGGTGGTGATGAACAATGAGCTGGATGCTGCATTCCCAACACTAGTGCTTCCTGAGGATATGCAACTTTCTGGACATAGATATTTGGGAAAGAAGCAGAGTAGCTGTGTAAAGTGTAGCACAGGGAAGATCCTCTCTGTTGGTTTCCTCAAGCTGTTCTTGTGGGAACACATGGTACTTGTCCCTGGTAGGTTCTGTGGCACAGCCTGCAGAGCCAAGCAGGGCTGGGTCCCCCTGCTCCTGGGAGAGGGCTGGGAGTAGGGGCAGCAGCAAGGGACCACAAGGAGCAGCCTGTGGCTTCTGCCACACCTCGGTGATGGTGCCCGTGTGGAGTTGTACACGCTTGAATTAGGAAGGACCCTATTAGGGTGTTGTTGGGTGTGTGTGTATCCATAGGTATATGTAATCAGGGAATGTTTATGGGGCATGCCAGCCCTTCTTCCAGTATCCAGGTGTCAGGGTTACTGCTGCCTGGCTCTGAGACAATGAGCAGCCATTGGGATTGTGCAGCAGGGGGATTTCAGCAAGGCTCTCTGGCCATGAAAAGCCCATCCTGCAGTAGTGTTGGAGTCTGAAAGGCAGGTGACTGTCAGGACTGCAGTAAGGGCACTGATGATTTTGAAGTGGAGGCTGCCTTGGCAGCCTGTAGCTGCAGGGAGTTGAGGAGAGCACCCTGTCTGAGAAAGGGCCATTTCCTCCAGTCACAACCCTTGCTTCACACTGCCACATCAGAACTTCAGCTGGGCAGAGCTTCACCATCCACACGAGGGTTCTTCCATCTGGTTACGTTCGCTTTATTTCCTAGCATCCCATTAGTCCTTTGCTCTGTGTACACATAAAGCCTCTAGCTGTGTTCCCCATTTCTAATCTTCCTCTGAGAGCAGCTTTCTGAGTCCCGGTGTTAGGCAGCAGCCTGCCCTGTCACTGTGCTCTGTCGCAGGTCCCCGCCGTGCCGCCGCTGGAGGAGGAGCTGCGGCGCTCTGGCTCGCAGGAGGAGCGCAGGCAGGGGCTGCAGTCGGAGTTCCCCCCGCCCACGGGCCGGGAGGTGATCCTGCGCACCTCGGTGCCCCGGCCCGCCCCATACTCCAAGGCGCTGCCGCAGCGCATGTACAGCGTGCTGACCCGCGAGGATTTCCGGCTGGCGGGGGCCTTCTCGGCGGACACCACCTTCTTCTGAGCCGGCCGGGACGCACTGCTGCGGGCGGGCGGCGCTGCACAGGGACTGGCGTGCGCTGCAGCCGAGCGCGGCTTCAGCAACTCGGATGGGCCGCCGCGAGAGGTGGCTGGAGCAACTCATCTGCGAGGTTTGGAATGGCTTCAGGAGTGGTTTCAAACTCTCTGTCCAAAGGGAGCGTATTTTCCTTTCCCTGCATTAGCTTAATTACGGACCTGAATGGGCTGTGTGCAAATATTCATGTTGAAATTAATGCAGTATGTGCTGCTTCACACTTCAAGATCAGACTTTATCAAGTGACGTTAGTCTACTTAAATTGATATATATATAAACATTAAGTAATTTATATTTATTACTAATCATAATCACAGAGCCCAGTATTTTTTGGTTAATCACTGTTTCAAGTGCTTCTGAAATATCCTTATTTTTATTTAAAGTGTACAGTTCATACTCTAGTTTGTGCTAAACTCTCCTGGTTGTCCAGATCTCTTCACTTCTCCCAGACAGAACTAAGTGGACAGTGAGTCTGACTGACAGCCTGCAGTGGATCACTGAGGGGTTGGGATACTTTGTGTCCTTCCCTTGGTGCAAGGGCCAAAGCTGGATGGAAATGACACCCCTGAGGTGTTTCACTGTGAGCAACTCACTGGTATTTACCCAGGCTATTTGTCTGCACTCCCTGTCATCGATGGGAGAGGAGGGGACAGCTCTGTCACCTCTGGCCCCTCAGCCCACCCGTGCCAATGTTGCTTTTCAGTGACCTTCATCTGTTTGAATGAGAATCAGCAGATCAGCATTACTTTAAAAATGTACAAACAGCTGCAGTATTGTGGACATTGCTCAATAAATATGAACGTACTGTTGGCTCTCAGTATTCCCATGCTTTTCCATGCCCTTCTTGCATGCTCTGATGCATGCAAGGACATTGTAACTACAATGAGTACAGAGAGCTGAGTTCTGCTTTTAATAGCAGGATCCCAGGCGTTACCCTAAAACTTCTTTGAGGGGGCAGGGATCAGAGTATTTTTTCCTCACGTAAAGTTCTATGAAGCAGAAATACATTTTTCAGGATGAAGAAGAGTTAAGAAGGTAAAATCTTGTCACAGACCTTGTTTTCCAGGCTGTTTGTGTGTTCCCTCAGACATTGGGGTAAGTAGGATAAAGACCTGTAGCTGTTCTTTAACTGTGTGGCTTCTTTATAATTACTTAGGCCGAACAATTCCTGATTTACTGGTAAGTAAAATTTAGGTTAAGCTTCTTCCCCAATACTTTTGGTTTCCTCCTCTCTAATGAAATATTACACTGCAGTGTGGCCTCTTGTAAAGGCTGCAGAAACTTGAAGGACTCTCACATTTGGTCACAGGTTATTCCTACTTGGTCATTTGAAGTGCTGGAGAGGTGATTCCTTTGTCATACTCAGACACCACAATCATCAACACAGCTAAAGGCCTGTTAGTTTGACTGTAGAAAATGGTGCACTCATGCAACTACCTTGTCTTAAACAGTCTTTTTCTCTGTTCAAGAGTTATAACTTTAAAGATTTTTCTCAGAAGGATAACTGAGCTTATTTTAAGTAGCTGTAGTTGGAATTTCAGGCTTGCACTGTGAGATGATGTGTTGTGCACAGCTCTGCTGTATGAGCTTACAGCTCAGCATTTGGGGGTAGGAGAGACAGAGCATTAAAAAAAATCATCAGGAGAAAGAACTGTATTTATTTAAAGTAACTGTAAAGCAAGCCAGGTAAGCAGTCCAAAATTACCAGTATCTCTGCAATCTCATTAAGGAGAATTTGACTGTAGCATTTCCCAGAAACGACCTTTGATGAGATAATTGCTAATATTTAATATTTCCTATCCTGAGTAACATTTCAATACAAGCTGGTTTAAATAAAACCAGAATTCAACTGACATCAATTCTAAATGCCAAAATCCTGTAAGTCAGGCCCATGCCAGGAGTTAGCCTTCTGTGGGTGAGCAGCACTAGAGGAAACAAATAATTTGTGCTAGTTTTTGTCATAATCACTGTATTTTACTCTGTGGTTTTGGTATGTGAGCAACAAAAAGAATTGAAACTAAGACACCTTCTAGGTCCATGAAGTTCCCAATACAATTGAACCCAGTAATACCACCAGCAGGTTCAACAGAACTTCCTTAAATTCTTGCAGCCCTAACTACCCTGCAAGAAGAAACCATAATGCTTCAAAATGGCATTAAAGTTATACACAGGAATTTAGCTTTAAAACAGGGCCATTAAAAAACATGATGATCAAGTACTTTGGATGTTACAGATAATTTCTTTGGTTTAATTCCTTATTTTCTTCTCTCTACCAACAGCATGATAATAGCAATTTCTATAAAATCAGTGCAGGAGGAAAACACTAACTATATTGGTTTCTTAGTCACAATGTACCTGAATGTATCAGCATGATAATAGCAATTTCTATAAAATCAGTGCAGGAGGAAAACTAACTATACTGGTTTCATAGTCACAATGTACCTGAATGTACGTGCATTTTACTTCTTCACAAAAAATTTGGTGATGTCACAGGCATACTTTGTAGCTAAAGACCTTCTCTTCAGCTGGCTTCTTTCCTTGGCCTGTTTTGCAGTTCTCTGCAAAAGAGAGAGACAGGTTGGTTCAGTATTGATACTTGGAAACATGTTCTGCAGAAAGCATTAGCCCACAGTTAAACTCCAGTCTGTCTTTGCAGTAGACAGCATGATGAAATGCAAATGTTTATTAAGGTAACATTTCCCCAAATCCAGAGGGAATTGTCATATTGTAATAGTTTAATGCTGCCTTTCCACCTTGGCTGTGTGGGAGGGAGAGGCTGTGAGCACTGGGGTTCTGGACAGGGCTGAGGAGGAGCCTAAGTGCAGTTTCCCCCTGCTGTTGCCTGTGAGAGGACCAGGATTCCTGGCTCCACACACTGACCTCCCTGTGGCAGGCTGTGCACAGAGTCTGAAGGTTCTCCAGGGAGCACTGTCCTCCTCCGCTGTACACGGGCTGGATGTGGTCCACCTGCCAGAACTGCCCCTCCGCTGGGCTCCTGATCATCTCATTCAGCTGCAGCACACAAAGGACATGGCAGGGGTGAGACACTCCTCAACTACATGGACATCCTACTGTAGGAACAAAGAAATTCTGGGAAGTAGCTAGCTATAGTTCTCATCAAGATAAAGAAAGCCAGCCTTGACATTTTTTAGTCAACAGCTCTTAAGTAGTTGGCATGTTTTCAGCCAGCCCTGGCTGAACGTGTACCTCCCTACAGAATCAGAGCTCTGACGCCTGTGCCATTTAGAGGTGTTATAAGACAATGGGATTTAGTTAATTTGTTTTTAAGGACTTGTTTTTTCTTGTTCTGCTGTTGGTGCTAGGTTCCCTTTCTATCTTAAATCTTTAAGAACATTTTTGGCTGTCTCTGAACTCTCTATACACAGACCAGCTGTAACTGCTGAAACCCCAGAACCATCACCTGCCCAAGGGGAAGGTGAGACATCCAAGAGCTCTCCAGAAGCTGCTTCCTCTGGCTCCTGGGCGCATCCCTGACGCTGAGGTAAAGCTCCTGGGCGTTGTGCTGGCAGCACTGGCACACGCCGTGCTCGATCTGGAACACCTTGGAGCGGAGGTAGCTCTGGCTGGAGCGGATGGAGAAGTCCTCCTGGCAGGCGTGGCAGCAGAAGCGCGTGTCCCAGGCCGGGCAGCCCGGCGGGGGCTCAGCTGTTGGCTGCTGGCAGCTCAGACACAGCGGGGTCCCCTGGTTGTCCAGGGCCTGCAGATACCCTTTGGACAGGGATGAGCCTCCAGCATCAGTCTGCCCTAGAGGAAGGGCTGAGGGATCATTTTCAGTTTCTGGAAGCAATCTGATGGCAGAGAACAAAGTACAGCTCTGGATAAATGATGTGTTCAGCAGCCCAGTTCATGGAGGGTTTTATGCACTGTGTATTTCAATTAGGTATCTTTTATGTTCTGAAAAATCTTTATGTTCTGAAAAAATTCAGCTGAAATAATACCTTGCTCAGATTGATACCTGCACAGTGCAAATCCTTTACTTGCTTTACATTTCCATTTAAACAAAATTTGGCAATATAACAAGGCAGATTTTTCTTCTGCACATCTTCCTACACTCAATTATAAGCTGAAATAATGCTGTATTTGTAAAGACATGGTGATTTCTATCAGGCAGGTACACATATAAAAGCAAAATTGTTTCAGCCCCGTCTTTAACAGAAGTAATAAAGTCAAAGGAAATATCCTAGTTTCTCTTTACAATCTCCATGGCTGCCTATGAATTTCCTACTCAAAACAAAGTAGGATACACAGTGCTCGTTTAAGAAAATTTTTTACATGGCCAATTTCTGTTTGGAATTTTTACTTCTTTGTTCCCATTTTTTTTTTTAAATTCTTAGGCAAATTTGGTGTCCTCAATTTGATGTTGACCTCACAGGAGGGCAGAGCTAACATGCTTTTCTCTAACTGAATCACATAACTATTCTCTTGTTTTATGTTAGTCAGACTCAGTTAATTAGCAGCTCTGTCAGCAGACAACAGATGAAATCTGAATTGTTAAAAGCATGAAACAGAGCTCATTAGCACTACAGCAAGTTTCTTATCTAACTACTGTACTTCAGCAAAGCAGACACTCATAGCAAATAGTTTTACTACCATTAAAAATGTGGCAAAAGAACTTAATCATCCTATTGCATTAATAAACCTACTTTGTGGATGGTTTAGGAGAAGCACCTTTGTCCAGAGAAGCCCCCATTTCTTTGGAGATGAGGCGAACGCTGCCCCCGCTGCTGCTGGCCTTGAAGAGAGAGGCTGCTGCCACATCCTCCCTGCTCACATACCTGAGAGGCACAAACCCTGTCAGCAAAGGGAGCAGTCTCCCTAGAGGAACAGCACTCTGGGCTGCAGCAAGATTGGTACAGCACATTCTCTTCACACATTCCTCATTTTCTGGATGAGAAACGAAGAAAGTTTGGGAAAACATGCTTTATATACTTCCATATTAAATACCCTTTTCTAAAAGTGAATTCTAATCAGTGGACAGGTAACTTGGTTTGTAATGACTGCAATTTGATGCTGCCTGCCAGTGAAACCTGAAAGGCATTTTGTTTCAGTTAGGTGATGTCTCAGTGATACTGGATAATCCAGAAAGCTTTACAAGCTCTGGAGGACTCCTTGCTCCGTTACTTGTGTTTGATCTCCCCACTTTATTTTCATGTGAAACCCTGTAAAACACAACTGCTCTGAGTTAAAAACTTAAAATTGTTTCACAGAAACCACTATTAGACAACTTTTGTGGACATCTCTGATCTGAACATCTGTCAAACCCTACACCCCACCCTCCAAGGCTGCTGTAGGTCCTGGTAGGTTTTCTAACACCATTCACTGATTTTTCCTATACTTCATGGAAGGACACAATCAGGCAAGAGGTTAACAAACACTTACTACCCTCTGCTTATTATACTACTGGAATTACAAACTATTTATTTACTTCATTCTTACCTATAGCCAAAATAGAGTCACACCCTGAGGAATCTAACAGTAGGGATTGAGGGGAATAAGAAAGTTTGGGAAAACATGCTTTATATACTTCCATATTAAATACCCTTTTCTAAAAGTGAATTCTAATCAGTGGACAGGTAACTTGGTTTGTAATGACTGCAATTTGATGCTGCCTGCCAGTGAAACCTGAAAGGCATTTTGTTTCAGTTAGGTGATGTCTCAGTGATACTGGATAATCCAGAAAGCTTTACAAGCTCTGGAGGACTCCTTGCTCCGTTACTTGTGTTTGATCTCCCCACTTTATTTTCATGTGAAACCCTGTAAAACACAACTGCTCTGAGTTAAAAACTTAAAATTGTTTCACAGAAACCACTATTAGACAACTTCTTTTGTGGACATCTGTCAAACCCTACACCCCACCCTCCAAGGCTGCTGTAGGTCCTGGTAGGTTTTCTAACACCATTCACTGATTTTTCCTATACTTCATGGAAGGACACAATCAGGCAAGAGGTTAACAAACACTTACTACCCTCTGCTTATTATACTACTGGAATTACAAACTATTTATTTACTTCATTCTTACCTATAGCCAAAATAGAGTCACACCCTGAGGAATCTAACAGTAGGGATTGAGGGGAATAAGAAGGTTTTAGATGGTTTGCATGACATGTTCTGTGCAGAGCAATGACAACACTGAGGCTACAAACGTCTGTCAAGGAAGACAACATCAGAAAAAGAAAGGGAATCAAAGGTACATTTAGGTTTTAACAAGGATCAAAAAACACCAGCTCTTTTCAGTGGCACTCAGCAAAGAGAAATGCAGTTTTGAGAAAGGTCATCCACAGAGAACAGAACTGCTTAAAGAAAAAACCAGAACTGGAAAGGGTTTGAGTTGGCTGTGAATTATGAATAAAATGTTATCTCAGTGATGGCAACTAATGATTTATTTCTGCTTCTAGGTGGGGAAAACACTCCTTGACCTTACTTTTCTGTTGTGGCCCTGAGGTCAGGGTTTTTCCTTTAAAAACACCTGGCAAGTTCCAGATGTTGAAACATGCAGTGCAGCAGAGCCAGAGCAGCTGCTGAACGGGGCACAGAGCTGGGCAGGGAAGGAGACACTTCCAGCAGATTCACCAACATGCCTGGCTGCCTCTGTCTGTCACTGTGACAAGCAATCACTGCATGGCCAGTTCAGACTAAGCATCATTCCACTGAAGGCCATATTAAATAAATCAAAACTTTCTGCAATAATCAGTAGGAGGAATTAAAACCAAACCCCACATACCTCTTTGTGCTGCTGCCCACTGACTGCTTTTTAGACAGCTCCTCTGCAGCATGAATGGGACTGCAGAATAGCTGACCACTTTTTCTGACAATCTTCTGTTTCATTGCTGTTAGATGAGTCCATTCTTTCACAAACCTCAGGATCTGGCAGAGAACATGACAGTCAGCAGCAGGACAGGCTTTGCACAGAGTTAATTACAGCAAAACAGTGCCATGGATTAGTGCATTCTACCCTGGCTGGAAGCAGCTCCTACAACCAGACATGGTGCTTTCAAGTAACTCTTCACACACCCCATCTGTGGAACCCACTCAGTAGCTGCTTCACACAACAGCTGGTTCAGTCAGGTATTCCCATTACAAATTCAAATTCCAACCTTGCTGGAGAACCTACAGAAAGAATCAGTTTTATTCCTACATGATGGTTTTCTTTTTGGAAAAAAAAGCAGAAAATATTTCCCATCCAGTTTAAATGTGGATTTCCTTACTTGAGTACTTGTGTTTGCAGTGTTTTTCTCAAACCCCATTATGAATGGGATCTTTTTATTCCTCAATTAGCTGAATGTCTCTGGAGCTGTGCCTGACAGTGCTTTGAAAACTGTTAGTAGACCAAAGGGAGAGTGAGAATGAAGGCCTGCTCAGGCCTGCAGCTCTGATACAATCTACAACATTCTTATTTAGAGTGTGGTACCATTTCATTCAGAACCTTTAAGAAGTTATTTTCTTGACTTACGAAAGTTAGCAACTAATCCTGTAAATGAGAAATTAAATGATGCCTGGTTAATTCCTTCTACTGCACTGTGAACAGGAGGCACAATAATTTGCCAGAGTAACAGATTCCATAATTAATATTCACATCAACATCTGTAAGACTGCTTTGATGAAACTGTGCCTATATCCCTAGGCCTGGCAGTATTCTGCATTTATTTTTGTAAAAGTAAGTAGTCTTCTTCTGCATTAAATATTATATTGCTGTGCCTGTAGAACTGTTCTTACCAATGCACGATTTTTTTTGTTGTGGAAAGTCTCTGGTAAATCTTCCCAGTTATCCAGCTGTATGTCCAGTGGAATGAAATTATGATTCAGTGGTTCACCATCCTAGAAAAGCAAACAGTTTTGTTTACAGATGCAGTGTAGCACAATGTAGAAAAGTAATCTGTTTCAAGTGAATTCTCCTCCCTTCCTACTAAATTTAGTTCCTCAAGGTCAAATTTTTCCAGACTTAACAATAAGGCACAGAGATAACAGCAAAAGTGCAAGGAAGATTATTCATATTAATCTACCTAGAAGTAACAAGGCATAACATTTTAACTTTTAATAGATCTGATTTTTTCCTTGCAGACAGTTCAGAAACACAAACTGCCTTATATTAAACTGAAATTACAATCCTCTTGACTGAATTCTAAGGGAAATGAATGATTGGAGATAGGAGAATGTCACTTCATTGCAATTAAAAAAAGGAATTCTTTAACGTTGTTTATCATACTTCTTTTTAATGTCTGAAAAAGTTCTCCATTTAATTTTTAAAGGAGTAAGTTGTCCCAGTGGGTACATCTAGCCAAGGAACTTACTGATGATTCACAAGCATTCAAGAGAAGGAGTCAAAGCAGAATTCTCTGGGGTCTCACCATTCAGCAGATTTTGTGCAGTATCTGGCACAATGAATCTCTAATCCCAGCAAAACCCAAATCAGACAATTGCCCAAAACCCACCCAAAATGCATCTCTGTCTGAATACAACATGTGAAGCTAGGCAGGAGCATACACTGTAAGTACATACAGCAAATTTTCAGATACAAGAGGACTTTTGGACTCTTTTTGACTTCTCCCAGCTGCATCAGCCTCATAGAAATGTCGTATCTCAAAGTCTTGCCCTCAGTTATCTGTGTTGCTTCAGTGGCACCTGAACACACTGATTCACTCAGTGAATTGGAAGAAATCTTCCCACTGAACTTTCCTATCACTTGAAAGAAGAAATTGGCAAGTCCTGATCTCCCCTTGAATAATGACCTGGAAAATTCCCAGCTGCTGCTTTCTGTACCCAATCACCACTGGAAATTAATGATAATGGGCTTTATTCAAGAAATTACTAACTTACACATAGCACTAATGTTGAGCTTTCTGAAAATGTGGCAATATTTTATTTACTTAGTGTGTCAGGATTTACTGTCATTTTTTATTTGAATTTTGAATGTTATTCTATTCAAGTTATTTTGTGATAAGACACTAATAATAAAAAGGGAATTTTAAACAACTGTCACTGGAATTTCTAACAGATTATTTAAAGTATTAGCCCAGTTCTGTAAGCCAAGTGTTGGAAGTTATTTATCTATGGAATTATTACTTACTTCTATTGAGAAAAAGAACTAGAATGATAAACTACCTAATTTTTGTACATTTCAGTTAATACAAAAATATTAATGCTTTTACATCAAACACAACAAAGGAGAGCATACAAAAACATTTCATAGGGCAACATTCCCCTTTGCAATTTTAAAATAACAATGACCATGCATATTTCAGATTTACCTTTGTATAGAGGTGGATTCTATCAGTATTCCTGCTTGCACAGAACATAAGCCCATCATATATTTGGAATGTGTCTGATTTACCTACAACAGAAAAAAATGTTGGCATTAAAGATTTTTATTCAGTCATTCTACTCTGACATTAAAAAAATTATTTAATATGTATCTATCAAAACAACATAAGGTGCAGAGCTCAAGCAGCAAACTCTGAAGGTATTTGTGTATTTTATTTCTGTTTCTCCTGGATGACCCATCATCTGTTTGCCTGTGTCTGTCCTGAGTTCCAGTAAAACCATCCACATTCCCAGCTGCTGGTTTGACACAGTCCTGAAGTCAGTCAGCTCTGGTTTGCTCCAGGAGCTGTGTGGAAAGGCTGGGCTTATCCAACATCCAAATTCAGCAGATGGCCCAGGCCAAAAAGAGAAAGTCCCATGCTGGTGTTTGTACTTCTGTGTTTTGGAGGTGTAGGTTTTTATTTAAAAGCCATTTTTCATGCCAGAGGCATTAAATGCAGTTTCACAATGGGATAGAATTGTTCTTTCAGAGTCCCACTTTACCTTCTCCACGTTCTTTTTCTCTTTCTTCCTTTTCAGTGCCAACAGTTTCCTGTTCTCTGATTTCAAGAGATTTCTGGGCCTCCAGTTCCCCCAAATTTCCTCTTCTGCCTTCAGCACTGCCCTCTGCTCTCTCTCCATGTCTCCTGGGCTCCTCTGACACTCTTTTCTCAGTCTGGCTCCTGGGAGCTTCACCATTTCTCTCACCTAAAGACAAAGAAAGAAGCAAAGCAATGATTTGTGTTCCCTGGCAGATACCTAATAACACACCCGAGACAGGAACACTTCACTGAAATACAAAGAAATGGCACTGCATTCTCTAATATTATTATGGTGCAACCACTTAGGAAGTTAGAGCTAACTTTAATGGTAGGATAACAAACACATGGAACAAAACTTTTAATTTATGTAATCCTGTGCACCCAGGTTAATGTAAAAATATATATGTAATAAACAATGCAGTTAGCAATTCTATATTATATACAGTTTGTATACCATAAACATACAAAGTAGTTTTCCAAGGCATTGATTTATAGCTGTGAAACTCAGAAGTTGTCCTTATTTGAACAAGCCCAGAGATTTAAACAACTAAAAAAGGAAGCAAAAAGAACCTTACCCGTGGCTTTGCAACTGAAATGACAAACATTGGCATATATTTATAAAAATATTTCATTAATTTTCCAGGTTGCTTAAATAAATTTAGTAAAAGAAATCTACTGTGAGCTAGTGGAGAAAGAAAAGCCATATTTTCCAGATAATGTCTCTCATGACAAATACACAATGCTCAAGTTAATAAAACTCCAACACCCCACTGCTTAGTTTTGAAAGGTGAACAAAAGTATTGCTGTTTAATTGTATTCAGAATAACCATAAACCTCAAGGAAGATGAGAGGGACATTTGCTGCAAACAAAACAAAGGATATATTCTTCCTTATGGAATTTATATCCTGTTAACATTTTAAGGGTATTTTTCACTTGTTTCAAGTTAAACTCATGTAAAAGATCCTTGGGGAAAGCAAGACTAAGGAGTATAATATTTTCCTGGACTTCTGTGCAGTCATAGGTTAAAAAAAATTGTATTTATTGAGCCTGATCACAACTGAAATGAAAAATGCATCTTTCCCTCTGCAGCACCCCTTACTCACCATCCCTGCTCTGGGGGCAATGGCACATCTCACAGTAAGGCAGCAGAGCATTGTTAGTGTAAGTGCAAGCACTGCAGTGCCAAACTTCATTGAAATCTGTACTTTCACTTGAAGTATTTAAGCCACAAGTACGGAGTTCACAGTTTTTTTCTGAAAACAAAGGCTTTTTTCCAGTCAGAGATGTTTTCTTTTTATTACTGGAGCTCACTGGGGTCAATCCACTTATGCTCTTTGCTCTTTTGGCTTCATGCTTGCAAGTATCTTCATCACAAATTGCCTCCACCTCACTTATCCTTGTGGAATCCAGGTTTTCATTGCTCTTCTCTGCACCCTCTTCTTTTGTGACTGCAGAAGATTCTGAATCATTATATAACAATTCATCACCAGAAAATCTTTTGCGTTTCTTCTCCGTGGAGGATTTGGGGGAAAAGAAGGAACGGATGTCATGCTGTCTGTCCTTTTCAAACTAGGGAAAAGGAAAGGAATAGGAACCACAGAATCATTTAGGTTGGAAAAGACCTCTAAACCCCCCTTGTGACTGCATCAGAAACTGTTAAACAAAAGATAACTTCAAGAACAGTGACCAGAAAATGCAATTCAACATTTCTCTCCTGATTCCAGAAAAGTATTTTCAATATTCTGCTGGAAATTCTGAAATCTGTTTTCTACCAGAAAACAGATACACAGAACTGATAAGCTGTGTGCCTTTTTTGAAGATGTTCATTACAAGAAATATTAGTCCAAATTAAACATTAGTCCAATTAATTCAGCACAGTTAGCAAAGATGTCATTTGAACAGAAATTACTTGGTCTTATCTGATTCTGAGGGTGGCTCTGTCACCTAAACATAACATAAGGACCCATCAGAAGATGTAGATGACATTTATTCCCCACAGAGCACTTTTCCCAAATTCACCTTAGTTTTAAAATGTAATTTGTATTACTTTTTCCTACTTTTTTGATTTTTCTCCATTAGTAATGTCTGAAGGGTACAGAAAGCTGAAACAAATGGCTGCTACATTTTTTTTAAAATGAAAGGAAACAGAAAAAGTTTCAAGTCTTACATGCGTAAATAAAAGTTCATTTTGGGGATCTTCTAGACTTTCATTTGGGGTCCAGGTTTCAGCAAAACTCAAAAAATCCCATTTGTCCTTATCCCCTTCTTCAGCCTGCATTTTCTCTTTCTTGCCATTCAAGGTGCTGCCTGTGACTTTGGCCTGCAGGAACAAAATAATTGTAACTGCTGTATTTAGCACATTGCAACCATGGAAGCTGTACACAAAATGTCAGTATTTACTGAAGATAAAAGAGAATATATACACTGTGTACACCCTCTAACAGCCTTAACATGTTTTGCTTGGCAAGTGGAGACAAATAAAGAATTATTTTGTTACAGAGCTTGTAAAGTAAATTGCTGTTGAATTTCTGAGCCCCATCTCTGCCATGTGTAAGGAGAGTCATAATGCACCAGGCAGGATGAGCTTTAAGGACCTTTCCAACCTAAACCATTCTATGATTCTCCAACTGCTAACAACAATTAAGTGATACTTGTGGAAAATGGCAACAGAAGAAAAGATCAGTGTAATCTTGGATCTACTGAAAAAGAGAATGCCTCTGCCTCTCAGAAAGGAAGCTTAGTTTAGGCACAACATTCATTCAATTAAAAAAACACCACCCACAACAAATTCTAGCTGTTATGAATGAGCAGAATGCCTGAATTCCTTAAAATTTCAGGCTGAGAAACAACAGCAATAAAGAGCTAGAAGATAAAACAACCATCTCCTGTGGATATGAACCATCTCGTTCCCCTTGGCAAAACTCATTATCTTTACATTCTGAATGAAGAGCAAAAAGTTAGAGAAGACTAAATCAGAACAAACATGGACATTTTGGTGATCAGCAATTGTTGGTGTACCACTTTGTCTCAGAGTGTTGCAGATAAACAAGACAGTGGCACTGGAGTGCAGCCCAAGCCCAGCGAGCCCGGCCCCTCGGCCCCACGCCCACCCACCTTGCGGTTGAGCATTGCCCACATCAGGGTGTCCATGGTTCCTTTGGCTATCAGGAAGTGAATGTTCACTGAGCTGCACTGCCCAATGCGGTGTGCTCTGTCTTCTGCTTGTTTAATGTGGCCTGGATCCCAATATAATTCAGCAAACACGACGTGAGTGGCAGCAGTGAATGTTAAACCCTAAGCAGAATAAGTAGATGCATTTTTTAAAAACAAGATACCACACACAAAAATTTTAACAAGCTAAAGGTTGTACAGGACATCTTAATATGGAAATAAGATCAAGGTGGTCCTCAACAGCAGATGGGTTTATTTTAGTGATTCTTCCTTGGGCCTCAGATTAAAAAAAATACTTCAATATTGTGCAATGACTGCACACTGCTTTTCATTATGGAATAACATCTATTGCTTATTAATCTAGTGCTTTTAGAGAAATGGAGTTTTTATAATTATTCAAGAATTAAATACTGCTGCTTATCATCATTTAGCTCAAATAAATTCAATAGAGGCTTAGAACAGTTAACATGATTAGTGCAAAGAAATGAACACAGGGCCTGCAAAGGACAAACTGCACGAAGATAAATTGCCTTCAGTAAACCACTTCATTCATCAATGATTTCAGTAGCTATATTCTTCAATTGTATTAGTTCTCATATTTTCTGTTCTGCCCTACCTGACCAGCTGCTTGAATACTCAAAATAGCAACGCGGGTTTCGGGGTCCTTCTGGAACTGATTGACGAGGTGAATCCTCTCTGCAGAGGGAACACTCCCATCTATTCGGATGTAGCGAGCCTGTGACATCAGAACAGAGACTAAATGACATCATCAGTGCCTGTTTTCAGACCCAATCCTTCTCTGTCCCCCAATAAAAATAGGAAAAGGACTGTTCTATTCCTGCCATGGGGATCAGGATACATCAGCACTCTTTTTCCCTTTGATTTAAAATTAAGTTTCTCTCTAGAGAAGTGGACTTTATATTCCCTGTTTGCAAAAGTAGAAGATAAATGAACATGGGATCTTAAAATGGAATATTTCACAGAAGAATTTGGAATTATTCTGACACCATTTTTTAAAATTTCAAACAGTTAAAAAGAATAAAAATACAAAATAGCAAAGTTAGCCACCACTCCCAAGCAATAGTTAAGAGTCCATGATCAAAATAGGGTGAAAGCTGTTTGCAAACATTTTTACTGCTTTGAATTAAACATCAGGTGTGATGATAGTGTGTTGTTAAAACCCCTCAAAAATAGACAGAAGCATACTGATTGAAAAATCTGGAAAACAATTGCCTACAGCATTGATTTAATACTACTACTAATAAAGTCATACCAGATACAAGTGTGTTTACATCATCCTTAAACACAAAGCAGTTCTTAAGAACCACATGATCCCTTCTAATCCAGTGGCACTGATCCGTACACACATAAAATCCTTCCACCTCTGTACTCGTGTGCAGTTCTGCTGAATTCAAACACAGCTGGCAGCCCTTTGTGTAAGTGAGGTAAATTTGGGTGCACATTTGTTAAGGCTTTACCTTGCTCTCTATCACTGCCTCTGTGCAGGCTTGCAGCATGCTCAGGTGATGGGCAAAGACGAGGAACTTCAGTTTGTCATTGTCAAGCATCATTTTGATGTAGTCCTTGACTGCTCCTGCCTGCAGTGAGTGTTTTCATTAGTGAGACACACAAAATGTTCAAAAAGACAGTTTTTATTTTCATGTCTTTCAATTCCTTGTAACATGAAAAGGTAAATTTCCATATCTTTTGTTATCCATGTAACATTTTATCAAATACTGACATTGCTAAGAATCAAATAATTCAGATTAATTTTGTTTTAAAAAAAATCACAACTTGATGTCTTTGAGAAACCTAACTTACTCCTTCAGAGAGAGAAAAAAACCACATTTATCCTCAAAAGATCATATAATTACATGGTACTTCTTCCAGATCAAGATGTAGATAAACTCCTCCTTTTAATTCAGACATCATTATCTGATGTTTTAATCCATATTTGAGAAAAACAAACATATTTCAAACAGACAAAGTAATATTTAATCAGAACTTCTGTATCCACATGCACAAAGCCATATATCAAAACTGAAAGAATAAATTTGATATGGTCACGATAGCATAATCATAAAATATTGCTCTCTTTATGAATTCATAGAATTCTTTTGTGTCAAATGTAATTTTCAGTATCTTTTGAAAAAGCCATTAAAGAAATGATCACAGTTAATAACAAAATTTATCAGTGATCAACAGTTAATGCAATACACATTGCAGTGGTCTTCAGATTTCTTTTTTCATTGTAATGGGGTTCTGCCTATTCCATAAACATACAGGAAAAGAGAGAGTATTTCTCCATGTCATGATTACAAAACAAACCAAATAACCTCATCTTGTATTCTGGCCAATAAAACCAATTCTATGAGGTTAAAAACACATGCTGGATAATTTAGGGATACTGAGGAAAGACTTGCAGGCTCACCTTGGCAATGGCTGTTTCCTTATACATGCGTGTGATCAGATTCATGACTTGAGAAAAGTGGCTTTCAGTGGAATCTGATCTCAGACTTCTCATTAATTTCTCCCACTCTGCAAAAGTGGCATTCAGATTCTAATTGGCAGAAGAGACCAGTGGTTAGACAAAGTAAAGGTATGTTTTAAGTGTGAAATGTTTAGGAACTTTGGAGAACCCTATCAAAATTGGCTAAAACTAACTGTAGGATTCAAAATCTATGCGAAAAGAAGACAGAAAAGAAGTTTGTACTAGAATTAGAATAAATTTTATCATTGATGAAGAAAGGAATTGCAGTATTAGTGTTCTTTGTGCTATATTTTAAAAAACAGTAACAGAGATACTCTGCTTTATACTCACACAATCTTTGTAACTACATATAATACACATGCATACATAAAAATACATATCCATACATAGGTATTTCCATTTATTAACAAATGTATTTTTAGCAAAATTGAAGAATTTACCTTTGCTGCAGCTTGTGGGAGGTCAAATGGAATACGTTGCCTGACTTTGGGAGGCAGCTGAGTTAGGACATCATTCTTCAGTCTTCTGATCATTATTTCACTTAAAAGTTGATGTAGTTCCTCTAAGTTTGAAGCTCCTCTACAATCCCATTGCCTTCTTTTACCAAAAAACCTGAAAATGATAAATCAGTACAGAGTGTAAACAGGAGCTCTTCCAAATTCAATAGAAATCTTCAGTACATAATCCATTTTAAAGCACACTGTTGGATATGAAAGTGTTCAACTTCTCAGCAGCCACCACTGCCTGCAGGAGTCACTGCCCATCACCTGCACACAATCCCCTGTCTATTCCCAGCTTCCCATACTTCACTGTCCACAGGAAACAGAAGTTTCAGGTTTAATTTTGGAACTCCTGTTTCAATGGACTAATGAGAAGAATACACCACCATGAGAATAATCTTTGTTATACTACAGACAGGAAAGCCACCATGAAAACTGCAAATATCACCATCAATATTCCTTTTTTTTTCCTCCCTAAGAATTCCTTCTTAGTTACTGCCACAGACAGAATTTAAAGCTTAAGCTATCATCTTTAAAAGTTAAATAGAGGAAGAAGGTCTAACATTAGGAAGCTAAAGGCTGAAAAGAGAACAAATTTATTAACTAAATCTTCCTTATTCTTTCTTTGCTTTGTTGTTTTTGAGGAAGTGTTGAAGCAGGAACAACAGCTTTTCTCTGTCAGCATCACCAAGAGACAAGAAAATAATGAACATGACAGATTTGGAGAAAAGCCCAGGTAGCATTTTTCAGGGCCAGAAGAGTGTGTTAAAAGCATGTAATTTTTATTAAAAGGCAAACAAACAGCCACAAAACCCCCACAATAATTTAGAGATTTTTAAGCCTTATTAGAACACTTTATCAACAGTGTTCTAATTAGCTGAATTAGCTGAATATAATCATTTGGGAAAGGGGCTGAGGGAGTCACTTCTGCACCGGTGAAGTGGGAATGGCACAGATGGAAGACAGCAACATCTTCTGCTCATATCCCTTCCTTGGTCTGTTTATATAGCTGTCCTTATAAAGGCTTCCTTCCTCCACCCTCAGCATCAGGGATAAGACAGAAATGGCAGGCTAAACCTCACAGAAATAGTTTGGAGTTCATCTTTAAAACAGGTGTCTATGGACACCTAAGAAAAAACCACCCAAATTTTCACAGGAAGTGCTGCATAAAATAATCCTATCAAGTTTATTACCACAGGATGGTTTGTTCCAGCCAAGTCATGAAGAAAAAGTTATTCACTGAAAGCTTGCCAAACCCTGAACTTGATTTTTATTACATTTATGGTATTCCAAAAATAAGATAATCATCTATGATTGAGTAGCTAACCATGCTGTACCCACGCACACTTGTGGTGTGAAAATTACAGATGCATTCAGTCAAAACACCATGGAAAAAATAGCATTTCCCTGTCTGAAAATTAGACAGTGATCTTCCATGTTATTTGAAGTTAAATACTGATAAAATGCATATGATGGAGGGAGAAAAACAAGTTTTATGAAAATGAAACCATGTAATTATTATTGTAAAAATTAAATCTAAATGCTAGCCAATTTAGCTGACAAAAATCTGTTATTCTGAACACATGCAAAGTTGTAGATATGAAATTTTTAGCTAAGACAGTCAGCCTGTGAAAAACAGAGACAAGTACTGGACTTTTTTTCCCACCCAAATGTGGTGAGGTTGAAAAAAACCTGGATCCCATAACAAAGAGAGCTATAAATTATTACATGACCATGAGCTTAAGACTGAGAGTCAAAACTCCAGTTTTGAAGGTAAAACCTGCACAGCTCATACTAACAACAGTAAATGTAAAAATAATTTTACTTAACAGAATGCTTCAACTTTATTTCAAACTTTAACAGCATTAATTAATTAATTTAATCAGTGTCATCCTTTTCCCAATGCTCTTTGATGAAGGAGATGGTAGATGACCCTGGGTTTCAAAGCAAGAGGGTGTGATAAAGCAGTAGAGGTACACCTACTGATTTTCTCACTTGGCATGACAAGAAAAATCAAAGATGCTCATGTAAATGTAAATAAGAATGTAAATAAGCAAGGGCAGTAATACCTGACACGAGCATCACAGTATTTTTTAGCATATTCATTCCAAGTTCCAAACCTTCTTGGAAACAGTGCCTCAATCTGCATGAAGAGCTGTATAAAAATAAAACAGCAAGAGTGAAAAAAATTAAATTGCCTGTGAATGGAAGACTGATTGGAAATAATCAATACATGGTTCCTGTGCTAAGTTTACATTTGATATTTGCACAAAACCCACAGACTTTGGCCTGCATGCAAAAGAAATTCCACAGGATACAGGAGTCTTCAGAAAGGACAGCTGTGGGAAGCCCTCAAAGAACAGAGCACTCAGACCACTGTAACAGCACTGACAGCTTGGAAAAGATTCACATTCAACAAGAAAGTATGGATGAGATGAAGTTATTCCTAAAAATACAGTTTTTATCATTTTCCAGGTACATGGGCTTCTGCAAAGCTTCAGTGCAGGTATTACATGAGTGGTCTGCTTCCTAAAATACATGAAAAACTTACTCAATTCTTAAGTTTTACTTCAAAAAATGGACAATATCAATGCAGACCAGAAATTTCACAGCCTTCTTCCCTGCTGAGTAGCAGGAGATAAATACCAGTTTAGATTACCTTAACCAGAAGGAATCCTGCTTTACAAGCTGTTATACTGTCAAAGCATCCTGGCTTCTGAGATCATTTTCCATACAATTAAAGACTTTATACAAAGATTCTGCTTATGACACAAAACTGGTTAAAGACATTTAATGCTTTTTATACTCTGCCTTGTAAGCCACTGAAAAACATCAGTATCACTAAAAAAATATCTCAAATTATTTTCCATTTGGTCATGAATTTTGATCCCATTGCAGTGGTCAAAGACAGGTTGTATGGAATTTCCTTTGAAGACCTTTAACAATGACACTGGTCTCAGTATCCATGTACTGTATAAAGGTAGAACACTTTCTAACTTAAGTTCTTCATCCAGGGCTGGTTGCAGTGTCTTTGTACAGGAAGTTTTAGTAATTATCCACACCCATAAACATAAATATTCTTAACAAATTTTTAGGTAAGTACTTATTATATACCAAGCCCTTTTCCATACCACAGATATCTTCCCCAAGCTATGAACTCTTTGAACAAATTAAATTCATAAAGGATCTTGGCATAAGTTCTATTTACACAGTAAGGAATGCTGAAGCATAAAATATTATTTATATAACTCTTTTAAGTTCCCTGAATTCAAATCAGGTCTTATGTTCATTTATATACTTATATAGACATTTTTCCCCTACATTTGATAAATAAAGGCAGCTGTCTTAGGTTCAGTATAAAACCCAAAAGGGTTTTCATTACCTCTCTGCTCCTCCCTAATTCCATAAGCTGAACTTCCTTCAAGAGAAAATTTGTCATTCTGGATGTGTAACAAGAACACTGAAATGAATTAGGAATATCTAAAAGACCAGTGAAACTAAGGGCTTTTTTTATCAGATGAAGAAGTAGAAGATTTATTACAAGATCTTGTCTACCAAAGACTCCCCTACCCAGGAGAAACAAGCACTTCTTTGCTTAGGCTCTTTATTTTTTATTTCACCCAACAATCAGTCTGTTACATGCAAAATTAATTTCTTACAAGAAACACTGTCTCAAGTCACCTGTGCACAAGCTTGAAACAAGCTTGTAAATCAACTCAAACAAAATTGGTTTAGTTTCTTATACTTGTCCTTCCTGATGCAGCCAGTGCACCTTTTGATGTCATAATGCATGTCATCGAATATATTCAATGAAAGTACAAAACTGAACATTTATTATTGATACTATTCTTAAAAAAAAAAACCAAAATAAAACCAAACACAAAACAAACACAATATGTCAAATACCTCTTCAGGTCTTCCTAGAGCAGGAGTTCCAGTAAGGAGAACAGCTCTGAGAGCTTTCTGAACAATTGGCAGTAAAATCTTGCTACGGGTGGCATTTCTGGATTTCATATAGTGTGACTCATCAATCACAACCACCTTAAATTTCTGCCTGTACAAAGTGTCTACCAAGGTCTGTGCATCAGATGTTAACAGCCCATACCCCAGGATTGTTACTTTGCTTGTTGATATTCCCCTGAAAGAGAAAATCCACAAGTTTTCTTAGCAAATTTTTATTGTAGGACAATTAATATAGCAGAGAGATTATAAAAAACTTATCTCAGAAGTTATGTGGATTGATTGACACGTGGGCTGTCAGGGTAACAAAACAGCTTTTGGTGTTTAAAACATCTCACACTTCTCAACCACACACATTTCATAACCATTTTCAGAAGACACACATTGCATTCCAAAGGAATTTCATTTATTTGGATGCCTTGCTTCAGCCTGTGCTCTTTTCCGGGGACATCCCATTGGAGAAATCCACTTTGTGGACAAAAAGTTACACAAAAGCCACTACCTTAATTAGAACTCCAACACCTCAAGTAATAATGTCTCTGTGCAAACTTTCTACTGCTCTGGGTACAGAGTCTGTCACCAGCAGCCTGAGAGGATTGAGCACTGTCCGTGAGTATTTGGGCACTGTGAAAATACAGACTGGGCTGAACCTCAGCACCTGGAAAAACCATTCCTGTCAGAGCTGTTATCCAGCTTTTTTGCTCAAATAGAACAAGAAGAAAACAAACAAACAAACAAAAAAAAAAAAAAAAAAAAAAAAAAAAAAAAAAAAAAAAAAAAAAAAAAAAAAAACCAAAACAAACTGGAAGCAAGGAGTCAATGTGGCACAAGATGAAAAAATAGTATTTAATTGAAAATGAACCTTTTATGACAAGTTTCAAGATGTATACAGGTCCAAGGCATGAACTGATTTTAAAATCACTAGAGAGCACTGTGGCCCTTCCGGAGCAGCACAGGAACTCAAAGCTGTTAGACACACAAGTCACCAGGATGGGGTCACAGCTGGTCTGCCCATCTGTCAGACACCACTGCCCTGCTGGCATCATTTCTGTTTGCTCTGCAGTAGCAAGAGATCCAGAAACCAAACAAGCTGAAGTTTCCTTGAGGATTTAAGAGGAAGAAAGGAAATGCAGCTACACATTCATGCTCCTGGATATGGAAGGTGCAGTGGTTTGAGCACTGGCACTGTGGGCTCTGCAGACTCTGGCTGTCACTGTACAGATAAATGCAACCAGGAAAGCACAAATTTCCCTTACCCTTTCTGAAGGGTACATTAAAAAAAAATTACAAATAAACTTATTTATTTTGGTGGAACCAATTTGTTCACGAAACTTCCATTTTCAAATTTGGCCAGAAATTACAAACCTAAACTGATGCCTAAGTTTATTTTAACCTGTTTTAATCAAGAAGTTAACACTCAAGCAGTAAACTTGGAAGTTTTGAAGAAAAGCAAAGTATTAAACTGAGAGAAATCAAAGCTTAACATATGGAAGCAGAATTTAACAAAATGCTAAACCAAATTTGGCAGCTGTATTTTTGCATTTTCTTACAAATGCATGAAACACTTTCTAATGTTAAAATATTAATTAGTTCAACAGTAACCTCACTTACAGCTAGGAAGCCTCCTGGGAGTTAAATGAGCAGAAACCCAAGTTTTCATCTTTCCTTGTTTTTGAATAAAAATAGGTAATAATAGTTAAGGTAAGTAGTTAAACTACTCCTTTAAAAAAATCTTAAAAGGAACAGAATTTAATCTGCCATTTAATTTTCCCATCATTTTGCCTAGTCCACATTTCCCCTTTATGCATCCAGCACTATAAGCACTGAGTGCCTTTCAGATAAACACCTGTGATGCCTTTCAGATATTCCTGTGATGAATTCAAATTTTGACTATCAGTAGGAATTACCCTTTGATGAAGCTTTCAAAATGCATTTTTCAGTTGGATTTCTGTGGTTACCAGGAAGGTTCCAAGCAGCACATCTTGGCAGTCAAGTCACTCTCTGATATTCCCAGAAAACATGAAGATCAGTCTCCCTCACACCAAAGTTTTAGAACAAGATCTTAACAGTAGCATAAAATCAACCAAGTCATTTACAGCAAAGCAGACAAAAACCACCCTTGCAGCCCAGGGTAATAGGAGAGTTATTCTAATAACACCCAAGACATAGCCTCTGTGATGAATTCATGCTATTAAATCTAAAGATAGAAAGCGTAGGTCATGATGACCTTTTCAGTTATTTAGGGATTACTTATTCGAACTTACAAATTTTCTCAGCATGCTAAATGGAATTCTAACAGTAATTACTTCCTTATTTTGTAATGTACACCAGAAGTTCTCCAAAAATGTTTTACAGAAGCTAATGAATTCATCAGAGTTGAGAAATAACTGTGTATGTTCAATTTGAGACACACTGAAGTAATCTAATTTTCAGCAGACAAGCATTTGCTACTTTGCAAAAAGCAGATCCTTCGACTTCAAAGAAAATGAGTAACTATTATAATACAAGAACAGAAAACTGGGAGGAGTGGCTGATAGCCCAGGGGATGTTTCTCATAGCCCAGAGGGTAGCCCTGCTTGAGCAGGGGTGGTGAGCAAGCCTTTCTAGAGAAGAACAACAAACTACTCACCCAATATCAGTTTTGTTCTGAATGATGCTAATGTCATCTGGAGAGAGTTCTGGAATCCACTTCTCCATCTCATCAACCCAAGGGTATCTCAGAGAGGAAGGCACTACAATTAAGAGAGGCCATTCATTTTTATAGTAATAGGAAATGGCAATTGCTTGAATCGTTTTTCCTAGCCCCATCTGGAAAAACAAAAGAAAATAACAACATTAAAACCAGAAGTCTCTGCTCAGAAAGCATATTCCATTCACAAGAGCCCAAAAGATTTTGCGAAGACAGAACCAAATAAAGGAAACCCAGTCACAGAGCTACTTACATAGCATGTATTTACTTATCACTTTGTTACCACAGATGATCTTTTATGAAACAAGATTTTCCTAGTTAAATGCATTAATACATGTATTTTATCTGGTTAGCTCATCAAAGTAGAAGCAGCATTTCCATTCATCTCAGAAGATTTTCAGCTCAGGGTCTTAACAGGAAAGACTAAAAAGATCAAACTCTTCAACTTGTTAAGCTACTAAAACATTTTTAAAAGACTAAGCAAAGGAAAGAAAAATACAGGATGCCTTCTTACAATAACAACAACTTTGTCCTCAATTGCATAGGTAAGTGAAGAACAAAGACCTGTGGGAAGAGCTCTGGGTTTGACCCAGCGGGTCAACAAAAAGAAACGACTGCTCTGATTCACCAGGGCTGATGGTTTCTCCTGGGTCTGCACCACACATGAGAAAGCTCAGATAGTGAGAATTCAGCTGTACAGACATGGGGAAGAGTTAAAATATCTACATTTAACAGGAAACTACATGCTTCATATTGTCAAGGTGGGAACATTTCCATCTGTGAATAATCATGGCAACAGATGATTATGAGAGTCAGAATTTAGGGTTTTGTTTAAAAAATATCACCCACTTTCCCCCCCTCATCAAAATGTTATCATAGAATGCAGCTATTTTCTCTGCTTGTTCACATGGCAAGAGATAGTTCCCGACTCCTGTGAAACATCAAAGCAGAGATGGGCCTTAAAAGGCTCTGGGCAGGTTTTCCATGGAGTCCAGTGGACATTTGAGTGGATTTGCTGCTAACTACTCACAGCAGTGAGACATAAAACAACAACTTACATCTCCAGTATTGAATCTAAATGGACTGACTTAATGATGTAATGAAGAGATTTCCCAAGTACAAAAGAAAACAATTAATTTTTCTACTATTACTAGAAAGAAAATAATAGGAAAGCTACTGTGATACTGAGTTTTCATTCAAAATTGCCAAGTTTCCATGATAATTTTCCTCCAAGTTCCCCTTGTATCACCAGTAATTCTTAGGTCATCTGAAAATAACTCCAAGTGAAAAAAAAACCAAACAAAAAACAATGAAATAAGATTGATTTTTAGTTTGCTACCATGGCTGTGTCCCTAACCCGGGCTGTGCAGGCCCTGGTGACAATCCAGGCACTGGGTTGAAATGAATGTGGAATAAAAGCAAGGCTCTTATCATCAGCACATTCAGGGCTGAATGCAGATCCCAGAGAGCTGATCAGCAGGTAGATAACAATGTGAGAGACTAGAAAAACTGGAGAAAATATTATGGTCTTGGGTTTTGATATAAACCCATCTTTATCCAGCAGGGAAATGGATGACACTGAAATTTTGGAGGAAAAATTTTGTCTGTCCCCACTCTGAGAAGAAATAGAAACATGTTTGCAGATTACCTTTCAAAAACTACTGGTTTTATCTTATTTTAATCCTTACATAGTTACACAATCCAGGGATATGTACAGTAATTCTCTGATCTTCAGTTTTCCTCCATAATTTCTTTTTACATAAAAGCTCATTATACTGATATTTAATTTTACCAACATTTTCTTATTTAGAGATAGAAGAAGCACAGGATACACACCAGTGCACAATACTTCCTCCAGTGCCACACCTATTGTCATTACAAAATATACAATCTTTCTTTTGGAATAAATATATCTTCCAGGACTTTTTATTGTTAACATAATTATGCACAGCTCATTTCCTAGCTCAAGGAGGGAAATAAACTGTTTTAATAAAAAAATAGCTACTGCTGATATTTTGATTTTTCCCAAGCTTCCCTTTTCTCTTCCCCTGAATACTTCTGTATTCTCCACAGCTCCCAGATATTTTGCATTCTATGCCAGGATAGTTTATCTCCAGATGTAATGAGATTTTTGTAGTATGAGGAGATGCTTAAATCCCAATAATCCATCTCCCTCTCCCTCCTAGTGTGTCACGAAAACCCAAATTAGAATTGTGGGACTACAGCAATTCTCTTTTTCAGAAAGGTTTTATACTGACAATACTTCAAGAACATTATTACAAAAATGTTTTATCTGGGGGAAGAAATGCTGGACTCAGATTTCCTTGATATGGAATACAACATGTATTTTTAAATGTATGGACACAATGAATTTTACTATTACTACTTGATGAGAGCACTTTAAAAATTCATCTTTGGAAACCATATCTGTTAAAAATCTCTTTGGGCCAGGAATGTCTAATAATGCACTAAAAATAGCTCACTATGCAATTATAAAGCACTTTAAAAAAAATCAACTGAGTCAGTGTTTTTAAAATGTAACGGTACAGGAGATTTAACCTACAATTAAAAGTAACCTTTTAAGTTTTCTCAAGGATTCTTCTAAACTTATGTCAGGTTTCAATTTTTCCCTCACTTAGGTATTTTCAGGGTATCTGCTGACTATCACACAAATTAGGATTCTTTTATTACCAGCCTTTCTGCCCACACCTCTCAAACAAAAAAAGTCACATCTGCACAAAGTGCATTAAGACCAGAAAAGACAGTGTTAGAGGAATAGGAACATCACTTACCTCATCAGCAATCATACACCTAAATAAGAAACAAAGGAAGATGGGAAAAGCAGAAATTAATACAAAACATATAAACCAGTATTTAAAAATTGTTTACGATAAATTTAAATTCTGGATTTACAGAACCAATGAAAGGGAAAAAAGGTGACTTCACTCCTCCAGATATCACCTACAAAAAGTGAATTTGGTATGAACTGAAAATAAGTACAACAAATATTCTAAAAATGTTTATTCAGTTTGCTGACATTACTGCAGAACTTGCAATTGCAAAACTGAATTTCTGCTTAGGTCCAGGGATAGATTAATTGTAATCGTAAGAGACACTACCAAGACAAGAAGTGTATTTTCCATTTTCTTTTGTCTTTCAGAAACTGCAATGTTTTTGCTGCTTCATGACTAGGATTATTTATAATTCAGATGGATTTTTAAGATGTGCTTTCCAGAGCTGTTACATTTGTTTTGAAATAGAAGCAGACACTCCCTCTCCCCCACCAATTGTACCAGCTAAAGTATTAGAAAATGAATTTGATTTTTTGCCCATTTTGGAGTCACTTGGCAATGCCACTCTGTGTAAAGACAATGACAATTCCAAGTCCCCAGTCATAAACAGTAAATTCTGTTCAACATATTTACATTTTGTAAACATTAAATTCCATCTTTGACATTAATTTCTTAAAGGTATTTTAACCATTCTGTGATTCTATATGTGCACTGTGTAACTCAAATATGATGCTCCTTCCAGGAAAAGATAGGAAAGATCTTCCAGGACTTAGGTGTCTGTAACAAAATTTAATACAACAAGATATAAACATTCTGTATTTTGATCCAGAAAAATCTTTTCAATACAGAACTGCTTTTTTAGTGGTAGCTACTCTGAAGTTAGTGTAGCTGGCCAAAAAAAGATAAAATGTTTGATATTTTCAGAACCACAGTATACTGCTGTTTGCTCACTCTGCCTGCCAGTATAAATTCCAGTGCCTACTAACTTCTTCGTTTCGTTCAACTAAGTAAAGTTTCGTTCAACTAAGGTAAAAAATTGATTCAACATTAATTCTTATACAACTCCATTTTTATAAGCAACAAACTATTTATTTGCAATTGCTTTGCAACTTCCCCCCTCCCAGCTGTTAGGGATGGAGCAAAGAAAACAAAGGAAGAAAACAAAGCCCTCAGGTCTGCACAGATTTACAAGGGAATAAAAAGGCAGGAAGAGAATTATTTTTAGTGGCAACTCATGATTGTGGGGCCTTAATGTCTGTGATTTGCAGCTGGGCAAAGACATTTATTTGCAGACAACTAACACACAATTCTAATTTAAAAATAATGTCAGTTTTTGCTCAAAGACTGGGGTTTTTTTCCATTCAATACTCATTGTTAATTGCTTGAACTGAAGTTTACAAAACAAGCCTTTCTTTTTTGCAGATTCTTTGAGGCCAACTGCTTTCAGTACATTAATCATGTTTTTAAAAAACAGTTTGAGGCCTGAAATCAATTGGAATGCACAATAACCTACTGTTGCAGTAGTACTCCTTACACAAATGCAGCAAATGAGTAAGACTACAACTAACAGAGCAGAGACAGCTCAAGAATAAACCACAGACCTTCTTCAGCAATAAAGATTATTTATTGTAGGAATATCAGAGCTGAAGTACAAATATAGCAATAACCAAGTTGCATTTGGTAGCAAGAAAATGTGGTAAAGAGGACAGGAATGAAAGTATTCCTTGCCAGCTTCTGCTGCAAATAGAGTATTCGTCAGCAAATCAACTTAAATTTCAGTAGAATTGCATAAATAGTGAAATGTTAATTATGCCAGGTCAAACAAAGAGAAGAAGTGAGAATAGGTAAGATCCTATTGCACTACTCTTTGGCACAGCTGAACTACGTGAATGCTCCTTCTTCCCTTCAGGATAACAAGCAAAAATGAAGAAATGCAGACTGATTTACAAATGACTCTGACAATTAGAAACTGAATAGCAAATAAAAAACTACCAACTTTAAAAGTATGTCAACCACAGAAACATGTTTTCCATAAAGCTAGATTTCTTCATTAGAGTGAAATGTAGCCACTGAAACATTGATGACTTTATCTGATGACAAATAAGAAATTGTTCTGCTTTTCTTTTTGCACTCATTTTCAGCCTGTACTCATAAAATCTTTGCTGCTATAGAGTATCTCCTGTTTTCATGTCTATTAACTTCCACTGATTATCTCCTTAAGTTAAACTCCTTATGTAGCAGCAACAAAGTTGATGACTTTAAAATATTTATAGAAACTCATAATTTTGTTGATGGTAAATGAAGGAAAGTACAAAGTAGCTGCCATCATAATAATAACAATAATAATTTACCCATAATAACTCTGCCAACAGAGGTTACATTAAGTGATCAACACAGTTTTATCTTCCTCATTTCTGCAGTACCAATAGAAACAGAGCCACAGAAACACCCCTATGCTTAAAGCTGGATATCTCTGGTGATATTTTGCTAGTAAGTATTCCCTCTCTTCTCTACCCAATTATGAAATTGCTTTGTCATAAGTAGTTGGGGTTTTCTTCCTGTACTTGCAATCCATCCACTTTTCAGCATTTAAAATTCGACCAGACACATCATAGATTGAGATCAATCAAGTGCACTAAATTGGTTTTAAAGCTCCAGTTAGAGTTATCTGAATGTGTAAAGTCCTCTGTGATTATACAGTTAGTGACATGAATCACTGCTTGGATCCACACTGCTCAGACACAAATTCCTGAAGTGCTACAGTTTTTAAATTGCTAATTTATGCCAACTAATTAACATTATTGACACTCACACTTGACAAAATTTTAACATGGCACACAAGACTGAGTTTATGATACAGGTAGGAGTTAATGGAAGTGGAAATGGAGGTTATTCAATTTATTTTATGACATAATGCATTTTAAAGCATTCATCTGTGTAGCTTTCACAGTTTTAACATACGAATTCTAAACATGTCTGCCTAATGTAGTTACAAAACATAAGAAGTCCAAATTATTTTCATAGCATTCTGGGGCAATGAAAAACACCTAATAGGGGAGAGGAAAATCATGAAATGTCTCCAGTTTATAATCACAACAATTAGAATTGAAGTGTGAAGAACTTCCCCATCTTTATAGCCCACATCACACAGAACTTACAAGATACCTAATAGTTAGTTGCATTAAGCTGCTAAAAAGCAATACTTTACATAATCTTAAAAATATGCAGCCTCTATTTAAAACAAACTTCAGTATGTTCTACATTATTGCAGTCAGACAAGCTGCCAACATGGACATAAAGGTTCCATGCTGTCAAAAGCAGAAGAAACAGATCTTCAGCTACATTGAAGGGACAAATATGTATTTTTGTTTCACATATTTTGACTGCAAGAAGACAGACTTCTTGTTCTCTGAAGTTCAATTAGTCATTTCCTCTCAACTGGTAGTTACCCAATCTGAGCTTCATCATTCATGTCCCATCTGTTCATATGACACCTTAATAATAGCTCTATCCAAGAATATAAATCAGAGCTATGATACGCAGATTCATATCCTGTTAGAAGCTCAGCCCACATGGTCAAAAGTTTCAGAAAAGCATGGAAAAAAATCATTTGAGATGTCTCAGTTGCACTTGCTCTCAGCAGCAAAGTCCAACCATGCAAAAAGCACCAGTCAATGGCAAATCATTTCAGATTCTTTTGCATTTAATCTTTAAATGTTCTCCTTCTTCAGAGCGAATCCTGTGGCTTGTGTTTGAATCTCTGTCCATTCATCAAGGAAATCTATTTTTTTCCTAGCAGAAAGCAGTAGAATCTCATTGGGATGCACTGCAGATGCTGCTACAACCTTGCTACTATTCATAACCCTTTTGCAGTGTAGGGTTAGCAATGGCCTCCAGACACAGTAGGACCTTTCACAAATAGAAGGGAACCATCTTTAGGCCTCCACTAGACTGTAACAGCCCCAGCATTTTGAGGTGTATTAGCCTGAAAATACAACTACTTTTTTTTTTTTTTTTTTTTTTTTTTTTTTTTTTATCAAGCAAACACAAAGCGCTTTGAGTGAGGATGTACTCTGGTGAGTGAACATGCCTGCAGAGAGCAAGGTCTGCTGTGCTGGTGCACCACAGGTGCACGCAGGTCCAAAACTTTACTACTGTTCACTGAAGAGGACAAATGCAAGCACCTGAGGCTGTACACAAACCCCAGCTTTCTTCTGGATGTAGAGAATGCCATCTAGATGTAGAGTTGAAGGGAGCACCCAAAGCTGGATGAGTCAGAACCCCAGAACCAGACTTTCAGCACTAACAGAACAGGCTTGGTACTTGATACCTTGTAAAGGTACCAAGCACCAGGCAAAAAAGGTGCATTTATCCATTCTTACTACAGCAAACCTTGGAGAGAAACCAAGCAAAAAAACAGGTGAAGGAGCGAAGAAAGAAACCCAAAACTCCTGACAGTGCCCTCTGAAAGCTCTATCAGGAAAGCTCTGTCTCTAAAAGGACAGAAAGAATAATTTTTCAAACCTCAAAAAGCACAGAAAGAGTTCCTGGTTGTGTTGATGTCAAGAAGACTGGAATCAGCTTCGCAAAGCAGAAGGACAAGCAGATCTTTAAAATTTTACGCAGATGAGTTCATTGGAGAAACAGAAGGAAACTGAGGCTAAGCTCATGTGGCATATGCCACAGAGCCATACAAAAATAGTCTGCATTAGAAGGTTAATGCTAACACAGTTTTATAAAATGAGTTTCAGGGAAGAACAAACATTTAAATGAAAATCATTTCTATTTCTGCACGTCCAGGTTCCATTTGGGTCAGCCCTTTCAAAATGTCAGCACTATTAACCATGCAAACAATACAGCTAAATTTTCTTCCATTAATTATGGCTACTGCAATAAGGTATTTTTGTAATGAGAAAGAATCTCATTTTGAACCTTGCTCTTGGAGGAATATTGATTAACAACACACTGGAATTAAGGTCCCTACAACCAAGGATCCTACCAAGGCAAACAGCTGGTGTTAGAGGTTTCTTGTAACTATAGAAATATTTACATATTATCTTCTCTAGAGAGTTGTGCTTCCTTACATGGTAGACTAAAAACTAAAGGGGTACAACAATCCAATACATCTGTTGCTTGCTTGTAAGGATAATTTAACTTCTTCATTGATTTTCAGCAACTGTTTATCCAGGAAAAGCCACTAAGAACTGCAGGTAGCTTTTTCAGAACAAACTCCTTCCCTTTTAAATGCATTTTCCAAGGCAAACAGTCAAAGCTGTAGCACTTCATTTTTTAAAACACTGAAAAATTTTGTTACTACTCAAGCAAATTAAAGCTGTTTTTTGTTAATGCAGGCTTTGGAACATGTTGTACAGAGGAAGCTTGAGTCTTTCTTTCACTGGTGTGGGTGTCCTGATATTCTTGGGATTCTCACCTACTCATGTGAGTCAGTTTTATATAACACTACAACATATAATTTACCTCCTACTCACAAGCCAACACTTCAGCACTAACATCTCAACCAAGGGTTATTTAAGGAATCTGAACTTAGAACATTTTTATATAAAACTGCGCAAGCAACCATTACATTTGTGTGTCAGTAATCACAGCACGCAGTCCTAAAACTAGAACAAAGAGAGCTGACTCCCTTGCAGCAATAATCAAGGGTGTTGCATCAAAAATAATGCTCCAGAAGATTTAAGATAAATCTTACCCTTGCTCCTGAACTACACTAGGTATTTAAAAAAACCCTAAGTAATAAAACCCCAACCTTTGATTTAACATAAGATGCACTAAATTGCCACATCTGCATTGTTATGATTCTGAAAAGGAACGCAGAGGAGAACTGTTGTGCTGTCTTATGCTTGTCTCCAACACTCCTCTACGTGTGACTGAAAAACCCACCTAAAATGTTTTATTAGTATTTGAAAGCTCTCAGACCACGTGTTCTGGGATTTTAGCTTTGGCAAAGATGCGTGGAATAACACATAACAAAGTGGTCAAGTTGAAGGTGAAGCTCAGACACGTCAATAGGTTTTTAGAATATATTAATGGAACTGTTAGGTTAGAAAAACTTCCAGCCAAGAAGACACCAAACAGTGACAGTGAAAACTCCTCATCTGTTCAGTCACTGGCTTCAGAGACAAATGGGTTCAGCAGCTGACTCAATGCAAGAAAACAGAATAATTGCAACTATTTTCAGCTACTGATAATTGAGGCTGCAAATGTTAATCTTGCTGTTAAATGGCATGACTGAAATACCTGTGAGCAGCAGTAGAAGCCTTCTTTAGTGTGCAGGCTTTCAATGAAATGGAGATGCTTATCACTACTTTCCCAATAAACTCTGCATTCCCTGGTGATCTGGGGCACTTTTCCCTTGTGCCTATGTTCTTCTTCTCCTTCCAACCTGCATCAAGCCAGTCAGAATGTGACTCATTTAAGACCTTATTTCTATTCACTATCATTAAAGTGACTTATTTCACACTCAGAACTGTTCCCTCCCCTTTGACCTCTCCTGGGTGCTGTGGTTAAACACCAACTTCCCATCATGGATTCCCACACTGCAAACTTTCCCTGCACACAGCTAACACCAATTCATTTCCACTTTCCCCTCCCTCTATTGCTGCTGACAACCTACTACCCACACTTGTAATCTTTATCTCTCTTGGTTTTCCTCTTCTATTCTAACAAATTGTGCCCTGCACTTCTAAAATCTGCACTTCTAAAATCTTCTCTATTCCTGCTGCTACAAGTCCACAGGTTTAAACCCAGGTAAATTCTCATATTTCTACCACTGGCTTTTTTCTGTTCTTAAGTCCTCTTTTTTTCTTTTTCACCCCACATAATTCCTCCCCTGAATTATATCGTAGATTCACTCACTGACAATGCATTTTTTGTTCTATTTGAATTGCTTCCCAGTTCCTCCAGCATCACTTCCAAACAAGCTTCCCTGGCTATGAAAGCTGTGCAGAATTTGGCTCAGTCTCTCATTCATACTTCCTGCATCTGAACCTCATTCTGTGAGCTAGCATCTTCATTTATTCATCCCTCTCTTCCTTGGCACTTCTCAAATGTGAGATGTACTCTGAATCATTACAAACCAACATCTTAAAAAAAACTGCAATCTTTCTTCAGCCCTCAGAGCTGAAATGTATTAACTGTTTGATCCTCTCCATATTCACTAAATAGCAATCCCATTCTTGTTCCCCAGAGATTACTTCCGTGCTTTGTTCTCTAAGACTGGAGATAACTGCTCACCTGTTATAATGCAGGTTTAAGGACTCGCATTTATCAAAAAATGGTAATAATTTTATACATCTGAGTTGCTGAATATATTGGAATAAAAGATGATTTCTTTCTGATTCTAGCAGGAGACTTATGCCTTGTTTCAAACGGCTCTTTCAGGCTATCTAACTACAAACCACTGAGACTAGAGACAGAAATAAAAAAAAGTTACAATTATTTTTCTTCCAGTCCGATCTCTGATGTCAAGTTCTACAAATAATGGAGACTTGTTGGTGGCACTTGATGATGCAAGCCACCAAGTACAAATTAAAATGTAATATTTGAAGAAATACTCATAGACATGTTAGAAAAAAAAAAAGTGAAGATAATTTCTTTTTCTAACATGCAAATGTAAGTAATTTGGCTTTTATTGAAATCAGTGTGACTGGAAAAAATCAACAGTAGCCTGTAAAATATTTTTGTAAGTGCTAATTTAAACCATGCAGCTGATTCTGAAAAAAAAAATTAGACAATGGTAAAAAGCAGATTGGTCTTGCATTCAATCACAACATCAACTTGCAGAAACCTATGACCTTTCAAACAAAGGACAGAAAAATTAGATGTAGACAGTAAGAGATATATAGACATGCAACTAGGCTTAGTGCTTCCAAATGGAATTGAGAGACAAATCTATTCTCTTATTCATAGCTACTATCAAAGATAAGAAACTGAAGAACAGAAATACACTGAAAGAGCAAATCAATCAGTAATCATGGATCAAAAATTGCAAAGATAAAAGCAAAGTAAAACAAAAGCTCTGCTAACTTAAAAAGGCAATACAAGACAGAAAGCAACAATTGCATTGTACAGAAGGAGAAAGAAAGATTAATAGACAACGTAAAACCCAGAAGCAAACTCAGTAATGATGACAAAAATAAGAGTGAAAGTGAAAAATAGTTATAGAAAAGTGCAAGACAAAAGGGCCTACTGCTCTAGCACAAACTAAAATGTGCATGGGAGTGCATAGATTGCACATATTTTCTCTTATTCCATCAGCTTCCAAAATGCAAAACTATAGCTTCCTTAGACACCCAACTCAAATGGAAATTATACCTTTCATACCACTCAATGGATAATACATCCTAGAAAGTTAAAGACATTTGTGTAGAAATTTGCATAAGTATTTAAATAGGACTTATATCAGAAATTGCCCACCCTACAAAGGGCTGTGCCTGGGAATTCCAAACATTTCTATTTGCTTCCTGCCCAAGAGCTGCCATTTCTGTGGTCCAGCTGCTAAAGCCTCAGCAGACTGTATATGCTGTGCCTGTCCACTGAAGAATCTTCCAGCTGTGTTCATAAACTTTGAGGAAATTATGATTTGAACCTTTGAAATATTAAACACTATAAAACTTTTTCTTACTCCAGATAGGGACTGCCTAAGAAAACAATCGCCTTTGCATTAAAACTGATGTATTAAAACATCTGCTCTTAATGGCAGATGTGAACTCTGCACATCCTGATATTGCCATCCACGGTCATTTTCTTTTTTTACTGTGTTTAACAGCATTAGGTCAGCATGTGTGGGAAATTAAAAATCACATGCTCCTGAATATGTAAGTTAATGTATTACCTCTCAAACTTATAGAGGAAATAAAATCACCCCAGTAAAACAGTTTCAGCATACAATTATAATGGAACTGTTTGCTTCATTGGTGGTAAATATCTCCAAGTCCTCTTTTGCATCCAGCTGAAACAAATTGTTCTGCCAACATGCCTAGAAAGAAATATATCTGTGTGTCTGAAGGCATCTTTTCCAGACACCATCTACAAGACAAGCAATGCTAAATAATGATGCTTGCAAATCCCATGCTGACTGTTTTTATTACAAAATCTGATAAAGCATTTAGTGATATCCAGTAGCATGAGAGCTAAATTTCAAACAACAGCATGCCTCTTTAACAGTATTCAGGTGAACAATTGTTTGTATTACTAGACAGACATCATACACTTCTGTAAAGAGAGGATATAAAACAAGAATGCATGGTAAAAAGAATTGTGACTTTCCAAGTATGATATTACTGAACAGCAGCAGTAAAAAATACTAATATTCAAAGAGAGAGCTCAAATGAGATTGAATACCATCCTTATCAACACTATCGAGTCACTTGCCCATGTATCTCTGTATCTTGGATATTTTACCCCAGCTTCCACCACTTCTTCCAGAGCATTGTGCTTCAACACTGCCACCTCTTCACTTACAAGTGGGTGACCCCCCAGTTTTATCCTGAGTTCTTAGGAAATGGGGATTTGTCCACATCTGCCCAAATATGACTAAGAAGCAGCAGAGAGCAGAGAATTGCTCACTTCCACTTCCCAACAGCACACACACATCTGCCTCCTCAGGATTTCCTAAGCCTATTGCTAACAGGTCACATTCCTGGAAGGTTTTTGGTTGGTTGGTTTTTATTTAAGAGACAGTTTAAAGCATACACAAATAAATAAACAAATACACATTATTGCTGTTTTTAAAAGCAACTTACACTTTCACTGAAAGAAAATCACAAAAATGAAATAGTCTTCATGGATGTAAGTTGCATACACCCAGCTTTTTTTTTTATTAATGTTTGAGGCTACAAATAATGACTATAAATTGTATCCATCCCTAGGCAGCCATTCCAAAGTGCATGTCTGAAGAATAATCTCTAGGAAGGAATAAGCAGCCAGTCAGTTATTCACCTTTAAGGCATGTTTGTGAGATAAAAGGTGTGTTAGCTTATGTTGAAGCACACACTGTCTTGTTGGCTCTGGAGTTGTCATTTCCTAGAAAAGTGTTAAGCAATCTCTGTTAGATGAGGTAATGCCTTTGGAGCATCTACTGGAAAAGCCTTTGATTCATTTACCAATGAAACAAAAATACAAACCACAACAGCATATTTATTTTATGCTTTGGGAAGAGACAAGGGAATTAATAGCTCACTCCCAGTCCCTTCCATGCAAATAAAAAGAATTTGTTCTAATAATAAGTCCCTTTTCCTGCTGGGTTCTTGTCTAATCTAAGATGATATTAATTAAATCTCTTCAGCCAACACTTGCTCTACACCAGTTTCCTACCACTCCAGCAAAGCATGGATAAAGTGATGCCTGTGAAGGGAGTGCATAGCCTGGGGGAAGAAGAATGATGGGCAGAGATGCACATATTGCTCACTTCAAGTCCTATGCTTATATATTTTTTTAAAATTAGAAAAGACACTTCTACAGAAAATATACCACTGGGAATACTGGAAGAAGGTTTAAATCATTATGGAGTACACAAAAGGGAAAGACTTCTGTGAGGCAAGGGCTGACAAACTAATAAGAAAACTCAGCTACAAGCACCAGAGGCTCTTGTTCTCTGTTTTGGGACAGGAAGAGAAATAGATCTGCATGAGCAAGGGACAGATTTAAAAAATACTCCTTGGGAAAGTTTGACTTAACACACTTTACTTTATATAGAAGCTGGCTGAGAGTGTGCACACAATTCCTCAATGTGACCCAGCTTACACATAGAATTTGCTGTGCCAAGCAGCAAGATTTCTTACAATCATGATGAACATTATTTCATATGCATGTCACATGAAAACCATCACTGCTGGGTTATGCAAAACTCTTGTTAGTGAAAGACTTAAAGGAAAAAAACTGAACATAAACCCATAACCCTAATGAAAAAAATAGAATTCCTTCCATGACAGTCATTAGAATAGGTATTCCAAACCTTTCTGAATACTTACTGCAGGCAATTGTTACTACTTCAACAAAAAGAAAAAAGAAACATCTGATAAAAATTTATCCAGTCCTACAATTAAGCTGCTTCCCAAGGAACCTCTATATTATCCAATAGCCTGAAGAAGATGATGCCACTTTCAGATACACCCATTAGCCTACACTAATTAAATGTGTAGTTTCTTTAATTTTAATGGCTTTTGTTATTTCACTATTTGTATACACAAATATACACCTCAATTGCATATTCTATGGCAGACAAGGGCTTTGGATTTATTAAATTCAACTCTGACACAGGCTTTGCTGTCTATTCTACCCAAGTCTTAACTATCTATTAAAATTATATCCACCCATTCTCAGTCTGTGCAGCAAGAAATGATATGGCTGGTGGTCACGAGCAGTTAATGCCAATTCAGCATAAAGCATATCAAATCTCAGGCTCTCATGTGAAGGGCTGGACTCATCTTTCTGTTCTGCCACTGAAACCGGCAGCATAAAACAGATGGTTTGTTCATTCCCTGAGACAGCAGTGCTTAAAGGGGTTTGGCCAAAGGAAAAGAATCAAAGGAAAAAATGCAGAGATTTTAACTGATTAAAAGTTCTGTGTAATTCCAAGAACTGCTGATAAAAATTTCCTTTCTAATTTTTCACCTTTAGAGGAAAAGATGCACAATTCTTTTCCCCTGAAAACAATCACAAACATCAGCAAGCAACCCTCTTAGGCCCTAAGCCTTTCCTTCTCAGCAAGATGATGAAATAATCAGGAACTAATTTCATCCATCTTTCCCACACAGGCTACAGTAATTCTATTTGTGCCAGACCTCCCCAACATCATTCCTTTCCAAAACAACAGCATACAGTGGTTTCACAGCTTTAGGCTGCAATTGCCCACATTTCCTAAAATTTATATATGTGGAAATGGCATTTCCCCCTCTCCTTTTTGATCCTGTAACTCACTAACAGGCTCTTACTCAGCAAAATATTTCCAGCCTCTGCAATATAAACTGTGATTTTTGATTTACCAGGTACTTAATTGTTGAATGCCTACTCCATCAGCTGCTGCACTGGCTAACTGAGCACCCTGCAAGGCTTCTCCTGCTCTGCTGCTGCAGCTCAGAGCTCCAGAACACCCTGATTACACTCCAGAATTGTACAAAATTTAAAATAGAAAACCACACAGATGCATCAGGATCTGTTAGTCATTCCCTTAACAGCTCTACCATGCCATTAAAAACTAAAGAATCAAATGTGAATTAACTTATTTTAGGAATTCTCCATTAACATAACAAAAATGATGGTCCTACTGATATCAATCTCCTTTCACATGAGAACTTTGATACTACAACTCTCTTTTGCATAATGCATTATTAAACCTCTTCATCCTCTGTGGAAAAAACCTCCACAACTCATTTTAAATCATGTTACCTTACAGTTCATGAAAGATTTCTGCAACATAACTCACCTAAGTCTGCTGGTATTGAATAACCTTTGTAAAAAAGAATGTTTACCTGAAATAATTATTTTTAGCATCATATTCTTACTTACAACTATAGAAACGTAAGTTTATTATTTTTCTACTTAATGTCTGCATACTTTATTTTCACATCAATTTTTAGCATGTGACACAGTAGCTGAATACAATAATCTTACCTGCCACTTCTCTGAAGTGCAAATATGATGCCCTTTTCCTGAAAAGGAAGCAGCTTCTTTCTCAGTCTTTCAGGTAGGAAGGACAACTTAGAATCAACATCCTCTTTCTGAGAGGCTTTGAGTGAAGGTGTTTCCTGGAGAGCAGTGGCCATGCTGAACCAGAGGGAAACAAAAGAGAAATATGATATCTTACCTACATGGCAGAATAGAGAATAAAGCTTGATGGAACAATACTCATCACTTTATCCTGAAATAATCAATATCTACACAACTTTCTTCGAGTTTTGAGAATTCTCTCTGGAAAGCATAAAGTTGTGCAGATGCTGGAGGAAGAGTCCCTCATCTCAGTATCCATAAAATATTCTAAATATTCCAGGATGAAGAGGTCAGCATGTGTCTCTTGCTTTACACTATGAAATAATTATTTTAGCAAATACCCTATTCATGAAAGGAAGTTATTTGCCATTCAAATCGAGCTTACTCATGGACATTGAAATATAATTCTTTTAGTGAACATTTTCAGAAGAGTTTCAGGAAAAAACAGATTTTAAATAACAGAAATTAAATAACAGAAGGTTATTTAACCTTCTGACGATGGAACTAACAGTCCTTTAAATTTTTAATCCTAAAAATTAAATCACAAAAAAAGGAAAAAATATGCCCACTTTGGGGAAGTGGAAAAAAAAAAAAAAAAGAAAAAAAGAAAAAACAGTGAAGAACTTTATTTCCCTAAGAAAGAAACAATCTTAAACCACAGAACTAATCAATAAAAATTCTCATAGTGTGCTTAAAGATGAAAAATGTGGATTCCTGATTCATTTTTGTTCAAGAGTTTTGGTGGATCTCTCAGTGGCATTGCCAGTAAGGCTAGTGACATTCAGGCAGACAGAAAATGAGCAAGTGCCTTTTTTGGTTACAGGATGAATTACAGACACGTCTACCAGGATACATATCAGGCATTCAGGGGAATGTAAAGAAAATGCTGTGGATGAGCCTCCAGGGAAGTTCCATGACATTCTCACTGTGGAAGGATTGAACAGAGTAACAGTGGAACTTCCAGGCACTCCTTCTTGGGCCTCCACTGCCACTTCTACAAAGAAGAGGTGTTCGACCACAACCATTCTGACACACCATTCTGCTGGGCAATGAGGGAAGAATAGTGAACTTAAATTTGTAATACTGAACAACACACACAAGTTGGGACACGAGCATTGTATTGACTGTGGCAATTTTGTTCCCCATTTTCCTAAGTGGAATCTTTGGTATAGCTTTACAGAAACAGTATTCCTATACCTTGGGCCTCTGGAACACTCAGCAGCAGATACAATACTGTGATGAGTACCAGGCTCTTTCGTGCATGTCCACCACAGAGCTTTGCTTAACAGAAGACGGAAAGCCCCTGTGTACCCAAGACAAACATTTCCCAGGAAAAAAAATCATAAAGCTCCAGTAAATAAATACCTGCTTCTGCTCTCAATTGAGCAAATATGGATGTTTCTATTCTAACTGTTGGGAAAATAACCATAATCACTTCAGTTCTATCACAATATTTTCCACTGTGCATTTTTTTTCCTTTAAAAGTTGATTAGGGTATGGTGATTGCTGGCAAACACAAACTAAAGACAAAAACTAAAACATTTCTGTAGAGGCACACAAGTCAACAATGCTGCAGGATTGGTGGGCCCAACAAAGCTGTTCAACACTCAGTTCTGAGATTCACCTCTAAAGAAAATTTGTGACTCATTTTCTTTGATAATTTTCTATTCTATAAATGCAGAGATAATGATGTACTTGTGATCAGCTCCCTACATAGCTTGTTGTGAGTGACAATATGAGAATGAAATGTTAACATAATTAAGTTTCTGTTGAACAAGATCATGACAAGATCCTTTCACTGAAACACTGAATAGGAACCATGCAGTTTCAGAAGCACAGATCTGAATTAGAGGAGGCACATGAGTCATCAGTACACAGCAATACTACAATGAAAAATGCTTCTGCATCACTCATTAACAAGGTTAAAACTGACTTTGCAGATCTTAGAAAGCAGCAAAACAGAAAGCACTAACTTCCAGATGTGTACAAGTTTTTGTTTAGTTTTTTTCTCCAGGTGAATGATTATATAAATGAATGGTGAATAATTACAGACTAGGTGATAATTAAAGAACTCCACATGTGGGGAACAATGGTTATTAAAACAACATATGCAATGACTGTGGCAATGGTGGTCATGTACGTTTTGAGACGGAGTACTTATGTACACACTGTAGCAATGTCAAGAAATAAAAATAGTCTGTTTTAAAAAAGAATTTGGTCGATGTAGCAGAAGACCAGACTGTATCTGTTGTTCTAGTCATTGCAGATTTAGAAGATATAAAGGGAGAAAGACCAGTGCTTGTATTCTCTAACTACTACTTTTCATGGTTTTTTTTTCTGTGTCCTTAATGTGCTGTAACACAGATCACATCGACCTTCCCACATCTCCAGATCACCAGTTCTGGAGATTCATTTTCTTTCAGACAAAATAGACCTAAAAGGTTTTGTGTAGAGACCTAGCCTTTCATTCAGAGACTTGATTCAGCTGCACAAGTCTCATAAGTTAAAAAACTCAAACTCTAGAGTATTTACTCAAGTGTTTTAAAGGAAATCAGGGATGAAAAAGTTGAATTACTAAACTCAGTAACTATTAATCTAAAGTTGTTTAAGTATCTCAGGACTAGATAGTGGTAAATGATCCCAGCTTTTAAAAGCAGGGATGAGGAAGATTGGACCTACAGTATGATTCATTCATAGGGCATAAAAAATCAGCAAAAAATTATGTGAAGTGAAGAACCCATGCACACCAGGATAAATGCTTTTATTTGGTGGGAGTCCCCAAATAACAGTGTTTTGTAAAAGTGATTCCCATTTTTCCAGTCTGATGAAATTTTTTTGAAAGGGCTCTACAACAATGTACTTATAAACTATTTGATGCAGTCCAATTCCCACTGCTTTTCAAAACTGAATTTAAACACAATAAATTTTATAAACATATTTGTACACTAACTATAATTTCCAGGAAAACTTTTGAAAAACTCTCTCAAACTTCCAAGAAAACAGATGCCATATTAAAAAATCGTCCTGAAACTTTTTTTTAAATTCAAGCAAGTAGACAGCTCATACATGAGAGAAACAACAGCAGCAGTACTTCCAAGTAATCTGCTCCAACTTCTATCATATTCAATCAATCATAAATGATCTGGAATAGTAAGCAGCTACTAAGGGATAAGGGCAGTGCAAACAATAAAATAAAATTTGAAAAAACCCAATGTTGAATTTCTTTCTAATCACTGCTGCTGCTATAATGCATTTCACTATAGGCCCTTATCCTTCCAGAAGCAGCAGCTGAGACCCAGCTTGTTGTGGATATTACCCCTGGGGCTGTTTCTTTATTGGAAAGTTGGGTGCAAGACTGATGACAAGTTCAAGGACTACTTTAAGTTTTCCAATAGCTGTTTGTCAACACAAGCTGATTACGTAATATAAACCCACTTATTTTTACAGGCCACTAAGTATAGCCCTTTAATGCAGCTCAGCAACACGTGACTAAGACAAATGAGTCTTTCCACCAAGGGTTTTGCTTCATAAATTTCCTCTTGATGGACTTAACTGCTCCATGACTGCATGTTCAGTAAAACTTAATAGGGAATTCAAGGCTCTAAGAACATCTTGGTTGATTGATTAATCAACTATTTTGCAGAATGACAGAATTGTTTGTGTTGGAAGGGACCTCTGGAGATCACCCCATCCAACTGCCCTGCCAAGGGAGGGTCACCTGGAGCAGGTAACACAGGAACACATCCAGGTGGCGTTGGAATGTCTCCAGAGAAGGAAAATCCACGAGCTCCTTGGGCAGCTGTCCCAGTGCTCTCCCATCTTTGTAAAGAAGTTCTCCCTCATGCTGAGGTGGAACCTTTGTTTCATTTTAAGGCCGTTGCTCCTCATCCTCATCCTGATGGGCACCACTGAAAACAGTCTGGCACCATCCTGCTGGCACCCACCTTTGAGATATTAATGTGCATTAATGAGTCCCCTCTCAGTCCTGTCTTCTCCAGACTGAACAGGCCCAGCTCTCACAGTCTCTCCTCATAAGAGAGATGCTCCAGACCCCTCATCACCTTGTGGCCTCCGCTGGCCCCTCTCCAGTAGCTCCTTGTCCCTCTTGCTCTGAGAAACCACCAGTGGGATAACAAAGAATAGAAAATCTACCCATCAGAACAAGAGAAAGCAATCAAATGGAGCAAAGGACACCACACAGTTCTTCAGCATAGAACAGTTTTTCCACAGGCCGCTGTACCGAGCTGGAGGGAAGCGCACACCTCAACACCTGCCTGGGGGCAAGTTTTTTATTTTACTTACGCAAGTCCCTGCAGCTGCAATCTCAGAAGTACCTGAGCACACCATGCGACGACCGAGCAGCAGCAACCGCAAGAAGTGAAACCTGTCACAAACACGGGCTGGTGACAAACAGCAGTCACCTGGCAGCTGGTCCCGGGCTGGCGACCGACCCCGAGCGCGTCCCACCCCGGGCAGCCCCTCACGGGCGCGGGCTCCGCGCTCGAACGGCCGCCGGGAAGTGACGCATGGCCGGAGGTCACGGACGGGAAGCGCTTTTGGGCCCGGCCGCCGCTTTTCCCTTATTTTTTGTCGTCCCCGTCCTTCTCGCCCCTGGCCCCGTTTCCCCAGGGGAATAAATAATCTTCGCGCCCGGCCGTGCGTTGTGCCAGCCCCTGATGCGCTGGAGCGGGCGGGCTGAGGGAGCCGGAGGGGCGGGAAGGGGGAAGCGGGGATGGGGACGGGGGGAGGCGAGGATGGCGCTCTAAGGGCCGGGCTGGATGGGGCAGTGCCGCCGGCTCTCGGGGTTGGGAAGAACGGTGAAGGCCGGGGCGAGGAGCCGGGAGAGCGAGAGGTTGCGGGGACAAGCCCCGACTACAGATCCCAGCCTGCCCCACCATGGTGCGGGCGGCGTGCGGCTGCGGGAGCGCTGGCGCGGGGACCCAGCGGAACCGGGGAGCTGCTGCTCGAGATACACCACAGGACGGGATCAGGGATGCAGCTCAGGCGCGGGTGAAGGGAAAGCGGCCGGGACACAGAGCGGAGGCCACTAAGATCCCGCACTACCACAGCCGCGGGATCGCTCCGTCTACCCGCGGCCATGGGCTGCACGCAAGGGGCGGGCTTTGCGGTGCCGGTGCGCCGCTCTTACTGGTGCTCACGGTTGTCTGTCAAGGTGGCCGTGCCCTCCGATTGGTCGCCGCCTTCCGGGCGGGCTCGGCTTCGCGTAAGGGCCGAGCGGCACCACTCCGCGGCAGCTCCGGGGGGAGGGCGCTGCGACGTTTATTGGTCCGCGGGGCTGTCCATCCTTAGCGTCCCGCACAGCCATTGGAGGTGGCAGTCTGGGGGCGGGGTCTCTCTCCCCGCCGCGGCAGCAGCAGGAGGAACCCGGGCGGCGCTCGGCGCTGGGTTCGGCGCCCCTCGTGTGTGAGGAGCCGCCACCCGCCGGGCGCGGCGTCCCGGGAAGGAGCCCGGGAAGGAGCGCTCCGCCCCGGTGAGGAGCCCGGGATGCCGCCGGGGAAGGCGCTCCGGCGGGCGGGGGTCGCAGTGCGCTGAGGGAGGAGAGGGGGGGCCGCGCCCGCAGTGCGCAGAGCGGGGGCAGCGCTGAGGGAGGGGGGGCGCGGCCGCGGGGCCGGGGGTGCAGCCCGGCCGGGGGTCACGGTCCCGCGGGGCCAGCCCGGCCCTTCCCCTTCCCTAATATAGCCAGGGCTGGCTGGAGTGGGACACAGGGCGCTTCATCTATTATGTTTTCATTTTCTTGAAATTTCTGCCGCATGTTGGATAATTTTGCATGTGGGTCTATCTACCACATTGTAGTATAAAGTGTAAGTAGACTTGCGAGCAAACTACGTCACGGCCTGGTTTTTACCGTCTCTTTTAAAAAACGTTTTAAAATGAGTTTTCAGCACCGAAGAAAGGTTTCACTTTATGAGGAAGATGGAACGAGATAGAAAAAGAAGTGAGGAATAGCTGTTTGTTATATGGGGTCTAAGAATTACTCAGATTATTCACGTGAAGAGATTTGCACATCCTACATGTTGATGGATTTGTGTGATGTCCATAGAAAGCTGGATTAGGAGGTGATGGAAAAAAAAAACCAACAAAAAGAGTGGTGCACGCTTTGCTTAGGGTGCATTGGCACATAGTACAGTCTGCCTTAGTGTTTGTTATCTTGGAGTGGTTTTGCTAATAGTCTTTAATTTTAAATTTTGATGCCCCCTTCTCACTGACCTGAAACCAAAGAGATCTTGTGTTCCCAAAGCAGAATAGGGAATGTGTTGGGTTTTTTCTCTTGCAGTGTCTGACACTGGCCTTTTTCCACTGAAGTATTAACCTGCAATTTTTAATGGGGTTGCTTTCTTTCTCATGTCTTGTCTTCTAGGAGGAGTAATGTATTTGAGACATGCTCTTTGGCTGAATATTAAACAGCAGTTTTACAGGGCAGTATGTCTTGTGAATGTTAGATTAGGAATATTTATTAATTGTTGAAGTGAAAGGTAAAATGAAGTTCTGGTTATTTTTCAAAAAATTTGCTATTCAGGAGAAGGAAATAGCAATGGAAACACATTTTCTTTGACAGTCTTCCATTGGCTTGGCATGCACCTGATATTAAGCCTTTGTTTTGCAGTAAGCACTGTGATGTCAAGTGTTTGAGTATTTTGTAGAAATTAAGTAACTTCTTGCTTCTCAATTTACCGAAGTCTCAATGGCAAAAATAATGTTAAGACGTGCGTCCATTTAAATCTTGGAAGATCCAAAATGTGGTACTTGTAACTGCACTTCTTGGCCACTCTTTATTTTAGAAAACTGTAAATTGCTGTCAAGATCAACTAGTACTTTTCTCATGAGTAAAAACAGATTTGGCTAAATATCAGTAATTTTGAGGGGTGTGCAGTGTACTGGGTTAGGTTTGTCAGCAGTGCTCCAGAAACTATTTATTAAAGATTTGGGAAGGGTCAGCCACTAAATCTGCTGCAGTGATTGTCTGTATTTTGATTTCGTGTGTCTGTTAAGAGGAATAAAGGAAAAGTGGAGGAGACAGAACAAAGTAGTAGCACCATTCTCATCTTAAACACAATTCTGCCTCTGCCTTTTTTCTTCTTTTATCTTAGGTTAAGTTTTTGGCTTTCATTTCTTCTCATGTTTCAGTATGTTTGCCTTACACCATAGTCTTTATTTTGTATTGCCTGGTTAAAGTCTGTCCGTGAAACGGCCTCAAACCAGCCGAATGGTTTAGGTCGAGTGCACTAGGCTCAGCTCTGGGCACAACGCAAATGTCCTGGGTTTGGGGTTTATTCTGTTAAAAGTCAGTTCGCTACAGTGGCCTCTGTTAATTAAACTTGATGTCTTTGTATCGCCACTTCACGAATCTACTTCTCCCCAGAGTTCATTTGACTAAGAGATGTAGCAACCACATCTTTTTAAATACCTTTATGTGTTTAAAGTTTCAAGGTGCTGTATTCCAGGCTTTTAAAAGTAACTGATACAGTTGCATTTTTTTGACACTTTAGGGAAAATTGGCCTTTGGTGACACCATGTTCTCTGAGTGAATTATCAGGTAATGGAGCAACATAAACTTCGAAATGGCTAAAATGTGGCATACCGTCCATTTTATAAAATTCTTTTAAAATGTGTTGACAGCATGGTTCGGATTCGGTGAGCTAGACGACTATGCTTCAACTTTTACTACCTGGATAAAAACATGAACCACCTGGGGTGTCCTGATTAGTTGAAGTGATTTGCATCTGAAATTTTCAGCGTGCTCGAATTCTCATTTCAAAGATACGAAGAGAGTTAGGCAGTAGCCAGTAAATACGAAGTGCTGTAATTCATGGGTGTGACAGCTAAGGAGCTTTCGATAGGAGTGCGAGAATATCCTGTAATCCTGCCACCACTGGGCTCAAGGACTGCAGAGGTGTTGAGCCCAGTCAGGCTTTTAGTGGCAGATTTCCCGTGTCCATCCCACCTAGGAACGGCCAGTTAGAAATGACCCCGGGGGGTTTTGTTAAACGCTGCATTCCACGTGGAGCCTTTTAGTGATGGAAAGAGGAGTCGTTTGGCAGTGCAAGACCTGAATAATGAGGTCATTCACACCGTATTCTTTAGGCGAGAAGAATCAATGTGAGTGCCTCAGCGTGGTGCTTACTCTGGCTGATAGGTAGCATCTGTGGGAGCCCATTAAAGCTGGGGTTCTGTGGTTCTCTGTGAATCCTCCTTGACTTTTCTTGGAGGTGGTGGACGAATGTGCTGTATGACAGTGTCGGGAGATTTTGGGAAGCGGTGTTGGAAAGCTCTTTCTGGGAGATGGTAAGTCAGCAACAGATGATGATTAAGTATTGTTGGGAAAATGGCACTTTGGGCCTGTCTATAATCTTATTTTGATTTCATTACTTGTTGAAGGAGTATTTTAGAGGAAATAATGCCTGGAAACAGATTTATGAAGGGCAGCAGCCTTAATTACAGAACAGCCTGCACTGCTACTCTTGTGCATAAGTTAGTCTCCTGCAGTTTAATGTATGCATTATGAGAATCCTGTCAATGTGTCATTTTTTGACATGCACTTTTCTCCAATCTATAGAATTATGTTTCCAAAAATAATTGGTTATTGCATGTTCAGATCCAGTCTGCTGAAGCAAAGTGTAGATTTGAGATGGCTGTGGGATGCTTATTCCAGGGTTTCTTTTCAACTCCTTATCTTGGATCTCTGTAAGGAAATGGGGCATTACCTCTAAGCAGCCATTGGTTTCTGCATAAACAATTATATACTACATTGTTCACCTGTCTTTTTTCATGTGCTGCTGAATTTTTGTTCTTTACTCTCCTTCCCAAGATCAGTTCTTATTATTCTTTAATCTGTAACTTGAATTTGTGTATGAAATGGAATTTTGTCCCTTATTTAATAACATTCTTAACTTTTCTGTCCCCTCCTCAGGTTTGTTAGCAAGTGTGTACTGTCGTGTATGAAAGATCTTTGTCTAGTCGTGTATAAAATGGTCTGAAGGCTAAAGCTTGTCAGAACAAATGCCATAAATATCTTTAAAGCTGTGACTGTAGAGCATAGCAGAGTTGCTCCTTCTTTTTGAATGTATAGTTTTGGATAGCTTGCATCTCTGAGTCAAAAAATAACATCTAAAATGCATACAGATAGAAAATAACATAGCTGGATTTGGTTTAGCAAAAATCCAGTCCTGAGTTTTGTACTTTTCTAGAAAACGTTCTGTGTAATTGGTTAGCACTTAACCTGCCACAGTCGTTGAAAGAATTGTTCCCAGCCAAGTGAGGTGTGATACTTTGCTGTAGGTATCCAACTAAAGCATTTTAATTTATGTTAAGTGAAGCAAGACATAAATGGATGCAGTCCTTGCAATACCTGCTGCTGTGAAAGAGGCCATCCTGGTGCCATATCCTTGGCTTTTTGTTCCTGCCCTCTGCCACCTCCTCTGCTCTGTTGAATGAGCTGTTACAGGGAGCACTTCCTGAACTTTTAACCGTGTAAGATGTAGGTCTCTTATTCTATCAAATTGAAGCATCTATTGGGAGGCTTGGAGGAGCAGTTTAACTGGCAGATGGAGGAAATGGTGACTGGAAGTGAGATCAGTGACTTCTTTAGTGCAGCTGAGTCTGGAAAAGGCTGTTGGTGTGCAGCTGGTGAGTGAAGTTCGAACTAATTCGAGTGCTTCTGCCAACAGCAGATTGAGGAGTGTTCTCACAGTCCTTTCTCCTGTCAGAGCTTTGGGCATCAAAACCTCCTGCTGGTGCTGAGAAGCTGGGAGCAGTTGCATCATTGACCAATGCTGGATCCACAGGCAGATTTCCATGTGTTTTCATGTTCTAAGTGAACTGGGAAGAATTTGCTATGTTCTTGTCGAGATAAAGCAGGAGTTTTGAGAGGCATTGGAAAATTGCTGGCTTAGATCAAATGTTGAGTTTTTGTACCCTAATGAGGCAGTAGCAAAATGAGTAAATCAGCTTGTGGGGAATTCTTGTCCATGTTATCACAGCATGATTTGAAGCATTTCAACAGAAGGTATAGAAAAAAGCCTTTTTCCTTTAAAGCATTGTTAATCCCTCAGTCTTTTGGATGAAGAGCTCCATTTCAGGTTCAGTGTGCTCTGTAGGTGTTTAAAAGGAGTACAATTTGCTGTTAGGATTAGAATCCTTTTCTCCCTTTCTTTTGCAATCCACTAAATCTCTTCCATAACTTAAAGCAAGAGCTGAACCCTCACCAGTTTGTGTCTCCCCTCAGATATAGCTGGATTGGTTAGCAAAGTTGCACACATTGGCAGTACTTAGACTCAAAATAAAACCTGGTTTGCCTTTTTCAGTTGATGGGTCCTTATCCTTCTTCCACTTGGGAAGTCAGACTATTTCTGAACAAGAACTTTTGCCTAATAGTTTTCTAAAGGAAAACCAAGGGAAACTGAATAATTTTCTTGTGTTGTGGCATATGTTTTAGTGGCAGAAACTGGTAAAATGACAATTAGATACTCAAAGTATCTACTGATATTGTTTTTACTGTTAGAATTGACTGTAATGAGTCCTTTATTTTTACTTGTAATGAAGATGGCACGTTATTAGTCTCTTAGTTTAGGTGCTGTGGTTTCTTTGTTTCAAGCACATCAAAGTGATCTTTTATGCATTTTCGTTGCACTTAATCTCTAAAAAGGTTTCTAGCTGCTAGTTTGCTTGCACATTGCATTATTGTCATGGAAAAATAAACTGCTTTTTCAAGGGTTTAAAGCTGTACCACAAAGCAGTGGCAGTATTGCTCTGAGATGTCATCCCTGTGGTGTGGATTGGAGGAAGAAAAGGACTCCCAGTACTTGTAAAGCTGTTGAGTGACTTTATGGAAGCTGCTGTAGGAATGCTACTGCAGTCTGGTTAGACTTGTGGTCTAACAAAAGGATATGAATCTTTCACACAAACTGTTGTGTTAACTTATAAAAATGTTATGATGTTCATCCTAATACTTCATGTGGGGATGTTTTGTTTCTCTCTAGTTTCAGTTATTGGCTTCTGGAAAGGAACGCTTGTTTTTATGTGAACATTCCTGTTATGGGAGAAGGAACTGAGTCCAGACTGAGCTTATCTAGTAATGAATTAAATACAGAAGAATAAATAATACCATGTTATGAGGAAGATTTCTGAGCTTCAAATGGTACCATTAGACAATTCTTAAAGCAGTAATGTGAAAAGAATAAATGGTGTTACTGGGCTAACTCAGTTAATGCAGTGTATGATATTCCAGCAGTTGGCTGTTCATCATTGACCATGATGACATGCTATTAGTTGCTACATAATCTTGTTACTTCCTGACACTGCAAAGTTTGATTTGAAAAGCACAAAGAGCAGTAGTCCTTAATAAGACCTGCATATCAAAATAGTAGTGGAAGCTGTCCCAACTCAGAACACAATCAGCTTTTTATCTGTCCTTTTCTGTTGAAATATTAGACAATGTTTAAAACTGGGTTTGTGTCTGTCTTCCTTGGTCCACAGCAGTGTGAAAGCTTAAAACTGTAATATTGCATAAAGTTCAAGAATTATAGATGTGTAAATATTCTTTCAGTAACTCTTTTTCTTGTCCTGTTTTCCAATATGCAATGAAATATAGTTTACTTTTAAGCAAGAGACAGTTTAGCCCATTTTTAACATGTGGAATAATTGGGGATGGGAGACCTTGAGAAGATTTTTCAGCTCTGGTCACACAATGTGTGAATTGAGGCATGGTTTAGATCAGTGGTGATGATTCTAAAGTGTGTGGCTTGACTGACAAGCTTGACATCACAGGGGTCTGATGGGGTTCTTTGTTGTCCATCTAAATATTTCGTGTCTGCATGCTGCAGAAAGGCAGCAGAGTGTCCTGCAGCTCTGTGTCACACCTGCCCAGCCTGGGGGTGTGTGTATGATGAACTGAGTGCTCTTGATATGAACAGTAAGAAAGTCCTGGTGCATGACGTGAACAGGCTCAGCTCTAATCCTGCTCATAACTTATTAACCTTGGGACTCTGCTGTTTGCAGTGTCAGGAGTTGGTTTCTGTGTCCTTATTTTATTCATGTCTGCAGTTACCTCCTTATAGTGGCAGTGACTCTAAAACTTCTGAAATATGTTTGACATACATAGGTTAGATGCAGGCATGGCTTCTATAAGGAACATGGATTCTCACATATGTTTCATGTTATGAGACAGACTCCCATATAGAACATGGGAGGACATAAAAATGATTGTAAATTATTCTTTGAAATCTTCAGAAATAAAGTACTAGTAAGGGGACTTTTTCCAGTTCATTTCAATTTTAAGGAAAAGTTCTTGATCTTGAGAAGGCTTCTTAACAGGCTTTTGAAAGCAAAGTCTGATGAAAAAAAATTCCAGATGTTTCCCACTGAATCTAGGCCACTCGGGTACCTTGGTATTAAATGACAGTAATTATCAGTAAAGTAATGGAAGTTTGTGGAAAGGATGCAACTCATTGCACTGTGCACTGCTTGAATGTGCCTGAAGACTGAAAGGACAGACTCTGGGTCATTTAGTCCAGTCCCTGCTTCTTACAGGAAATAATGCTTTCATAACTGTGTCAAACTTTATTTAATGTTAATTAAATTGCTAGTTATCTTCTTGCATGCTGAACAGCAGTTGTAAAATCTGGTTCTGGTATCTATTGGCCTCCAGCTTTGCTGACTGTGGAAAACTTACAGACACATGCATTTGTGGTAAAGTTTTCCTCTAGATTAAGTAGCTCTTCTATCTGTCTGTTATCTACTGCAGCCACATGAAATTAAGTTTTCCATACAAGTTTTTATCAGTGCAAATACCATTTTCCATATAAGGCCTTACCAGGGCTTTATTAGCATGGCATTTCTGTAGCTTTTCTGCGAATAAATTGAATGGTAGTTACATCTTTAAAATTTGAATTTTCTTAATCTTCATTGTCTCTGCTTTATCAGCTTCCTCTATAATACTACATGTAATTTAAATAGATTAGGCCTCCTCCATTTATTTTTCCTAGGAGATATTACTTTATTAAATAGAACTGTTTGGCACAGTATCTGCTACAATGTTTTCCATTTTCCGTTGACTTTGGTGCCTTTAATTCGTTCTTTCCTTTAAAATTTGTTTAGAAGTCAGGCATAGTTATTTTTTCCGTATATTTAGTTCTGTGCTTTTTTTTTTTCCAATGCCAAATGATACCATCATGTATTTTATACTGTTGAAAAAATCTCTTCTTTGGGACTTGTGATCTGATGAGAGACTTCTAATTTTCTGTAGTTAGTGGGTACAGTGTCTTCAGCACTTACTTTGTGAATTTTATTTTTCCTTTGAATGTACTCTTTCAAATCCAGTTTCAGATGTGCCGTAGTGGGTTTTTTCTGTTTGTATGGATAATTAATCTTTTGTTAGAAAGTTCTAACTCAGAACTTGTTTCTGACTTCCAAGGCTTGCCTTTTAGTTGGTCAGTATATTTTGGAGTGGATTTTATTTTTGGTTTTGTCTGTTTTTCTGAGTTTTGTTTGGTTTTTTTTTCCTTCCTCTGCATTTATTCTTCCAGCTAAATTTGTGGTTATTCATATTAAAGGGCTTTCTTCCCAGCTTCTTTCCCCCATGCCTTAGGGAGAGCAAGTTCCATAGGTATTTTACAGATAATTCTTTACACACATAACGTTGTTAAATGCTACACAATATGCATTAAAACATGTCAATAATTCTAATGTAACTGTGTGTTGTATATCTTTATAAGGAAATGATATGTCAAGGACAGCCTGATTATCCTCAATCCCTGGATTGTTGTAGCCTAAGACTATGTCAAAGTCCCTGTCCTGAATTGCCTGTAAAGCAAAGCCTTTTGGTCAGAGAAATGCAGGATTCTAATAATTATTAATAGATACTCTATTAATTATTAATAATCCTTTGCTTAAATATTCTGACTACATGAATAAGATTCTTTGGGATTGACTTGTTCAGTAGTAGAGCAGTGTTAAAATTGCTATCTCTTTAAACTGTCTCCCTTCATTGCCCCATCTTTGGTCCCACAGAGAATGGCTGTAGTCCTGACCTTCTGGTCTGCTCACACTTCCAGAATATGTTAGGCAAAGCATAATACAGGTTGTAAATGAACACCCTTCAAATGTAAAAAATCTGATCTCCAGAAAGATTTTCTTTCCTGTTTTTTTAAGCTTTCAAAACCTCTCTTCTCCCAGAATTGGGTGTTAGTGCCTCTGTTCAGCTTGGGAACAGTGTATTTGGAATTTGTATTTTGAGGGTGAGTATTTTTCTCATGTCTCCTTCTTGGACATGTAACCTTTGAAGTATTCTTGGAAAAAACAATGGTGCTGATTTTTTAATTTCCTCATGCCTTTATACTTGTCCAAAAACCAGCTTTCAAGAAAATTTCTCAAAGAAATTCACTGAGTTCTAATGCACTGTATTAGTTTCTTATCTAAATTCTGAGTTACAAAAATCCTTCAGAATATAAATTTAGTGGTGGCAGTATTAGTCCTATGTTTACACTTTTGTTTTTTTTAATTAAAAAACCCCATCATAATGTAAAACAAATTTTCATTAAGTTATGTTTTCCTGCCCCTGTCCCCTCAAAGGAGAGATACAGTGTTTAGTTCAGGCAAGTTTCTTGTTTCAGTGATCATGCCATGAGAAAGGAGCCTGTGTCCTAACAAAAACTGGTACTCAGTGTAAACACTAGTGTAGCTTGCTTGACTGCCCACTCTGCTGGCTGCTTAAGAGGATGAAATATCTTTGCAAGGCATGAGTTCCATGGTGGCAGAATGTGATGCCTGGTTTTTTCAGCTGGGGAAAGGAGGAATCAGTTCTCTGTCTCCCTTTTGCCTGGGTCCAGGCAGTTAAGGACTGCTGATCTGATGATGATGATGATGTATTTTCAGAAGTGTTCATAAGGAAGTAACAAGATGCTCATTTTATTCTACTTTGCCTTGTTGCCAGGATCCTCAGTTTTGAGATCTAAGATGATGCTTAAGCAGCTGTTCCATGAGGCATCATATTAGTGAGGCAATTGTGTTCTTACCTCCTTCTGACCAGAAAGTGGAACAAAGGAATTTACAGGATTCAACTGCAATGCAGGGAACTGCTCAGCACTGGTTGTTAAACCTGTTTAGAATGAAGGTGCTGGGGAGGACTGAAGCTCATTTATAAACAATGCAGGAAGACCAGCTGTAAGAATCCAGTACTTTAATGTTCTGTGAGTTCAGCTGTCTCTACTGGACATTCTGCTGGAATTGCTTTTGCTGTAGTCTCATTCAAGAAGCTGGCATGGAAGCCTTTGCTGGTAAAGCTTGACCAGGTGTCAAACAGTGAGATTTCACTGGATGAACTTAGTTTAAAACCTGGTTCTAGGTGTCTGTGGGGTGTTCAGGTCTGTACAGCTGGCACACATGATGGCAGCACAATTTAACATGTAACTTGTTCCAGGCCTTGTCCTCAGTTTCACGTACATTAGTTGAAAATCAGATAAACTGAGACAATCTCATACAGTAAATAACAGAATCATGGAATCATTTAGGTTGGAAAAGACCCCTTCCCTCAGCACTGCCAAGTACACCACTAAACCATGGCCTCAAGTGCCACATCTGCATGTCTTTTAAATCCCTCCAGAGATGGTGACTCTACCACTTCCCCAGGCAGCCTGTTCCAATGCTTGACACTTTGCATGAAAAAAATTTTACCTAATATCCCTCCTAAACCTGCCCACCAGCTTGAGGCCATTTCCTCTTGTCCTGTTGCTTGTTACTTGGGAGAAGAGACTGACCCTCACTGTACCACAGCTTTCTGTTAGGGAATTAGAGGGTGATAAGGCCTCTCCTGAGCCTCCTCTTCTCCAGCCTGAACACCCCCAGCTCCCTCAGCCACTGCTCTCAGGACTTGTGCTCCAGACCCTTCCCAGCTCTGCTCCTTCTCTGGACACACACCTATACCTTGATGTCTTTCTCATGAGGGGCTTCATGGAAAATTAAGAGTATTTATCAAAATTATATCAAATTATTAGATTATCCATATTTTACTGTGTTATGAAAGTTTTTCTGATAGTGTCAGCTACTTGTATAAGACCTCTGTAGTTTATTATGAACATTATTGTCTTGTGGTATGTGAATTTATATCTCAATACATAGACTCTGTTAATCTCTAAAAACTGGGAACTTTACTGAAAATAACTAAAAATCTTACTGTTTTATTTATATTTAAAGCAGAGATCTGTGACAAAAAGCCCCAAAGGTAGATCAGGTTTGGGACTTTTGCATATATTACAATGTCTCAGGAAACTCACAGGGAGAAGCAGTTCAGTCTTAGAGTAAGTTAAAATAGTCATTTTCTGTCATATTCAGCAAAAGAATGATGTTCAGCTGGCCTTATCCAGATACACAAACCTTTGCTGACCCGCTAATCAGAAACTTGCAAATCCAGGTGATGGAATTTGTTAGTAGTGGTTAGTAATACAATGACTTAGCTGAGTTGAAAGTTTTATATTAACAAAAATTTTGCCACATCTTGCTGCCATTGCTTTTCAAGTGATAGATCCTAGACTGCCCATTAGGCTTCCTCCCATAACATTTTATATCTGGCATAACTCCTGCTGTGGATGGGCATGATGGATAAATCGTGTCCAGTTCTCTTCTGTTTGTGTAGTCCTTACTTCATAATTGCCAAGATTTGTTCCTGTCCCTCTGGAGTTATTGAATCTGTACAAGGAGAATCTTGGGTAGAAAGTTAGATTTAGTTTTGAATTATAAAAACGACTTTTTTACATTGTGTATTTTATGCAAAAATAACTGCTTTTGCTTTATGCTAGAGGTCTGAGACTAGTGATCTTGCCTCGCATAGCATGTTAAAACAAAAAAGAGATGCATGTCTAGAACTTTAATAAATATTCTAGACAACGTTTATAGTGTTTCCATTTGAATGCTGGAATAAGGCTACTACTTTTCAAAATCTCACTATTCTGGATTACATATAAATAATTCAGTCGGGAATCTAAGATCTTTGTATATTGCCACCTGCTCATTATTCAGAAATTCTTGTTACAGTCTGCTGTTGCCCTAGCAACATTCTGAAAATTAGTGTTGCATCTATGAAAAAGCTTTTGTTTATCTAGCAAAGCCCACTAGCCAATCTGTATTATTGCATGCTGCATCTCAAGTGATGACTCCAGGCCCCAGCCCTAACTGTTTAAAAAATAATGATTTCCTTTAATATAACAGTAATTGAAAATTATTATTTTAATTTTTTCCCTACCTAGTCATAGATAATTAAACATGATGCTGATTTTGTTTAAAGTCCCTTTAGGGTCTGATGATGCCATTATATCATCTGAGTGGAGATGCTTGACTGTACAGATATGCAAGAAAGTAGAAAATCACATGTTGACTCCTAGTGTTCTTAGGAGCTCCTCTCTCTCTCTCTCCTTGCCCTCCCTTCTCCTACCCCCTGTTGAATTCTACATTAAAAGTCAGATCTTGTTTAACCTTAAGCACTTTGGGATTTAAAAAGATTGTGCTTATGAAGTTGACATTAACCAAGTTTGGGGCAGGAGTAAGGGTGGTGTTAACAAAGTCCTTGAAAGTGCCAATGCCATAGCTAACACAAGTTTCAACTGCAGCACTCACTGCTTTAGGTTGAACATGTTTATCTCAGAAGATTTACTTTTGGAACAAAATTGAGGAGGAAGACTGATAAGCTGGATCTTATTTTTCCCACAGGCAAAAATTAGTTGAAAAACAACATTAAAAATACTGTTCCTTCCAAATCCCCTCTCTTGTCATGAAGCAAGGGAAAAGCTCCCCTCTGTTGTGTCTTCAGATCCTGCTTGGCAGTCAAGCCTGCAGTTACTGTCATTCCCTCCTGTGGGTGGAAGGTAAGCCATACCTGCTCTGAGAAAATCTGCCTTATCTCTTGTCTTACTTGACTTGTTGATTTTCAGATTCAGAATTCCAGAGGGCAATAAAGACTTCTTGTAAATTGATGAGCTGTAGTCCAGCTTCACTTGAAAAATACAATTTTTCACTTGAAAAAAATATCACTTGAAAAATAAAATTTGTTGAGACTCTCACATCTCCCTTGGTTTAAACCAGTGTTCTTTAGTCTTTTGCCCCTGAGGTACTTAAGGATTGGAATTGAAATGTGGGATTACAACTGAATTGCTCATTGTGATTTCAGCTGAAGTCTCTTCTCTTCTTGTCTTGCTTTTAGGCACCTGGCACTGAAGCCCTGTTCCCATGCTCCAATTGTTTAGAATTTTTGGGATGATAACACAAGTTGTGCTACCCAAACATGGAATTTTGTAAACATGAGTGAAGTCTTATTGTTTGGGTTTTTGTTATTCTGGGGGTAGACTTTATTATTTGGGAACTTGTATTTCTGCTGTCCCTTTGCAGAAAATAACCCTGGTTTTGTATAAACAGGTTCATACAGTTCTCTGTTCTCATTTTTGTGTTCACAAAACTACTGGTCATTTTTTGCTGGAATAGACAAACCCTTTGATTTTTTGGTTGCTTGATAGTGTCTGTACTGAAAAAGGAATTGATTTCACACCCCCTCAACATTCCCATCCCCTGCTATGTGTGACAGATTTTCTTATGGGGGAAAAAATATTGGGAGAAACCCAGAAAAAATAAATTCAGTGAAACAACACAAGTTTGTTCTGACTGTTGGTTCTAAGGCAGATCTGTGGTTTTAAAGAATTCCTGTTCAGCATGTGGGACCTACATATGCCTGGCCCATGGTGTCAGTCCACTTAGGGAGTCACTTATGGAGAAGCTCAGAAGTTTTTAATGGATATTTTTTTGTGTTCAAACAGTTGCTTTTTCATTAAAAAACCAAAGCATAATGAACCTCTTGGGTGAGAGAATATTACAGCTTTTCCTTTCAGACAGTGAGGATGACCTTAAACTCCAGCCTCTGAGTAGCTTAACTTTCTGCTTATCTAATGCCTGGCATTTAGATGAGACTGTATAAAACAGAAGGTCTAGAACAGTCTGAATTTAAACTGCAGTTCAGGGAAAAGTTAATATCAAGATTAACTGCAAAACTAGATATGGTGTGTTCATTAGGTGTGCATAAATTTTTCATCTCGAGACTAAATTTACAATCACTTAATTTTCTTTTATTTTTGTTCACAACAAAGTAAGAATGTGGTGAAAATGGGAAGGTTTTTTAAGGGTTGTACACCCAGTTTTTAGGTGTAAGAGTGAATGAAAATACTTAGTAGGAACAACTGGAGGTGGAAGGACAGAAATTACAGTGATAAAACATCTGACAAAACCAAGTAAGTGATCTTTAGTCTTGCTTTGTAATATATTCACTCCTTGGTTTAGCATGAGCCATTACTCACTTGTTTGCTTTAACTGCAGAAGCAATACTTTGATTTTCATTTCTTAAGCAGCAATGTTTTCTGTAGATGTCAAAAATCAGTCTGTGGTTGAATATAATCTCAGTGGTTCTTATTTCAAATAATGGAGATAGGCCAGAGCTTCCACTGGTAACATTTTTTTCCCCTTTCTTGCGTAGCACAATTATCTATCACACAGAAAATTAGAAATACAGGTTTTTAAAATGTGTTTTAATGTGATTTCTAGAGGGAAATAAGATATTTGGTGTCTTGGGTGTTGTTTTTTGCTTCACTAAGCATTACTTTAAGGACCATCATTAATGGAATCAATGGCTACCTCAGTACTGTAGGATCGTCTTCTACTAGAATTTGCTTTTTCCTAAGTTGTTCTCACTCCTTGAGTAAGCCTTGAGTAAGAGTTGCCTTGTTCAAGAGGCGAAGAATTGGACAGAATATACCTTTTGGCTTCTGTAACTGGTCCCAGAAACATCTCTCCCACATTTTTTGTGACCTTTGAGAGATGCCAGGTTTGGTTGGTGGTTTTTTTCCTTTTCAAAGTCTGGTCATGTGAATGTTACTCCTATTTAATAACTTACAAATTTCTACTCCAGCTAACACCAAAAGTTTACTTACACTCCAAGATACATCAATATTTTTCAATAGGTTGCTATAATGTGTACTGGTAGAGAGATCTTTCATATTGAATTCTGTGAAGCCTTGAAATATTTTTTTCAGCTTGCTTTTGTACTGTCCCACTAGAATTTTTAATTAACAGTAAGTTAATCTTTGACCAGCAATCAGTCCTACAAACAGACCCACCAGACAGACACTTGCTCATTTGGCATCCATTGTCCAGAAGGCATTTGAAAAGTAATTTCATTTAGTCTTTTTGACTAGCTTTGTACGGTCAGTGTTTGGGGATTGTTTATATTCCAGGCTTTAGCTTGAAGTCTCCTGTTTTTAGACTTGGACAACACCTTGTCATCATGTAGTAGCCATGGCTAGGTGGTGACTGGTATCTAAACAGGTGTTCATTTATGCTCATAAGAGTGAGGGTATATTTTATGTCTTGGAAGAAAAATGAAACCACCAGAGAAAGATGCTTATTTCGGCTTCATCACTGTGCTGTCTAAACTGTGTTTATGGTGCAAAGGAAGGAAATTGCAGTGCTTGTTTCTGCTTTCTTGGAAGTGAAAGGTTTTTATAGGGAGATTATATGAACTAAATACAGAATGGACCTTCATGACCAATCTGGACTTAGACAATTTCTCTTAGGGTAGACATAAATATATTTCTGTTCAATCAAATGTTAAAGAGTTGCTAGCAGTTCAGAAGAGACAAATCAGTCAAGTGGATGGAACTTGGAGTTGTCAGAATATGGCTTCACATGATGCTTCTGTTAAGCTCATGTGGTGGGACAAACTCTGTAAATGTCTCCCTTTCTCACGTAATGAGAAAAGCTGCTCTGTTTCCTTTAGATTCATGGATAAATTTCATTTTGGAATTGGGATAAGTAGTTGAAATATCCCATTCTAGTATTTTTCAAGCTTTTTCTGTCTCAAACTTTTTCTTATCTATCTTCTGGTTGGTCCAAGGGCTTGCTTTTTTTATCTTGTTCTTTAAAAATCTTCAAAGAACTAATTTTCTTTCTCATATCTTTTTCTTTACTTTAGTTAGAATATTTCAGTGTATGTGTCCTTCTCCAGGAGTTTGTGTCCTGCCTTTTCAGTCCTGTAAGTCTTGCTGGGATTTGTTTTGGAGTGATGAGGCCTTTGTACCTCAAGTGCTTGGATATTGCAGAGCCAGGAATACTTCCCTCCTGAGTGTATCCTATGTAGCAGAGCCTTTTTATCAGTTGGGATTTCTGTCTCAGTGTCAGTACTCCTTTTCAAGTTTTAAAGAAAATTTCATTCAGGACAGTCCAGTCTTTCCCACTTTGAGTCAGACACTGGTTTGCAGACACTTAATGGTGCACTTTTGCCTCTTACTGAGTTGTGTAAGTTTGTTGTGAGATTAAAAAGAAAAAAAAGATTCTTTTTTATCACTTACATTCTGCAGTTTTAAGTACAACTGTGACAGAAGGTATTGTTTTGTCAGGAAAATGGCTTTGAAAAGCCATTTAAACATGCTTCACATTGCATATCTTCACTTTTTTTCTTAGGTCTAGAATTCTTCCTCCTTTGGCAAGCATCTGATTGCTTTCTAGACTGTTTTTCTTTTATCTCTTGAATACCTGGCTTGTATATTTGATCTGTGGTATGGCTTTGAAATTTAAATGGAATTTAAACTTTTTATTTGCTCTTCTGTTTTTGAGCTTATGATGCCTATTCTGTTAGATGGTATTTCAGCAAATGTAATTGTGTGTGTTTGGTAATGGAGATACAATTTACATGTTTTGAGTTAACTTAGTCAGCCAAGTCAGGGTTGCAATTGTAAATTAATCCTGAGTGCTCCAACTCCTCTTTCCTATGAAGAAGGCTATAAGTTTTTACTGCTCTTAAGCATATTAATTATGTATCTTGACTAATTTAAGGGGGAAATTACAGCATTCTTTTTATGATATTTCATTCCAATTATTTTCCCATTTCACATATGTTAGCATGTTATGTCTGTGTTCATTTGCACATGGCCCAATCTTTGTATAAAGGCAGCCATAGTGCACAACATCAGGTGGGTATTTGTGCAGTACATTTCTGATACAGGAACATTTCAGGTAATGAGTGCTATTCCAATTTCTAATCCATCACTTAGAGCAGACCAATGCATGTGTGTAGGGGATAAAAAGGTTTTGCTTATGGGAAAGTAAGCCCAGACCAGTCCATCCTCTCCTTTAGCGTGAGTCTCCAGGATAGGAGTTACAGAAGCTCAGCTCTTCATAATGTGTGGGTGTGTGAGTTTTAGAAAAATTAACAAAAATGTTCCTAGTGGCAGTGCAGAGTATAACAATAGGACATTGCTCAGTTCTTTCTCCACTGGGTACTACTTTATTTCCTGTCTGAAGCTAGCTGCATCTTGATGCTGATCTTCCTGATTGTAAAAGCTCTCCTAGGTGTCCTGCCGTGGTGTATGTGAATACCAAATCTGATTATAACGCTAGCCAGACATGCACAGCAGACACATTTTCCTAGTGTCGTGTGAGGAGACTGCTTAAAAGATTATTCTGACATTAATGTAATCTGTATAATGTGTTCAAAAACTGAAAACTATTCTCTTTGGCAGCATTCAGAGTATGGACCGTGCAGTAAATGGCTTGTGCACATAGGTGATCACCTATTTGGAATTCATTATACAATTAGGAAAATAAAAGTAATTTTCTTGTCTAGCATCCTGCTGAGGAAACCTTTTTCATGAGAAGTAATGCTCCCATTACAGACCAGCTGGAACCTATGTAAAAATAGCAAGGGCCTCCCAGAATTGTGCCTTTTGTGTGTATTTTCCTCGAGTTTGGGATGGGATCTCAGGGATGGTGGGGGCGTGTGCTGAGGTGGGGAGGAAACTGCTGTGGAGAGGACGGGCATAGCCAGCAGTTACACTGAACTCAGTGCACAAGAGAAAAGCAGGGATTCCAACAACTGCTGTCTTCAGCTAAATCAAAAAGATTGACTCTCCCCCCCGCCCCCCACCATGATGTTGCTGCTCAAGGACAACAGCCAAGATGTGTGGAGCGTGTGACACTGCCATGTGTGGGCAGAAAGAGTGGAGGCTTTAAAGATGGAGCACAGAGGTGGCAGAAGAGGGGAATAGCAAGCATAGAAAGATTAAGATCTTTTGCAAACTGCAGCAGTCTCAATATCAAATGATGTTTTTATATATGATTTTATTTTAATTTATAAAAATGTATTTTAGTACTGAGACTGCTGCAGTCTGTGACAGGTCTAAATCTTTCCATGGTTGATTTAGATTTCTTATTTCCTATGTTTGTTACATTGTAGAAATGAGTCTGTCTATATATATATATATGTATGGCTTTTTAATCTTGTCACATAAATATGCAGGATACTGATCTCCTGTTTGGCAGGGATTGCAGCCTCCCAAGCTTGCAGTTCCCCTCTCTGGAGTGTGCAGATTAAAAATACTGCCCCATTCTCCTTCCAGCCTAAGTTGGTGTGCAGGATCCCTCGGAGAGGTCTCTGGAGAGTCCAGGAAGGGGATTATGATTATCAGTGTGCAGCAGTGCTGCTGAGCACAGGGTGATGCTGCAGCTGGTAGGGATAGAGGTTTCTCACAAGCAACAAAACTGCAGACTGCTGGTCTGCTTTTGGAAGTATGATGATTATCATATAACTGGCTTTTTTTTTTTTTTTTTACCTCTCTGTATTAGACAACGTTTTTCTTCCATATTTGGGTTCTGATAGTGGGTATGTGCCAGTCCAGAAAATTATCATAGCATTCATTCTGCCAGTGACAAGTGTGTTTATCTGCTGGCACTGAGGACTAACTTACTGATGACTTTTTGTGTTGTGTTCACAATGCCAAAGTGAAGAAATAAAGCTGTCTAGAGAGGAAATGAATATCTTTACAGTACGAATGTTTTTGCCCTGCTTCTTTGTCACATCAAAATTCTCGCAGCGTGGCGTAAACTTTAATTTTAGGGTAGTCTGACTGTTAATGGAGAAGGTGATTAAAATATGTCCAGCCATTTTCTAGCAGCCGGAGAGCTTCGGGAGGCTGTGAATTGCCGAGGAGGAGCTCCCTGGGTGGCGGTGCTGGGTGACAGTGCCAGCGCGGCTCCCAGCTGTGGCTTCCCATTGTCTCCGCGGCTCCGGGCAGCGCCGCCGCAGCGCCGGGCGGCCGCTCCGCGGGCACACGCTGAGCCCGGCCGGGGGCATGGAGAGCACGCCCCGGCGGCTGAATAATGGAGCACAATGCCGAGAGCGTGCAGGTATGTGAGCCCTGGAACAGGGCGTCGAAACGCTGCCTGAGAGGAGAAGAATAAAATGTCTCCAGACAAATTGCAGTTTGCCTTTGGTTTCCCTTTTCCCACAAAAGCCATTCTAGGCCTAATCAGTTAGCAGGGATCATTAGCATCCCTAAATCTCTTCCTTCTGTAAACATTGACTTGAAAAAGACTGTTTCTTACATCTTTTTTAATAATGGCATTCTTGCTAATTTTTAGTTACTGGGTGTTTTATTTGTGCTGTGGTTGGAAAACCATTAAAAATATCTCTGCTAAAAGAATTTCCCAAGGTGGCAGAAATGGGGGAGATGCCTAAATTTTTGTGTGTGTGTGTTTCTTTTTTCAAAGTGTAACTGTTATCTCCATTCCAATGAGGAAGTACAAGCAAGCTTATTTTTTTTTTTTGTAAAGATAAGCTTCGAACTGAAAACAGTATTTATAGTAGGCTATGTGAAAATGGTTCTTTTTTCCTATGCAGTTGATGACTGTCTTGTGTTGTGGACCAAATGTCTTTTTGTTGAGATAACAAGTAATTTTGGATGGCTGTTAAATTGATGATATTTGATTCCATGAAGATCAGTCATGTAATTTTTATCAAATTTCTGCACTATCAGAACTGCTGACATCAGACCTGCTGTGGTTTTGTTACTAATTAAGCAAAAACACGCTGCTAGAGGATTAAAGTTTGTAGGGTAGACAGTTTTGAAATTGTGATTTGTTTTTACCTGATGTTTGTAATCACCAGATTTTGAAGCAGCCAGATGATGTTTGTGTGTATGGTGGTGATGTGATGTGGTATTTGTGAAGCTGTGGCAACAGGACACAGGTGAGAGCACTGATAGAACCCCAGGGAAATTTCTTTCATGTTTCTCTTGTTTGCTTTGATGATTTTTGTCTTCATTTTATGCAGAGATGGTACAGTAATTTACCAAGTTAGTGAATTTTGTTATAAGATGGCAAAAAAGGGCCTACTGGAGTTGGAGCTTTTGCTTCTTAACTTTTTTGAAAACTAAGTCCTTTGCATAATCTTGAGTATCTTAGGGTCCTAAACAGAATCTTTAACCTTGCCTGGTAACTCCAGGAGTCTGTTCCTAGCATCCACTGTTGAAATTTTGTCAGTTTTAGAGACGCTTTTTCATGTTACTGATGGAAATGTGATGGAGAAATGTTAGCTTAGATATTCTGAGAATGAAACCTGATTTATGTACAGAAAATTGTTAGCTGCTGTGTGCACTTGTGGATGGCTGTTTTCTAAATGAAAAGGAGATTTTTGTCTTAAAGATGCTGTTTGGAGGATCTCCACTAGAAATAGTCACAGGCAATGCTTCAGTTCATTTACTTAAAATAACTGGGGGAAAAAAATCAATCTTTGACTATTTTAAGGTTTCAGTTTGCTACTGTATCATCTGGGGACTTGTAGATGGCATGACTTTGTTTGATCTTATGTGTTTCTATGGAGTGTTTTGAGTAGCAAGATGATTTTTTTACATCATCTGAACTTAAAATATTTATGTTCTCTTACTTCTGGATTGTTTCTAATATACCAAAATTAACCAATGCTGAGCTTAAAAGATTGAAGATACCTTTGGTTAGTTTGCAACTGGGTAATATAAAACAAGTTTCCAATTTTTTTTTTTTTATTTGGAAGTCTTTTAAAGCAACTGTAAACAGCTCTGGCTATACTTGTACTTTATTGTGCTATAAAACCTCTGACCTTTAGTGAGCATTGACAGCCTCATAAAGAGAAAACCAAGTATTTTTGTCCCGAACTATTGATTTCCAATTGACACAAAAAAAGCATGTTATTCTTCTTATTCCATTTTAAGGCCTTGATACTAGAAATTAAGCTTCAGAGAATGATGTAATGACAGATGATTCTTCTTCAGTTTTTAAGGATTTTTTTTAATATGACAACTGTTGCTATTTGATAATTGAAAACAGGTAGATAGTTTGGGTTTGGGCCTGTGACCTGACCTGATGACTTAAAGGTATTTTAAATAGATACATACAGATAAATATTAGACTGATTATGTGGTGATGCAGACTTTTGTGCTATGTGTGCATTTCCTAGAATTGTTGGAAGCTTTCTAAAGGTACAGTTAAAAGTGAGAGAAAAATTTGTGTGAAAAAAATGTGCAAGATGTCAAAGGGAGCTGATAAAGGATGTGATGGGTGACCATGCAATATGAACAAGGTGAGGATAGCAAGAGCAGGTTTGGGGATTGCTCAAAGGAAAAAATGGTTGGAAGTTGTGGGAGGGTGCTGGTGTGGGCACATGGACACAGAATTTTCTGACTATCAGCCCTAGAGACAGCTCAAGAGCTGGGAGGAGTTTTTCTGCTGTCAGTTGGGTTTCTCTGAATGATGAAAGCTAAGCCAACAAAGTCTTCGTCAGCATAGTTGTTTCTACAGAGCTTTTGCTGGTACAGCAATGTCATGTGAGAAGGGCATTCATTTTTCCCTTCTCAAGCCAACAGAACTATGCTAGCAAAAACTAAAGATATGTCATGCTGTATTTCATAAGCATTTCTAAATAGTTCTTTCCTCATGCCTTTGGACAGGCGTGTTCTTTGGGGGATGAGAGGCTTAGCCATTCAACAGATGGATTTTCCACTAACCTAATGCTCTGCTCTCTCTGAGGTATGGCATTTTGGAAAGGTTAATGCTCTAATAGTGTTCAAGCTGAAATGGCTTTTGTCTGCCAAGGTATGTTTCCCTGTGCAGATGCTTGCCAGGAGGCAATTATACAAAAAATAGTGTTCAGTGAACTGTTTTGAAGTCTGTCTGGGAAATTTTTTTCTTCTTCTCTTTCTAAAGCTACCAAAAAAAAAAAAAAGTGAGAATAGATCCTAATAGAGCTACAACTTTAAATAGTATATAAACCATTTAAGATTATTTTTGTTACCTTAATGAGGGTGGCCTAGCCACAGAGCTGTGTTTTACAATAATAGTATGTGAATGTTTGTCAGGCTGGTTTTCATTCACCACAGATTGTTCAGTGCTAGAACTGTCATTTCATCAGAAACCCTGCAACTTGGACTTCCATTGTTCTTCATGTTGGGTAGCTCCTCTAGTCAAAACAAGGACTGTAGTGGGATTATTTTTCCTTAGGTAGTATCTAGTATGCCCAACCTCTTCTTTTTCTAAATGGTGAAAAGAGCAGTGCTGTAGCCTGCCAGGTTTAATAGTGAGCTGGCAGCACCTTATAAGAACCTCTTTGTTGTGTTCCACTGCAGCAGGAGCTACATCCAGAGAACTGTTTCATTTTCCAGGAGGAAACCAAAGGTGTTTACTTCCTTTGATGTACCTGACTCTGACTGTTTGTATCGGAAGTGAAGTGCGAGAAGGAAACTAAGAGGAGAGAATGACAGGACTTTGTGCAGAATCGGACAGCTGAGCCTCCTGGGGACCAGAGCTCTCTGAAGAAGCACTGGGTAGTGGCAGAGTTTTTTCAGGGTACATTTCAAGTTTTATTTTTTGAGTTTATGGATAACAGATGTCAACAAAGTCCTGATTTCCCAGGTATTTGGGTACTGCAGTTTCCTATCAATACGTAGAATAAAAGACTGCTCAAGTCTTGCTTGCCATTAAGTATCTTATTCTCATTTATGCAACTACATTCCTGAAGGAATTATCTTGTTATTCTTTGTCACTGTCAGCTCAGTGTTTCTATTGCATTCAGGAGTGAACTCACAGGAGAAGGTGAGGCAGGATTAAAGAGCCTTAGAGTATTGCTCAGAATTTAAAATATAAGAGGAGGGGGAGGGATAGTTGCTAATAATACACCTTGGCTTCTCACATGCCTATTCCTGTGAAAGGTGTCCTCTTTAACAGCCTGTCAACTGTCTTATGAGCAGTGGTAGTGTCCTATCTGAGGCCCTGAGTGTGAAAAAGAAGGGCACTGTATTGCTGTGTAAGAGAGGTTGTAGCATGCAAAATGTCCCAGTAAAGAGAAGAAGGTATTTAAGAAGACTGGGGGCAAGTTTCAGGTTTTGTTTCTAATGTTCAGCATTACTGTTGTCCACATGACACCCTGTGTGCTGAGGTGTGTGTATGTCTGGAGTGGATGTTGGACAAGTGTGTTCTGGTGCTTTAAGGCTGTCTCTGCCTTTCCTTCCTCTCTCCAGGCTGTGCCAGTGAGAGGAGGTGGGGTGGTGGTGCCTTGGTCCCAGGGGTGCCCAGCCATGCCCTGGGACAGGCAGTGCCAGTCCCTGTGAGCTCAGGGAGGGAGGGGGTGTAAACCTGTGCTCTGCTGCTGGGAGCAGCACCTCTGACAGGGGCAGGACAGTGAACAGGAGAGCAGATCACTTTGTAAAATTGCAGCAAAATGAATTAGAGCAAGACCTGGGACAACCTTTCATTTGGTTCACTTTTTGGGGGTTTTCCTTCCAAATTGGAGGCAACTTTGTTGAGAAGGTCTGCAAATGGCTTCTGGTGCATTTGGTTCTATTTCTGTCCAGTTAATTTTTTAATGATGTCTACACTTGGTAGTAGGACATAACATGCGCAGACAGTGAGATGCATTCAGTCCCTAATTAATTTTGGAGGAGGTAGCTGCACAATATACTTTTGTATTCTGATTATCATACTCTTTCTTTGAAAATCTAAGTACCTTGGTAAATTGAATCAAATAAGAAGTATCTTCTAATACTAATGGAGTAAATAGCATTTAGTTGTTAACTGATTAATGTAGAACTTCAAAATCTGTGAAATAGCATCATCGAGAAAAGCATAAATCTTTGATTTAAGTGTATTTGAATAATTGCAGCATGGATTCAGTTGTATAGCATTTTCCACTAAACAAAACTTAGGGAATCTTTTAGATTCATCCTTCAAAAGTGGACCAATTTCTCATTTGTTTGTTTCTAATAATTGTTTTAATTAAGATCAGACCTGCACAATATCAGAGTTCAATAGGCAGGCCAGGACTCTCTACTCCCTAGTTGGTCATTTAATAGGTCTCAAACTTTAGCCATGACATGCAGAAAGCAGGAGTGTGTTGACTTTTCTGGAAACAGGGAACAGCTGTCTCTGCATAATTCCAGTTTATATTTCTGATAATTGTACAAAGCTGCTTTGAATTTTCTGTTAAATGAATGGCAGTCTTAGTATCAGCTGCTACATTTTTACAGGTGCTGGGTAGTATATTTTAACAGCCTGGGCCACTGAGGCACTAGTTACTAGGGAGAGCAAAGTTGCAGACCCTAGCATATGGCTCCTGAATCATCCATGAGCACAGCCTGGTCTGTTTGTGGGCAGGAGAATTGTTGCTCTCTCTGAAATCCTCCCTTGCTCTCCAAGTCAGGATTTTCAAGGTTGTGTGGGGTTGCTTTTGTTTGTTTTTTCTCCTTTCCTCTCCTTCATCACCTTGGGCACTTTTCTCCAGTCCTTTTCCCACCTCTGCCTTAACAGAAGTTTCCCAGGGGGAACTAATTTGTTCCAAATATAGATGTTTGCCAGGTTGTCCACCTTTTGTTTCAGGATTCATTTCCAGACTCTCAGCTACTAGATAATAACATTAATCTACACCTTCTTGTTGCTTTATTTGAGTTGGGCTGGTGCTGTTGAAATTCCTTTAGTGGAACTACTGGGGCAGAGCTGAAAGTCACCCCTGCAGAAAAGAGCTGTACAGCTGCTGCTGTTCTCCTGGGGCTTTGTTCCTGCTGCCCAGGGCTCCCATAAAGGTCCTGTGACCCCCATAGCTTGTTAGCCCAACAGAACCTGCCCTAGCCCAAGAGCTTCATGGTTCTGGGTCACTTCTCACAGGGAATCACACCATGGAAAAGTTAAGGAAACACCAGAGCTGGTGGAAAGGTGGAGGTGGGACCACACCTGGAGACCGTGGGACAGAGGATGTAGGGAGCAGGAGGAAGAAGCAGGAGCTCCTCTTTATGAGTTCTCCCTTGATTTGGGTGTCTCAGACATCTTGCCAAAATTAATTGCTACCAAGAGCTGTGTGTAGGCAGTGGTCTGCAGGGGTTAAGCAGTAGCTGGATGCAGTAATTTTTTTAGTTATACCCATAGTTTTATTAAGAAAATTTTGATTGATACCTTTCTGCTTAAGGTATAAACATTTTCCTCTTTCACCCTAACAAAGCAACGTATGTAACTTTGAGTGTTTTCAGTTGGTGAGGAGAGTTCTAGTCATGGGATCCCTGTGGTAATGGTGTTAATAAAGATTTGTTTATGTAATTGAGGTGAAAAATGGCTGGGAAAAACTCTTGTTGTGCAGGTCTCTCATATAAATCTTCAAAAATACATTTTCCTAGGAAAGGTCCTGACTTTTAAAAAAAAAAAAAAAAAACTAAGCACTTCCACATCCAAGAAAGGTTTATACTACTGTTATGTCAGGGGTAAAGCAAAACTTTTCCCACAGAGTTTGGAGGATTCATCCATTTGTCCTTCTTGCTGGGGAAGTTGTGGGCAGAGGCCAGTGTTCGTTGGTTGCAGGAATTCTGTTGATTTATCAGTCAACAGAAGCTTGTTTAAGAAATAAATTTTCACTTTACCTTTCCAGGTTCATTTTTCACATTACCTTTCCAAAGTGTGTCCAATTTGCATGTTGAACATAGATTTTTTTTTCACCCCCACCCTTCTAATCCTATTTTCTACCCTGAATTTGACTGATACAAGTTATTTTGACAGTCATTCCTGGGGTCTTTTGACAACAATTATATCAATAATTCAAGAAAAAAAATTCACTTTCTGTCTATAACCATCTCTTCAGAAGAAAAAGAATGGATTGCTTCTGTCATGGGCAGTGCAAAGCTTCCTATCTCCATCTACACTGCCAACAAGGAGTTGGAACTCTTGATGCCTCTTAGGGAAATTGGATTAAGTGGATCCTATTCCCAGAAATATCTCTGCTCATTGCAAGTCAGTTTAGTGGGTTTACATATGGTAATTTTCAAGTCAGGACCCAAAACGAGGGATTCAGTGGTTTTTCATGTATCAAGATTCAGGAGGCTGCCATCATGAAACTCAGGAATGACTTTGCTTGATCTGTTGGGGTTTTTTATGACTTATCCTCTAGACTGTGCAAAAGAAAGCAGTAAGAGCACAGCACTGACTGGTTTTCTGATCTGCTGACTGCTAAGTTCATCTCTGTGGAGTATTGGACATCATCTCACAGCTGATAATAACACTTCCCTCTGAAAGGGGAGAGGACCTGCACAGACAAAGTGGTGACCACTTGTTGGAAAGAGGATTACCAGATTTTAGGATGAACATTGGGGTATAATGTTGCTGATATGACAAAGAAAAATGTACATTTCAGTACTGAGTATTTAGATGGGGACAGCATTCCTGAGGGTGAAGAACATAGGTATGACATTTATCCTCCACTCTTATATGCAAGTCCTTTTACTTCCTGTCTGCTAAAGTAGGTGTCTGTTTTTGTCACCTATGAAAGATACTGGAATTGGTAGGTTTTCTTTCATGAGATGTGTTGGGAGCTGTTTGAGCTTTTAATTGCAAACCCAGGTAGTGCTCTACCCTTAATATTCAGTCCTTTCAACTGTTTAGATAATTTTAGGGCAGAACCTCATTTCTGTCCCTCCTATTAAAATCTGCAAATAATATGTTGGTCTGTATTGCAATCCAGTGTAAAGCCAGTGCTGGGATTTTGTTTCAATTAATCAATTTGCTTACCAGACCCTATTTTCTCCCCAAAGAACAGAGCAGCAGAGACTGCCTTCCTGGATTTTTTTTGTCCTTTTACCTGTCCTACATGGGACACAAGAAATTAACATCCAGCTGTATGGGGAGGTGAAAAAGGTGGGATTCATAAGGAAGGGGTGTGATTTGTTCCCCCACTCAGTCTGCAGCACATAAAATTCCTTAAATCTTTTTTTAATCCAGTCAGTGGAAGTTTAGAAACTAGAACCAGATTATCTCAGCTATGAAAATTGGCTGAATTAGCGGAAACTTCAGGGATGGAATGTTATCCAAGTACGTAAACTCACAGTTATGGATCACAAACACAAGGTTTCATTACCAATCTCAATGAATCTATGGCTGGTATTATTAAAAAAAATCAGGTAAGAAAAGATTCCTCTTTCTATTCTGTGTTCTTTGCTGCTAATGTGAAGCACAGAGTTTGGCATTTACTCATAGATGCACATATGGTGATTCCAGTTGACTCAAAATAGCTCCATTCTATGAACCCAAAGTTGAGATATTTTTTTGTGTGAATTGGAACTCCACAGCTTTTCCTCAGTTCTGTCTCTTTGACTGTAAGGATACATAACACCAAATCTGCAGGCTTTGAACCTATCTGCAGGGAAAAATCTGTTCAGAACAAGTTATAAACTAATTTGCACTTAGTTTGTCATAGGAAATATAAGGACTTTTCTTGTTCATCAGTTTCCTGGATTGACCTAGGCAAGCAAGGATATTTGCAGACTGTGTTTTGGTAACTGAGTATGCTGTTACATGTTTTTAGAATGGTGTTGCAAATGGACAGGAGCTCTTAGTGTTTTTGATAGAATCAAAGAAACACTTGATGTTGATTTTCAGTAGTATTTTGTGATTTGTGTAGGGAGTAGTAATTAAATTACACTTACTTTGCAGTATTATATTTGCAACTGGACATAAATGTTTTGGGTTTTGTTTTGCTGTCTTCAGCCTATAATGTTTTTAACATTTATCTAAATACTGTGCAAGTCACATGTCAGTCAACAAAGTGAAACAGCATCTCTGTTCAAGTTTTGTTTACTGTAAAGATCCTGAGCTTCTTAATAAATTTTATATCAGCATCTGGATTGTCTGGAAAAAAACACCTCAAAAACCAACAGTCCAGGATATCCTTTGTTGCATTTTTGCATTTTTCTATTTCCAGTTTCTTTCATTTGTAATCCTTTTCCCTCCATTAGATTCAGTAAATAGGATCTCTTACAGGCCTGCACCATAGTCCATCTTTTATCTTTCTTTTCCATGCTTTGCAGCAAATTTCAGTACTGCAGATGTCTGTAGTAGCTCATCTCTTACCAAACTGTGTTTCTTCAGCTCTGGAGCAGTGGTTGTAGCCAGGCTTTAATCTCCCCTGCGAGGGAGCAGGAGGAGCTGGGCACCACCAGGTGCTCTGCTCTTAGAGCTCTGGCCTGGCCTTCAAATGCTTCCTTGGGCTGCTGCTGTTACTTATTTCTCAACTCTGAAAAAGAGGGAAGATGGAAACACATCAGTTTTGCAAAAATGTGTAAATCCTCATTCCAGGGCAATTATTTTCTTGAATAAAGTAAAGCCATCTTCTGTGATTGCTGTTGCCCAAAACAGGGCTTACGGGTTGTGCTCATAGATGATTAACTCCAACAAAGAGAAAAACTGTTCTGCTGACAGCCATTTGTGAGCTTTCATGGCCTGTTACTCCTCCACACCTGCTGGGCTGCATATTTCAGACTCTTTGGGAAGATACCTGCTTGTTTATAGAAGCAGAGTTTCAGGAATGCCAACAAAATGTTTATTATGACTACTTGTTAACTCTGTAATGCAGAAATGTCTTGGACGTCCAATGAAACTGTTACTGCTGCTAGATGGAATGAGCAGGATGGATATGACATGGTTTATTTTTTCTTTCTTCGTTCTTTCTTTTTTTTTTTTTTTTTCTTAAAATGACTATTTAAGTTTTTAGGTGTCATCAGGTTCCATCTCCCCTTCCACAGCAAATAAAAGTATAATGCATTTCCTTTGTTGATTTTTCAGGCATTCAAAAGGGATGTTCTTGCTGATTCAAGACCAAACAGTTCTGTCCAGGACTCTACACTGGGGATAAGGACATGGGACTCCTCCTGCCAGATTCCAGCTGGTTCATCACAACTGACATCTTGGCTGACAACTGTGAAAAGGATCTTCGGATTATTCTATTTTATTTTTGTGGGAGACCACAATCCCCAAACTCTAGGACATATCAGGTACTAAATCAAACACTGAACTTTTCCATAACATTAATGGATTTTTATTTGTTCCTTGTGAAGGAGTTTAGGCATTCAGATCTTACTCTTTATTTCTTGTAGGAAATGGAAAATCCTTGGTTTTACATCTTGCAGTAGCTGAGTAATGACAAGGAGTTGTGTTTCTTATTTCCTATGGAAAATTTGGGGTTTAATTATTAGTTATGTTTATATTGCATTTAAAATTATTATAATAAATTGTAATTGCTGATCATGGTTATTATCCTAATTACCAAATTGTTTTTCTTTCTTCTTTGTTGTTTTTGAGAGAATGCTTAATTTTATTAAGACTAGTTTTGCTACAGTTTGTAGGTTAGATAATTCCTGCATTCAGAACATGTCCAGTTATTACCTGTCAACAAGGAAACTTTAAAAGTTCATGAAATTTATGAGTGTTTGCACACTTGGGGTGTTGTGATTCACGTATTTACTTCCAACCCTTTTAAGATAAATCTATATGTAATTTTCTTCTCCTTTGAGAAAATCTTGCCTTGTTTCTGTTGGAGCCTAGTTTGATTTGGAGTATCTGAATGTTCAGGTGTTTATTTTTAAAATGTGGAAGAGAAAATCTGTGAGTATTATCCAAGAGTGTAGCTCTCAATTCTTTTTTGTGTAGATGTCTGCTGTTACAGACCACTGATAAAAGTGGTTAAAAAGACATTACTCCTTCTAATACAAGACAGAAAAAAGTGTCATAGCAGAGGGGGGATCCTTTTTGCAGCAAAGTCATGTTTATTTTGGGTAGCTGTTTAGGTATGGGTGGCTTTTTAATTAATTTTAAATTACTCAATAATTCACTTTTTCTTTGTCCTAAAGGTTCCATATTTCTTGTAGAATTTTAAAATAACCTTGTCTAATGAGGATGTCTGATATTCTTACTGTAAAAGATGAAACTGATGCAATGAAGGGTTCAGAAGCTGAATTTAAAGATACAGACCCAGTTGAAAACCTAAAAAAATCAGGAAGTCAGGAAGAGATTCAAGTGGAAAAGGATGAAAATTGCCCTGATAACAAAAACAGTATGCCGGTAAGAAGCTTTTCACTTCATTCTTCATTAGTATATCATGTTAAAGTCTGTGTCTTGTTGTTCTCCATTCTCTTGATCCTCTTATATGTTTCTTTGGTACAGTGAGGAAAACTTTGTTGGTTTTAGGGAAGCAAATATGATGATTATTGCTTCCTCTCTCCTCCTTTGCCCCACTTCTCTGTTATACTCATGTAAATATGACTCAGTCATTTTTCATTCTGTGAAGTAGATGAGTGGTTTTGCTGGGAAGCAGACAATTTGCCCATGTTTGTGTTTCCCTGAGTGCATATGTGAAGTCTTCATTGTAGCAGAACAAGGAACAAACTCAGGCTGGCTTTTGCTGCTGCTGAATCCTGACAGAGTTTGGAGCTGGGCTGTGTGTGTTGTGTTTCTGCTTTGAACATGGTGCTGCAGCTCAGCTAGGCCTGTCTGCCCTGGGCAGGGGTGGCCAGCCCAGGGCTTTTGAGCTGTTGCACTTTGCAGGTGGCTCAGATGTAGATTTTCCAGTAGAGCTGTTCAGCATAAGGCTGAAGTAATCAGCCGTAGGTAATCCAAATCCCCAGGAGCCAGAGGGATCCAGAGCTCCTGAGGCCAGCAGGTCTGAGTGCTGCCCCAGCCACTGCAGAATGAGCTGGGGAGCATCATCCTGCCTTGGTGGGCAGCAGATACTCCCTGCACCTTCTCTTCTCTGATCTTCTCTGCTTGACAGCTTTGGGAGGTGACTTTTGGGTAGGAAAACTGAGGCGGTTCCTTGTGCACGCGCTGAAAAGCTGAGGCATATAAATGGATGGCTTTTGGAGGTGGGAGAAGTGAAGTACCTGTAAGGAAGTCGTGGCATCACATTTCAAGTGAGAAGGAGGCAAAGCAAATAGTGTGAAAATACCTTGTGTGGATGGAGAACACACTGATAAGGAAGGGTTGGAATTTGTGGCAGCACATTTAGTCTAATCTGAGATTTAGGTGTGGGACAAGAACTCACTCCTGGCTGAGGCTGCCCACCTGGTCACTGAGCACTGTAAGTAGCTCACATGAGGGGAGGAGTTCAGGAAAGCAACAGAAAATTTCTGACACAACCTACAAAACAGGCCAGATTTGTAAAAGGAAACAGATAAACTTGTGTTTGGCAAAAGCTTTAGTTGTCTATAGGAATTTTGTGTCTGTGGGTTAATACTAAACAATTTTTTTAGAGAAGTCCTGATTGGGATCTGAGGGATCTCTTGTGGGTTGCAAAAACAGGACAGTAGCTTATTAGATTCTTGTTATTGAGATTTGAGTAAAAGGTTCTTTGGGGAGTAGTTTTGTTCAAGACTAACAATTCAATATTCCACTGGGTGAAGTAAGGTTTATCTGCTATGTTAAATTGCTTCCAGATAAATCTTGTAGACCACTGCAATAACAATAGTTTTACACTTTAATATCTGCTGGCTTTATTAAGGCTGGCATCAGTGTAAATAGATAGTTTTATGGAAAAAATAAATCCTTGAAGTGAAATATTTCTCCTGTAACATGAGAAATAACTGCTGCTGAAAAGCTGGGAGATATTATAGCTGAGCTGGTATTTTCTTTAATTAATGAAATATTCTAGTACCTTAAAAATTAATCTACGGTTTAGTTATTTTCATACAGTTCAGTAATTTGGAAAAAATCTCATTCACATTTTCTCATTTAACAAGTTTTAGTGTGGAAATTTCTATGAGACTCAAGTGGCAAGTAAGAAATAAGCCTTCCTGCAAACAACTGCTGCTGTCTCGTCAGAGTGCAGAGGAATGAACCTGCCAGTGCTGCCAGGGGCTGTGGGCTGGCAGGGGGTTCATTGCCCAGCTGGGTGCTTGTTCAGGAGCAAGAGCTGGTGGCTGAAGTGATTGTCTCACATCCACTAAATGGACTGGACACTGCGTGGTGAAGGCTGTTGGATAGAAACAGCTCTGCTGTCAGTGTGGTGTCCTGGAGTCTCCATCAGAATCAGAACATTGCTGTTACATGAGCAGTTTAATTCAAAACTGAGGCTGAGGATGCAGATTTCCAGAGTGGCAGAAAGATAGACAGTTACCAAATGGAACCTGGCTACTGTGAGCAAACCCCTTGAACAACTGAAATCAGCAGAAGTTAATGTCACTTGTACTGTGGAGGCTGCCAGTGCAAATAAATGTCTCATGTGAGGGTTTCCCATTTAAAGCATATTTTATGCTGAAATACAAAACAAAAATTTGGGGTTGTCCACAGTAAAAAAACGCTTGTGGAACAGTAGCAGTCAGCAGGTTTTTATCTAATGGTTGGTCAAAAAATTTGATGAAATTTCAATTGACATAGTACTTGTCATTAAGTGCAGGTTAAATGTTACTGTGGTGATGGGGAAAAGAGCAAAGAATTTGCTGAGAAATGCTAGAAAATATTACCAGAAACTTACTGGAATTTGTTATGTACTTCTGTTTACTAACTGAGTGCTTCAGAGGATGGGTTGGTCATGGGGGTTGGGTTTGGCTCTCCTCCCTGGTGGCAGAATAGGTTTGGTACCTACTGACAAACTACAGTCACATTCCTCAGTACAGTTAACACTTCATCACTTTGACTTCTTTAAGCCATGGAAGAAACAGGCTGTGATTTTTTCCTCTGTCTGAACTTGGCATTCCATCAGTGGAATGCTCAGTGATAAATTTAATGCTCAATTTATCCAGTAGGTCATCTAACCATGTCCCATCATCAACTTTGATCTTAGCTACACCTTCCTTCCATTGCTGTATGCTCTTATGAATGAATTCTGAATTATCAGATAAGTTCATGCAACACATTCCATCATGGGCCATTGAATTCAGGCATGTTTCTGGAACAGCACAGTTCAGAAACTGATGGTTTTATTTTGAAATGCAACTGTGGTTGTAAATTCCAGATTATTTGGAAGTTGTGCATTAATAACTGATTGGCTGCTGCATCTGGAGGTACGATGTGAATGAGGAAAATACCTAATTACAGTACATGGCCAGCACTCCCCATTTCTTTAAGCAGTGCAAAAGTAGTGTTACTGATACAGAGAACATTTCTGAACTGGCATATTTGCAGTGAGGTTCAAGTGTCGTTTAAATGGCACTGGAGACAAGAGGCACTGTTAAGAAAAGTACCTTCACAGAAGTCATGTGCACATCAGCACTGTGGTTGGTTTTGTGATCAAAAGGGTTTTGGTTCACCAGTCGCTGTTGTCTCCCACCTGTTCATCTTACCCAGGCCAGGTGACAACCAATGAATTCAGAGTTAGCTGGAATACAGGGTCTGTGTTGCTGCCTCTGACTCTGGGGGGTGAGACAGGCAGTGTCATCCACTGTAAGGACAAAGCTGCAGGAAATGCTGACAACAAATTCAAGATCCTGGATTTATCATGCAAGTTAGTCCCTTATTTTTATTATTAGGAATACTTCTGTTTTAAAACCCAAAAAAGCCTCATGGCATGAGTGCAGGGTGGTACCCATCTACTCTGTGATAAAGTCAATGCAAATGTTGTGTTAAGTGAGTATAATTCTGGTTTTGTTTTATGCTAATTAAGCAGATATCCTTGTCCTTTGGGGCAATTAGATAATTTTTTTTTACTTAGCAACTTGACATCTCTCTTCCTATGGGTGTCTTCCTTCTGTACTAGCACAAGCCTTGATCATCTTCAGCTGTGAAACAGAGAGGGTTCTCTGAAGTCTTTCTTTGCCTCCTCCCCAGCTCTTTTGGTCTTGTCAGCATTTAGCTGTCTTTGTCTCCAAAATATGGGATGTAATCATTTTGAATAGATCAATGATTGGGCAGATTCTCTTATTCTTGAGCTGCCTCCATGTCCAAGGGTGAAACTATTTTTCCATCAGTCATCCTCTACTGTGTCATGGAAAATTGCTGTCACTGCTCACTAATGCAGGACAGCAAGTAACCATGGACCACACTGTTCTTTCCCTCACCATTACAAAGCTATCCATGGTTCTTGGGACTGCAGCACTTGACTGGATTTAAAATTGAGACCTAATTTTGCAGAAAGGTAAAAAACTGAATGTCCTTAGAATGCTTTTTGTTCAGATTTGTCATGTTATGCCTATCCTCAGAAATGCCCAAATGGTACTTCAGAAATAAAACCTCTTCTCACAAAACCTTTCACACGTCTGAGTTTGCCATCTTGTGCCTGACCTGTTTTTATCCAGCTTGTTTAGACAGCACAGTGATGATAGAACAAGGCATGTAACAGCTCCAGATCTTTACTTTGCATTTAGTATATGTGAGCTGGTGAAGAACTTAAGAAAAAACAAAGTAGACAAATACTCCTACTGAAAACCTGGTTATTTATATGTTTTTGATAAAAGCTGCCTTACTTCCCTTTTTATTTTGCAGTTGGAAATGCAGTATAGTAGTTGGTCTTAAAAGTTGTGTTGATGGGGTTTTATCAAAGGCAAGAACCTAATAATTATTTTCATTATGCAATTATTTGAAATACTTGCTTTTAAACACTGCCTTGAAACCCTGCTCATAATGGCTATAAATAGGGCTTTCATTAACACAGTGTTTTCTTAAGGCAGTGAAAGTCTTTGAGAGCTGCAAATATAAAGAAATTGCCTAATTTGCACTCACCGAGGATTGCATATTCTAAATGAGCTACAAATTATTTTTCACAAATGGGGAACATAAAGATGTTCTGTATGAGCAAAACTTCGTAAATGCAGAGAAATTAGGACAGAGATAAAACTCATGGGCCTGAAAAGAGAGAAAATGTGCATTAACAGCTACCATGTACATTGGCTATCTGCTGTCCTGGAATTCCAGTGGAAGTGGTGTCATCCTCTGGCAGTGTGATTTTTCCCAAGAAATGAATCACTGGATTGTACCCACCCATCTCCAAGCTCTGAGAGGGCAGTTCCTGGTGGTGTCAGAGGAATTTGGGGTTTGTGCTTCCAGGCCAGACCTTGCACCATTGGGCTGTGCTCTCCTGAGCTGTCCCTGCAGCCCGGCCCCACCAGCTTTGTTCCAGTGCCTCTCACCTGACGTGTGGTGTTACTGCTCACAGTCACAGCTGGGTCTTGGGGACTGGGATTTTGGGTTTTGACATCCTTAAAGTCACCCAGGGAAGCCAGGAGTCCACACCTATCACAGGACTGTTGGACAGGGCAGTTGTTTCTAGATGAGAAGTTTGAGTATGATGGATGGAGTTATACTTTTCTCATCTGTGAAGGAAAAACCTCCCTCTTACAGTGGCCCTCCAGCTCTCCCCAGTATTATTGGTATTTAGTCCCAGCAACCATTTCTTCTTTTTTTTAAATCACTTAAGTCACACGCATTTCAGTTATTTTTATCTAATTAGTGAGCAGTAGCTCGATGTCCTGTATAACTGGGTTGAATTCCCTCTTGTGCCCTATCAAATCTGGATCTGGGTGTTTGCTTCCATATATTCTTTTGGCTTATGTACTGGCTTCAAAGCTTGCAAAATTTTGCAAAAAATAAATAAACAATTGCCCGAGTATAGATTCGTTTGCCTCTTGACAGTGAACTGAGGACTCCACTGGCAGTCCTGATGTGACTTTAAATTTGCACTACTTTATTTGAACACACCTAAGCTGATTCAGGCTGGAGTAATTGATAGGAGCTTGGGAAATCATCTAGTTTTTGAAATTTAGTAGCTTGGTGTAACAGAAACTTTGTCAGGGATATGCAGTGCCAGCTTTCAGAATGCAAGGAATGCTTTCAGAGGAGATGATGGAAAGAAAAACATATTTTGCACGTAACAGAAAAACTCAAAGTCTCTGTGTGGTTCCAGGTACGGAAACAGCAAAACTCAGAGTCTGAATGGTTCCAGGTATGAAAGCATTTGAACTGTCTTTGCTGCTCAAAATCTCAGCAAGCTTCCTTTAAAAAGCTGGTGGTGAGTTCAGTTAGTTTTCAGTGCAGCTATTTAAAATTCTGTTACAGAGTGAAATGAGCTCCCCTTCTGCTGCTCCTCAGCTAAGCTGGTGCATCATCCAAAATAGACATGTGGGACATGAGGAAAACGAGAGAAAAAACTGTTCTGCCTTTACATGGTGGAGCTCTTTGCTGTAGGTGAGGTGCCTTTTTAGTGATGCTGTATGCCCTCCTAAGAAGTTCAGGCACTTGATAGACATTTTCTGTGAGCTAAGGCAAGGACAGCTGCATTTATGGAGTTTTCCAGTGGAGTTTCTATTCAGTTTCCTTTTTAAAGGAGGAAATATTGTCCATTAAACAACACTTGATATTGCATTACTGATGTTAATTTCTCCTTACAAATATTAGGCCTGTGTTCACTAAAACCTGTTCTGTTAAAAGCTTGTCTATTCATCAGTTTTAGTTCTCCAGGGAAACCAGTATTTAAATTATGTGATGCCACATAATGTTTCTATTCTTGTGCTACTGGCACTGAGGGTTGAGTTAGTTTTAACTATGCAGTTAACAAATCATTAAATGCTTTTGTTGATTCAAATGTACCTTTCCACTGTGCATATTGTAGTAAAAGCCTGGTAATTTTTTTTAAGAATCTATTGTAATAGAAGAAGGGCTTTGGGAGGAAAAAGCGAATTATTGCATAATAAGTTACTAAAATGGCTCTGGGAGGAGAAAAAGCATATTAATTCATAGTAAATTACTAAATGAAAAAAAATCAGTAGCCCATTTTAAAATATACTTGTATAGGTCCCAAGATGAAAGAAAAAAAACCCACATGTTTTAAGCTGCTCATGATAGGTTATCATCTGTTATCTGTTCCCTCGGTAGAGGCAATGCTTTCCTTTTTTTAATATAATTTTTCTAGGTAGGTTTCAGGAGTAGGAAGAAAATTTATAAAAACCATGTCATGTTGCCAAGGAAATTAGGAAACAAGAATTGAAAGCGTAGCTGAGAGCTAGCTGAGAGAGTGAACTGCTTGGATGCCACTGAACAGGGATAATACTCGGTTCCTGTAAAAGTGCTCTGATACCTTTTGTTGATAAATGAAGAAGGGAAATCAAGGACAAGCCTGATGAAAGCGGCAGAGCTCCGAATCCCAGCCCAAAGCACCTGCTGTTCCTTTCACAGATCTGCCCGTGTCAGTGCTAACTGTCAAAGCTTTCTCTTGTACAGCCTTTTGCATTAACAAACTTGTGCCCTGAGCTAACGTAACCCTTCTCTGTTGTGCCTGTCGCCAGCGGCCAGCGCAGTCCTTTGCACAGACGGCCAAAAGGTCCAAGGTACGGTAGCCCGGTGTGCTGGCATGCGAAGGGAGCCCTTCATGCTTGGTGCAGCTTCGTTACTTTGTGGAAAGTGCCTTTAGTTTTCTTTTTTGGCATTGTAGCTTTGTTTTATTCTGTTGGATTTTTGTCTTGCCTAGTTGTTTGCTTTTGTGATTTGCCTTTATATTTTTGGTGGCTTTTTATTGTTATGGAGAGAAACACTTTCCCAACATTTTATTTACTTTTCTTTAGATGTGCTCTATTGTGCTGGTAGTGCCTTCAAAAGCTGCAATTGCTTGGGTATTTTCATCCTAAAGGGAATTATTTATTCTATTGAAAACATGAAAAATTCCATTTTCAGCCATTTTGTTTTTCATATAATGAATGAAAAAAATAATGGCTTATGGTATATTTATAATATCTTTTATAAGCCATAGATTTTAATTTTACATACTTTCCTTTAGTCAAACACAAAGTTAAAGTTAGTTCGGAGCCTTGCTGTATGTGAAGAATATCCACCACCTCCCACAGCTGAAATATCCCAGGACCTCCAGGTAAAAATTACCTTACTGAAGTTTCTGGAACAATTTCAAGTAACTTCTTGTTCAAAAGAAAGTCTGTTGGGTATTCTTTAAATATGTGGATACCATTTGTTTTTTTTTTGGTTTTTTTTTTTTTTTTTTTTTTTTTTTTTTTTTTACTACTGGTGTAATAGAGGTGATAATATCAGGTGCAGAATTTGCTGCTTTGTTTTTCTGAACTATACTAGTTGATATCTGTGGGCAGAAAGAGAGGCTTTGTCAGTTCTTTTAACATATTAGTTCAGCAGTGCACTTGAGGGACTCTAAAACTGCTTAAGTTCTGTCTGCAATTAGTAAGACAGAAACGTTGTGATTAGTATGGAGCCTAATTTATTGTCTTTGTATATTTTTGAAAATGGAAACAGTTGTGATGTCTGGTGTTGTAACTGAATTTCTGCATATTAGTCCCAGTTGCTGGTAGCTATGTAATACCTGCCTGAGGTATATCTGAATTAATCTATTAAAATTATAGAACACACTTACAGAAGTTCCTACATGCTAAACAAAATATGTAAAATTACTTTAGAGAATTTAAACAAAATAAATGTTTCCTGACTTTACCTCCATACCAGTCTGGATTTTCAGAGCAAAACCCTGCTGCTGGCTTTAGTTCTGTGCATGAGTGAGGGCCATCAAAATGCTGGGTTTGTTCATGCCTATCAAAACAGGAATGGGCCTTTGCTGTTTTTGAAAAGCTTCTAAACTGTGCTTTTGTGAAAAGTCTCCCTTTGGTTAAGAAGGAAGCAGTAGAAAGCAGGATGTGAGGGGGTTTTGCTGGAGAGGGGGTAATTCAGTCCTGAGAAAAGATGGACATTGAGAGCTCTTGTAGGTTTTTGTCAAGCTAATTAAATTTTTTTGAGACTGAAACAGTAGGTTTGGACTGAAACCCTCCAGGTTTGTGAGAGTTTTGTTCCTTTCGAAAAATAAGAAAATGGTATTTTTGTAGGCCTTTACTAATATACCAGAATTTGAAGTGTTGACTAGAGGAATTCAGAAACTGGGCCTGCTACCATGATGAAAATCTAAGTCCTAGTTTGGAATGGGTTGCAGAGTAAAGGATTAAAAGCCAACAGAAAAGTTATTGATGTTTACAATGATTTACAGTTCTTTTGTAATGTTTCCCATAAGATAACAAAATAGACTGAGACATCTGGTCAGGCTGAGTTGTTCAGTCTGAAGCAGTGGGGTTTAACTTTGTCAGTCACTGTAGCAAATTACAAGACAGACACCTGATTTGGTGGACTGATCATCTGTGGCGTATTTCCAACATAAGAGGCATTAGGATTTTTCAGCCTCCAGCACTACACAAGACCATGTGTTGAATGATTTAAAGTCAGGCATTTATAAGGTGGTGTTTGTGGCCAAGTCCTCTGGGAATCTGTCCCTAGCTTTGTGCTGCCAGGTGGCCCTTGAAAGGAGTCTTTGCAGCAGCAGGAGGGATGTCAAGGCTGGTTCTGCAGAATGAATTGGATTGTGTGATAATGTAAGTTGGTACTAAAGGAATACCAGAAAGCAGCTTGCCTTAAGAACAAAATTAGAGCTAGCTGTGAGTTTTCTTTGGAAGCAGTAATGTAGAAGAAATGGCTTATGAATCCCAATAGCTGTGCAGAGAATGATTGCTAGAACAAATTTAGTTCTTCCCTGGAGGGTGGAGAAATGTGTTGGAGAATTAGAAGTGGGAATCTGTTACAAGTTCTGATGCTGGGAGTGCAATCCTGTGGGGCAGAGGTCTCCCATGACCCTCTGTAACAACTCACACAGGCAATTTCTTCACCCATTTTGCCTCCTTTCCCAAACTATCTTTGGGAAAGCATGGGAGACCTCTTCATATGTGCCAATCAGCTGCTGCAATTGGGACTAATATGCCTCCAGCCCCATACTCTGAAGCGTTAATTGTGCTTGGGATGTGTGGGAGATGGCTCAGAGAAGGAAGAGCCTGCCTTGCACAGGTGTCCCTGGCAGCAGGAGAATCACTTCTTATGCTCCCCCTTCCTGGAAGAGTCACTGCTTTGTTGTATCTGTGATTGCAACTAAAAAGTGGCTTCCAGTTTAGTTTTAAGACACAGGACAAATTAAATTCAGGATAGTGTTGCTGGTGATGTTTGAAGAATCACAATTTTCAGTTATTAGAAAGTGTTAGGCTTGATAGGAGGAAAAATATATGTACTTAATTAGGGAGTGGTGTGAGTTTGGGGATAACTCCATGGTTTTGTCTATGACTGTCCATGAGTCACCCCTTCACACCAGCAGCTCTAGCAGGGTGAAATTCCTGGCACAGGTTGGTGCAGGAGGCACATAGCAAGGCACCACTGGCTGCTTCTCCTCAGAAGGCTGTGATGGAAGAAGGTGACAGACCAAAGAAATTGTCTCAAGCAGATGAATTTGCTTTCTAATCTATGTTTCTATTTTCAATTGCAACATGAAGGAAGATACTGTTTCTTCCTGAGAAACCTAGATAAGAGCCTTGCATATTTTTAATACTTGTTAAAAAGCACTGGTAGCCCTTTACTGAAAGGTTCTGTGAAACTATAAGCTTACAAATTTATTGCGAGAGGAAGAACATAACTGTGATATGTTTGATCTTTTATCTTTGTAACACTAACTCTATATTCTCTTGCCATCATTTGTGTAAACATCAGGTTGTTCTGACTCTATTTTCTAATACAAAGTACAAGCACTAGCAAAGGGTGATCCAGTTCAGCCCTTTTTAAGGAAGAGCTGTTTACATATGAATGACAGTTGTTATTATGAGTAACAAGTAAATAAATCTTCAAAAGGTTGACCTTTCTAAGCAAAGTAAAATAGCCCAATGGAGAGGCAGTGGGAGGAGAAGGCAAGGGGATGTAATGTTAGTTTCTATTGACTTATGTTGGTTTTTTCTGCTAGAAAGCCCATCCTCAGCATGTAGGCCTTTGAGATATATTCTTACCTTTTTCCCAAATATGTTAAGCTGGCAGGATTTATCAGGTTTTGATGGTTTGGGACATCTTCCTGTTTATTTGGCCTTTTCTTGTTTAATCAAAATTTGATGACAGTTTCCTCTTCTACAATGAGGGCTTGGGATCGGTGATCAGAGTTAGGGCAAGGAGTCTGTTCAGTCCAAATGCTAGCAGAGGCCTGCTGCAAACAGGGTGGGATTAAGAGAGTTTTATAGGGGAAGAGAAGTTAAAAGATTTTTCAGCAGCTTTCCAGTCAAGTAGGTCATATTTAATTAGATGCTATAGTTTTTATAGCATGAAATCACAAGAAAGTGCCCTTTGGTACCCCGTTCTGGTGCATCACACTTTGAAGCAGAGCTGGTGGTAGTAACAGAACTGGCTGTTCAGATGGTGATTCCTTTTTTTAGCTCTTGTTGGGGAAGGAAGTATGAAAATGATTACTTGCTTTGACTAAACTATTGCTGTGTGCATTACTTGGAATGAGTTTAGAAGTTGCAGTCACTTTTCTAGTGAAGAAAATCAGACTGAAAATTTCCTTAATTTACTGATAGTTTTGTAGAGTGTTATTGTAACATGGAGGATAACATTAGTGAATCCAAGTCAGGAACAATTTCTTAATAGGACAGAAACATTTCTTTCTCAAGTAAAGGTTACACAGCTACTTGGTGAATGGTGAGTGTAGAGCATTTTGTAGTGACAAATGAATTGCTCATTTGAATTACCCACCGGTTTATGAGGCAAGGAATGCAGAGACTTGTTCTGGATCCTTAAGGTTTGTAGCCAAGTGAATTCTCAAGACTAGGAAAGAATCAGATGAGAGAGTTCCTTGCTGGTTACTGGGGATGGTGTTTATCAGATGTGGTTATAGGTCCTGTCCAAAGCTGAGAAGGCTTCATTGACACGGAGTTGTTGTTGTTTAGTGGGTGTTCATGAATTAGGAAGTTTAATTGGAGCATTTATTATGGGGAAAAGTCATGATGAAAGGGAGAGCTGGTAAAACTCTCAGTGACTGTTTTTCCCTCACTTGAAAAAGTTGTGGCCCCAAAGCTGCAGATGGGAACTGCAAAGCCTGGGTGGTGCAGGGCTCCCCCTGTGCCAGCACCGGCAGGAGTGGCTGCAGGCTGGGCACGTGAACAGGATCCAGCCTGGTGGATCCTGGCTAAATTTAACTCTGGCTGCATTCCACGGGTGAGATCAAGGCTGTGCAATGACACAAGAGCAGAGCTTAGAGCAAGAGCCTGGATGTGGGTAAGAAGGGGTTTGAGGGAAGAGTGAGGACTTGTGTGGGAAAGGATTAAGGTGCAGGGCAGAAGGGGGATAGGCAGGAGTGCGTGAGGGGCCGTTCTCAGGATTGGGAAGGGTTAGATGCTGTCAGGAATGTGGAGGTGACAGCATGGACTCAGCTGGCATCTGGGGGAGCAGAACTGTCATTTGAGGGAGTTAAAAGGTGACAGGGGAGTCTGGTTCTGACAGGACTTTGCCACTGCTCCCGTGGGAGTCCCTCAGGCACAGTGAGTCCATTGCTCCCGAACTCCTCGGCTCTGGCTGTCTGAACTGTGTTGGTCCTCCACTGACAACCTCCTGAAACAGTACAGGGGTATGAAAAACAAACTGCAGTCTTGCACTGTTCAGGGTATTTAGGGGACCATTATGTCACTAATTTCAGAGGGAAACTTTTTGCTGTATTTGAGAAAGAGGTTTTATAATAGTTCACCTACTGGTATAAAACCATGGATTTTGAGGTGGTTGCATACAAAGCTACTCTATCAAAATACACAGGAAGTTATGAAACTAAGCCTTGATGACAGGTCTGCAAACTTTGCCTTGATGTATTGTACTGTAAATATTTCCCCTTTTTGTGGATCTGGAAATGCTGGTCTTAGAATTTTTTGTTTTGTTTTTTCTTGGTATGAAACAAATCAAAACTTGAAACAAGCTTTTACAGTGAAGAATGGAGAGGAAAAAAGCATTGTGGATGAGACATGACTTAAAAATATAGAGGCAGTGTAAAATTTGGACATCTGAAAAACCGGAATATTTTCTTACATGTGTGGCGTAAGATACTTTGAATTCACTTTGCAGTAGCATTCAGGGCCTGGAAGTGTGTGTAAATTCTAAAATATCTGTGATCCTTTCTATGCCTTCTCTGTACACTCTGATTTACTGATAAATTATTTCATTGTGTGGTAACATGGAGCACATGTGGAATCAGAATATATAAAATTTTTTTTTGTTGTTGCTTCATTATTTTGCAGGTAATATAGTACAGAACATTCTCCTGCAGGTGTTATTTGAAATAATTTGTGTGGTGACTGATTTTTACTTTTTGACAGGAGAAAATTCAGATTCAGTTGTCACAGTCTTTTGAAAAAGAAGAAAAACCTGCAAAAGATGAATCAGAAAAGGAAAAATCCAGTGATAAACTGTCCAGAAAAATGTTATCAAGAGGTTTGCTTTTTCTCCTTGTGTTATTCAATATACTGTATAGATAAAGAACATATGAAAATACAGTTCTGCTTCCAGGTCTTCATTGCATAAACATTGCATTATTTTTTAAAATTTGATTTGCAAATGAAGCAAATAGATCAGACACCTTTGAGCTAGAGGAGGAATTGGTCCCCAAGGAAAGAGAGCTTTAGAGACTTCATCAAACACTCCAGCAAAAGCTTTTCCTTTCTGTCATGTCTGACTGTGCAGAGCAACATAAAAAACCAGCTGTGTTGTCTCAGCTGTGTCCAAGTGTTCTTTAAGCTGACTTTACGAGTCAGTGGAAGCTCCTGTCTTGTTCCTGGGCTTTGTTATAACAGGACTGGTGAAACTCAAGTGAGAATGGCAGAGCTCCTTTTGTACTTTTTCAGATCCTCATTCAACAGGCATCAGAGTTCTCCTTTGTTTATTTTAATTCTGATAGTATCTAGAATTTTTTCAGTAAAGTTTTGGAGTAAGGGTAGAACTACATAAATAAAAAGGACAAGTATTATGTTTTCACTTAAATATTCCTGCCTTCTGGATTAAGTTACAGTCTGTGTACTGAAAATCTATGGGTTTTAATCTGAAAGAGCTGTGAAATCAATGACATAAACTATCTTTTATAAAACATAAAGTTTATGTCCATGCCACCTGATGCCTCCTGCAGGTAGACTTTATGCATTTAAGTTGGCAAATCATTTTACAGCTCTTCCTTTAAATATCCAGAAGGTTTACCTAAATATCTTAGATCAGACAGAGTATAGGAAATACCTTTAGAGCTGGAATTCTTTTTCAGACAGGTGGCACTTGTCCATCTCATGTCCCACAATTCCATAAGGCATTCCTCTTGGAATTTCAATGCAGCTTGTCCCACCTGGCAGCCAGGTATTTGTGAAACAAAAAGCAGTGGGATGGAGAACTTAACCTGCATTTATAAATCTCAGTCTTTGAAATGATGCCTTAAACACCACCCCCAAATACCCAACTGGTAATGATGGGGGAGTTGAGAGCAAAGTAACAAAATGCCTGTTCTGAATTCAGCCACTCTCTCCTCTGAAGGTTGATTACTTCCCAATATAGGATATGCCAAAATAGAAAATTATGGAATTTTAGCATCAGTTCTAGTAATTACAACTAAATCATTGCTCACTTGCAAATTAGAAAAATTGAAGTAAATAATTAGTGAATTTTGACGTTTTTACCAGGGATAGTCTCTTTTTTTTTGCCTTCTCTTCAGAATCAAAAGTAATTACAAACCATAAATGTTCAGACTTGGTTGGTTTCACTTAAACTCTCTGGGCAGCTGGAAGAGCTGGGACCTGGACATAAGTTTGAGTTGTGCCTAACTAAGTTGAGACTAGGTTAAGACATAAGTAGTTCTTGGAAGGCATCTAGTTCCAAACATACTGTTCCAACACCTGTTGGTTTGAATCCTAGTACCTGGGACCCAAAGGTGCTCATGTAAGGGAGTATTTGGGGTTAAATCATTCCTTTCAGGGACAGATTTTAGGGGATAGTATGTAACTGAATACTTTCCTTCACTGAAACCACAATGGAGGGGGAAGGTTGAGACTACTTTTGGAAACATCTAAACATGATGTTGTGCAAACAAAGCCCAACAGAACGAGGATTTTTAGTAATGCAAAGCAGCACCTTGTGAAGGTTAAACTGTTGCATTACAAAATTTCTTTGGGCAACATCCAGTAGTTGAGTAGATGGGCTGCTGCTGCTCCACAGACGTGTACACACACTGCAGTGTGGGATAGTTAGAAAATGTGGCAGGTTGGTGGAAATCAGGTCTCTCAAGGTGATTACCTGCTTCACAACATAGAGCCAGTTGTTAATAATAGTGGTGTTATTGAAACTTCTGCTTCTGCATTACCCTTGAATTAGGGGATAGTGGGTGGTGGTGGATTTTCTGTTTTGTTTTTGACTTGTAGGCCTTTTTCCTGAAAACTGGAAGCATTTAATTTTGGCAATAATGTACTTAATGGTTATATAGTATTGATCCATATATAGTATGTTTAGCAATAATTGGAAAACAGCTTCTTCAGAGTGTAATTTGCTCTCTTCCCCCTCACCCTTAGATTCCAGCCAGGAGTATACAGATTCCACTGGTATAGATCTTCATGAATTTTTAGTAAATACATTAAAAAACAATCCCAGGTAAGAATCAATAATGTCAACTTTCTTTATGTTTTTCTTTCTTCTTGTTGCCTGAGGCAACACACTACCTGTTTTTTTGTTTGTGGTTTTATTTTTCCCCCTCTTAAATGTCTAATCATCCATGTCAGTTATTCAGGAGGAGATTCTGTTGCACAGACTGTCTAAAACATTACTGTAATTGGTTTTCTTTTTGAGCAGAGGTTCAGGACACTGAAGTGGTTTAAATGCTTTTAATGCTTAATATGCAAATAAAGTGTTCAGTCTATGTGCAATTCTCTCCCTGAATGGGCTTCAGTACATTGTCTCTAAACCTTGTACTGTCTTGGCACCTGCTTGTTAGAGACCAAACTGCCTTCTCTGACCCTAATCTGTCTTGCACTGAATTTATAGATAAAGGCATTTTTAAAAGCTGTACCATATAACTGTAGTTAGAGAATTTCACTCTGCACGTGAGAAAACAACTCTGACCTAATCCGAGTCCATCATTTGCTGGCAACAGAGCTGACCTGGTTCTGTTGCTCTGAGGTTTGCAGTCTGTCCCTGTCTTGTTTGTTTTTTTCCCTCACTGGAGTTTTGTGCTGGCTTTGTGGCTGTAGTGCGAGGCAAGAAATTAACTTGGTGCAATAGTGCTCTGCCACAAAAGCTGTTTCACTGCTATTTGCTATTCATTCATATTATAGGTAGGACTTCCAATGTGATAATTTATTTGGATTCCATTTTATTCAGAATAAATGTGGCATAAGCCATCATACGGCCAAAGCCATAGTCCTGTAGAGTAAAATTAGAAAGCACAGACTTCTGTGAGACTTAGTAGGTGGTTCCTTTTTGAAGCCATGAAGCATCCCAGTGGAAACAAGGAATTGTAAGTGAAGAGCTCCATGTGTTTCCATGCACAATGACTGGGAAGCTTGGTTACTTGAGGTGCACAGATTATGAACTGTGCATCATTGGATTTCGTCGCATCTTAATACCTTATTAGAACTGCTCCAAGCAGTTTCAGGAAGAGTGTTCCTTCCTACCACCTCGAGTTTTAGCTTTTTTGTATTTCTAATATGTCAGCACATTGCCACATATGCCAGCTTTAAGCCCTTGGTTGTTGGTGATATGCCCCACCACTTTGTCACTGATCCCCTGATGTGCTTCACAATCCAAGGACCAGCTGAGGCCTCTGCACACTCCCTGCCCACACCAACCAACAAGGAACAACCTCAGCCCTGCTTTTCCTCCTGGAGCCTGTCTTCTCCATAACTGCACTTCCTACTGAGCCTCCTGGGCAGGGACTTTTTGGTGGATCTATGTACTCTGAATCTGAGAGCAAAACAGCATGGTTCAATAGAAAATAGCAAAAAAAGAAAACCTTGTCCTAAAAATTCTGCATTTGACACCTGCTGGTCCTATTTCCAGTCTGCCATCATCCCTTGATCACAGCTCTGATCTGTGTATTCTTAAGATGAATACAACTGCAGTTATTGGAGTGTCTCATATGTGAGTTGCTGTGTTTTTATTTTCAGGGACAGAATGATGCTGCTGAAATTAGAACAGGAAATTTTAGATTTCATTGGTAATAATGAGTAAGTACTGTACTCTCATAGGAAAAAAGAATTCAAGAGTGTTCCTGTTTATTTAATAAAGCTACTATTCCTTTCTTCCAGAGTACCAAGAAAAAAGTTTCCCCCAATGACATCTTACCATAGAATGCTGTTGCACAGGGTAGCTGCTTACTTTGGATTAGAGCACAACGTGGACCAGAGTGGGAAGTCAGTCATAGTAAATAAAACTAGCAATACAAGAATGTAAGTGTCAAGAACCTTGAAAAACCCTTTTGATGTAGCTCTAACGCCTGGGATGTGTGAGGCAGTGATGCTGTAGCAGGTGAGGTCTGTCTCCTCACTGGGAGCAGGCATCAAGGAGAGGTAGTTGAGAGCTGTTCATGTTCTTGTTGTGTAATGATGTGATGTGTTTCATGTTTGAATTCTTTTGGGAAAAGAAGGATGTTATCTCTGAGTTAAGAAATTTTGTTGCTTTTCTGGCAAAGATGCATTACTAATTTTGTTTCTGTGAAATACGAATTTGTAGCAACTGTTTATTTGTTTAAAGGTTTACACCAGTAAAGTGTACAAAGTACATTCTTTGTTTCTTTTGGATAGCAGAGCCAGCTCTTATCTAAGAACGGGGTCATTTCTGATTTGGTGAAGGGAGGGGACTTGCACAACTGTGGCTTTTGTATTGTAAAATTCTACTGGGAAAATTCAGCTGTTGAAGTTCTTCTGTTGAAATAATGTTGCTTACAGATCTCTCATGGCCTTACAAATAAACATAGCAGGGAAGACAGACATCAGTGGAAATGTCAACCAGGTTAACAAGCCATGGTGTGCTGCTTTACTCTGAGGGCTGGGGAGTTCTTGGAGAAACCCCCAGGAAAATCCCTATTGCAGAGAAGATAGCATTGGGGCCACAGCAATTCTGAAATCTGTGCGGAATTCAGGTTTTCATTCAAGGGACCCAGCTGTTCTCTCCATTCTCTGCACTTGCTCTGTCTCCTCATTCTCTCTCAAAAAGACAAAGTCTAATGTGTTGACATGTTTATGCCACCTAGTTTCCAGTTTTAACTTAGAGCATTTGCCTGACACCGTTTTTTGTTGGTGTTGAATATGAAAACAGGAGTTTACAGTGCCTGCATATCCTGATCTCAGTCTCTAGGTACACTCTTTATAGCTTTGGGAGAAAAAAAATCTAATTATCCACCCTATTTTAGAGTCAGTAGGACTGAAATGATATGCCACACTGAAATCTCACTTAAGTAAACAGTTTGTCTTTAGAAGTTTTAGAAATATATAAAGAGTCTAAATATATGTTGAATACTTGTATTATTTATGTATGTGTTTTTGCTTTGGCTGTACAATCTATATCTAAATTGACCCAGAAAGCCAAAAATTTCAAATCTGTTGCCTTTGCATCTACCAGCATCACTAGACTGAAGCTTCAGTCTACCACTTCAACTGTGGAATAAGAACTAAGAAAGATTATTTCATTTTTATGTTTTTAAAAGAACATATTTAAATAGCTTGTGGCCTCTGGAAGCCCCTGTAGGTGTAGTTACTAATTAGCAGGCATTTCATCTAACCTGCAGACATAAAGATTCTTGATGTTTTCAATATTCTTATTTTAAATCACTTTGGATACAAAATAAGAATTTAGAAAGAAAACCTTGGAGATCTGCTCCATGTGGAATAAAGCCAAACTTACCTTTTCCTCATAGGCAGGTTCGCGGCTCCCTCGCCGAGCAGGGATGTTACTGACATCAACCACCCAGTGCACACTGGCACGTCTCAGTGGAGTGGGAGTTGGTGATGGCAGGGCAGTAAATTCAGAGACCTTTAAAAGAAAGAGGTAAGACAGTCTAAAGGTTCTCTGAAATGCCTGCTAATTATGTTTGGGCAGCCAGTACCCAATAGGCAGGGCTGGCTGTTTCGTAGAAAAAGCTCCCCTCACTCCATCCAGAAGTTCTAGGTAATGATAAGTAACACAAATAGAGAAGAGCATACATATATTCTGTCCTCTATTAGACAAATATTTCCTGATTGTCTGAGCTCTTCTCTTATGATAGCAGTCATTTTATTATTCAGGTACTTGATATATCTCTTTAATAACAAGGATTTGCAAAATACCACTTTTTCTTTCACAAAATAGACAACATACCAAAGCAATATTTATAATCTGTTGCCTCACTCTCTCTCTATGACTGTGTGAAGCTCTTGCTTGCCTGCATTATACTGTTCTTCTCTTACTCATTTCTACTTAATTTTGTTTTAGAAGTTTCTAAGTTTCAGTGCTTTCTCCTCCACCTTCTTTCTTCTGTTTTCCCTTGAAATGAACTCTGAGGTATTGCGGCTTTAGCGGCAAACACCTGTCTTCCCTTCCATGCATGCCCAATATCCATTGCATGGCACCAGCTGGGATTCAAAAGCACTTCTGATTCCCCAAGGGCATGTGGTTTGCTTCCCACCTTAACTGGGAGTTGCAGCAAAAGCTTTGAAATAAGGAGGAGGTTTTTAAAAGCAGGTTTGTTATGCCTCAGGACAGGACTTGTCAGGGGTGCACCGTATCTTTTCCATTGCCCAGCCAAAATCTATTCTCTCAGTTAGAATATTAAGTATATTTTAAATTACACCCAAATATATTTCAGTTTGTTCCACTGTGTGTACAGTATGTTTACAAAACCATAAATGTTTTCTTTGTAACAACTTTTCTCAGACCTGACCAAAAGTTTTGTGAACATATAAAGGATGAGAAGAGCGATGACTTCCAGAAGCGGTACATCCTTAAGAGAGATAACTCAAGTTTAGACAAAGATGACAACCAGGTAAAGCACACGTGGCTTATTCCTTCCACTTGCTGTGTTTGACTGTGCATTCCTACTGTTTTCCTTTGTAAAATAATACTGTACCACTTAATTTAGATGAGAATACGATTAAAAGATAACAGAAGAAGTAAATCTATAGAAGAACGTGAAGAAGAATATCAGAGAGCTAGAGAGAGGATATTTGCACAAGATGTACGTATCAAAACCAGTCTGGCACTGTTTTCTGTGCACCCTTCACACACCTACATGCATGGGTGGCTTTCCAGGAAACTGTTTCTGAATGACACTGAGCAGATAAGAGTGTGGCCTGAGTGAGTTTTAAATGATATTGCAGTTACTGAGAAATCTTCTGTTTTCTCTGATCGCTGCTGTGTGAAACTCAAACAACTCAAGAATTATAACTGTTTCTGAATGACACTGAGCAGATAAGAGTGTGGCCTGAGTGAGTTTTAAATGATATTGCAGTTACTGAGAAATCTGTTTTCTCTGATCGCTGCTGTATGAAACTCAAACAACTCAAGAATTACTGAGGAGTGTTTTCTAGCGTTACCTGGTGCAATGCATTCCCCCCTTTGCATTGTTTCACCCCTCACTGCAATTTCAGTTAGAGTTTTGGTACTGCAATCATGTCAGTTGCTCAGAACAATAATTAAAAGAAGAAAAAACCCCAAGCAAATTACAAAACAAAATATTTTCTTGCTTGTATCTATAGCAACCACATCATGAGTGGTAACAGTAAAATGATTTGAGGTCCCATATTTGAAATTCCTGTCAGGAATCTCGCAGTCTGATCTCCTGACTGGAGATACTCTGCAGGACAACATTACAGGCTACAACTCAATTGCAAGTAGTGATTATATTGAGTAAAACAGAACAAATTTGTCTTTAAAAATGTGTTACTTTTAATAATCCACTTCTGACATTTACGTATAACTCTTGCACATCCAAAACCAGATTCTGAAGAGAGTAATGAGCTCTTTTTTTTTGTTCACCTTAGTTACAAACAAGAAGAATAAACTTTTGGAAACAAAATTACATCTTCCTTTTGCATCTTAATTTACTATGTATTACACCCTTAGAAGTTTTGGCCAGATGTTGGGAGTCACAGTCAAGGACACAATAATTGGAGTCAGGAGCAGCCTTTTAGGTTCTGTTCCATGTGCTCTGTAGCTTACCCAGACTGGTACCCAGGGCACTGAGCAGTTACTGCAGCAGCAGTGGCCTCTCCCCCTCCACCCTTCCCAGCAAAAGACAAGGCAGCTCAGGTGCTGTGGCAGCCCTGGGAATCACACACCAGCTGCAAGTGACAGAAGGCACCAAAGGCCCAAGGGAAGAACTGTAACTTCAGAAAAAGTCTGATAGAAACCAAATGAGCAGCATTGTAACTATCCTCATGCTGACTTTGATTTCCTGCACATGGGCCTTTTTATATTGTCTTGTTCCCTCATGGAAATTATCCACCACAGGTAAAGTTTTTCAGGCAGCTTAAAATGAAGGGGGTGCTGTAGAAGTCTGTGTGTAACGCAGAAGACTCCAGTTTGCTGTGTGTTTTGTAGTAGGGATTCTGGATGCCATTCATATTAATTTCTGCACTTCTTTGCCCCCAGTCCCTGTGTTCCCAAGAGAATTATTTCACTGATAAAAGGTAAGAAAATTTGCTGTTTAATTCTGTTTTGTGTTCCTATTTTCTTAATAAATATTAAGCTGTCTTATTAAAATGTCAACAGAATCCAGGAGGAAGAAACTAATAGTACCCAACAAAGACGACAGATACTTAGGTACTTGATGCTTTCTTTTAAAAAAACAAAACCCAAAGTATTCTGCATGCGTTTTCCTTTTCTTTCTTGTTTTTTTGTTTTCCCTTTTTTTTTTCCTTTTCCCTTCTTTTGCAAACTTTTTTTTTCCCTTTTCCCTTCTTTAGCTGCTTGTGCTAACAGTTGAGTTTGTAACTTGCAGAATCAATAAGGAGGCATCGGGGAGATCGGCCAACAGCCACCAGAGCAGCACGGAGACGGAGCCGCGGCCCTGGAGCAGCACCGACTCCGACAGCTCCCTGCGCAACCTGAAGCCCGCGGTCACCAAGGCCAGCAGCTTCAGCGGCATCTCGGTGCTGAGCCGCGGGGACAGCTCTGGCAGCAGCAAGAGCACGGGCAGGCTGTCCAAGACAGGTACAGCAGCCTCGGGGCAGGCTCTGGGGGCTGAGCCGGGTGGGCATGGCTGGAACACCAGGGGAGGCTCCCTGCATCCCTTTCCCTCGGGATACGGGGGCTGCACACACGGGACATCCACAGAGCCAGCCCTAGAGCCGCAGTGTGACAAATGTGGTGAACACTTCTGGCTTTGGAAGCAGAATTTCCAAGCGTGTTGTAGATGGCTTGAAGTTCAATGCCTTTCATCTCGTGCAAAGGATTTCAAAACGTTTTTTACCAGAAATATTTTAGTATAAAATATTTGGGGTTCAGGTCTCCGTTTCCAGTGGGGCAAAACTGCATTGCACCATCTTAGGAAACTCTGCACTGCTATCCTACTAGCTCAGATAAAACAGCATTAAAGCCTATGAATTGGTAGTTATTTTTGTGTTCTCTTTCTTTTGTTAAATGAAAATGAATGTGGCTCAAATGCTTACTTAATTTTTAGACTGCTAAGAAATTAAATCAGTGGAATGAAGTTTACTGTTTAATTTTAAAATTCAAAAATGTTGGGGGAAAAAACTTATAAGAGTCAGGGTTTCAAAGGGGGTTAACTTCTAATGTGAAAACAAAATCTCAGAAAATATGGGAATTAATCTTCTGTGGGTCAAAAATTAAATTTAGTAAATATTTGTATTTCAAATGCCAACATAATTTGTTCCAGTTGCTAATCTCTGGAGAATTTTCAGGCTTGTAATACATGGGTGTGTTATTGGTGGCTGCTTCAGAATTTGAAACAGAACTATAAAAAAGCAGAATATAATTGCTTACCTTATTAATATTGGCTTTGATGTTATTTATAAAACTGGTTTCTAAAGAGGCTCTATTTCAATTTTTTGCTTTTCCTTAAACCACTACTACCTTTTAGGTATATGGCCACACTGCTATATATTAATGCAGTGAAACAGTAACAAATTCTGTTTGTCCATTGTATACTTGTATAAAAAAAGACCCAAAACAGTCCAAGGTACTTCTGCTGTAAAATTGTGCTATCATATGAAGTTATTCCATTTAGCAGTGTAGCGATGTTATTTGGCACAGCTTGAAAAGAAACTGCAACCTGGCAATAAAATACATTCTTAGACATCTTTGTTGGCTAAATTTCAAGGACATAAATGGATTCTTAAAATTTTTGCTGGAGTCTTTATTTTGGCATTCTGAGAATTTGGACATTCCAGGCTGGGAATGCCCACCTTGATGATTGCTGCTTCATGCAGTTCCAGGTTGTGGTGATTGGCACATGCTGGGCTTGGGTTTGTTCACGTTGTTCAGGAATGTGATTGGCTCTGGTTATAACGGCTTCAGCCTCATTCTCTGCATAATCTAGAAGTGAACACACTTGGAAATGAATCCAAGTAACTCTGCTCAGGCAATGATGGTTTTACAGAGCTGGGATGTGCTGTCTCACCCAGTTTACAATTAATAGCTTTGATTTCACTTAATTCAGCAATAAAAAAGGCCAATGCTTCGAGCTATGCTCTCCACGTAAACACAAGGATTACAATTAGCAACTTTTATAAGGGATTGCAAAGTAACTTCAAGTAGTACATACATTCCCTCTTGAGTGCTTTTTGAGTCTTTCTTTTTCTTCTAGATTGTGTAGAGGCTGTTAATGGGGAGTTTGTAATTAATTTACAAACAACTGTATTCTGTTTCCAAGTACTGCAAGTACCATACACTTCTTACAAAGTCTGCTAAATTGTATACTTAAAGCTCCAGGTGTCAGGTGATCTGGGAACAGCAGTTCCACAGACCTCTCCATACTGGACTTCTGGAATATTTCTTTTAGCTGCATGCCTTGGCTTTCAGGAAGCTCAGGGTCTGGTTCTCCACTGCCTTGCAATGTTTATAGTAATTCATATCTGTAAAATGAGTAGTGATTTCAATTGGCTCTTTCATCTTCCTTTGAAATTTGAATTGTTGCATAAAGCCAGGCTAAAGCTACAGTCTTACCCTCATTTCACTTTTCATAGCTGTATTCTTGATTTCAGCCTGCAGATTGTCAGAGGAGGAAACTAACAGTGTTGAGGGGTTTAGTGCAGTGCAAATTGTCCAGCAGGTGAGTCAGAGAAGATCTGATCCCCAGCAGTGGAAAGGAGCTGGTCCTTGCTTGCATGCAGACAGTGTGCAGGGCATGAGGCTTTAGCCGGCAAATCCACAGGGACAGCGGGGCCCTGCAGCTGCATTCCCTGCACAGCTGCAGGAGCTGCGGCTGGGAGTTCACTGCCTCAGTGCGTCCACTCCACTATGTTGCAGTAATGACCAATCACTTCCATAAATTCTGCATTTTCTGACCAGAAACCCAAGCTGGATATGAAAACCTTACTTTGCAGTGCAAAGCAGTGCTGAATTGACCCTTGGTTCACAGAAGGAGCCTTGTAAAGGTGTTCCAGGGGAGATGGAGGGGGAGTCCATTGACAAGGCTGCTGTTGAATAATGTGCTTAATGCTGAGCTTTGAGGGTGAGCACTTACAAGTGTATATTTTAAAGTGAGCTTGATGTTACTGTCTCCAGGTAAAACCAATTTCTCATTACTCCTTTCCTAGGTTCAGAGTCTTCTAGTAGTGTAGGGTCCTCCACGGGTTCTCTCTCTCACAGCCAGCAGCCTCTTCCAGTGCCAGCTCTAAGCCAGCCCTCCCCTGGCACGCCTGCCGTGTATCCAACTGTCAGCTCTAGTAACTCTCTTTCCTTTGATGGTGGCATGAGTGGGCAAGTGGCACCTGCTGCTAGCAGTAGCTTCTTTCTGCTTCCCTTGGAAGCAGCGGGCATCCCGCCTGGCAGTGTGCTGGTCAACCCTCAGACAGGTTGGTACATGCTTGGGGGTGTCTCTGTTACACTGGGGAACTTGGAAAAAAATGCACGAGTGTTTGCATAAGACTTCATGTCAGTATTGTCCTTTGTCCTTTATTTTTCTCTTTATTTTTTTAATGTGGTTGTGTTCATTCAATGCACTTAATTTAACAAGGAAGCATGACTGGAGGATCAAAGGAATGAGTAAACTCCTATGATTTTTTCTAGAAGAGTTTTAACTTATATGTAAAATTTTAATGAGTGACTTGCACAAAATATGAAAATCATATGATTTGCTATCCAGAACACAGAATAATTTAATTGTTTCAGCTTTTTTCAGGAGAGGAAAATGTCCTTCCCTGTGCTTCTATAACACAGTTTCAGTGAGGAAAGAGAGCCTGAGAAAGGATTTTATTGACTTGAAAGAACTTATCCTTAATTTTTTTTTGATGCAACATATTCATGTCTCTATGCTCAAGACTGAGTTAATACAAGTGAAAGAAAGAAGCACAGGATGAAATACTATTTCTAAACTTATCCTTGTTACTTAAAAACAGGATTAAATCAGTGTTGGTATAATTGGCCAATACTGGTATTTTAAGTAGTAGAAAATTGTTGCTTCATAATGTAGATGCAAAGAGATCTGTAATAACTTGTCTGGATTAAATAATGAGTTAGCATTCTCTGGGCAAACTTTTACTTAAAAATTAGGAAATTCTAAAATTTTAAATTTACCTTTCATGTAAAAGATCATTTTAGGAAATTATATATTTTAATTTTAGTGTAATTTGTTTTTGTTGTAGAAAAGAAAATACTTCAGAATATATTTACCATCATTCTGTAGATGGACTTGATTATGTTTGAATATAACTGCACATGGTGTTTAAAGCAAAATGTTCCTCATTGGGATTGTTAAAATGACCATGTTGTAAACAATTTCTTTAACTAGAAGGTATAACATTGAAATAGATAAATTCCTCTTTTTCCTTAATATGAATCAATTGCTAAAAATTTGGTTACAAATGAGTTGCTGTAGGACTTAATTTTCATAGATAGCCATTGGATTTGGAGGAGAATGTATCTGTCATCTTAGAGCTAAGTTCATTAGTAGTCTTTGGTAATTATGTTAATGTCTAATGAGATTCTAGTAGAAGACAAAGAACACTTTGAAAACAAGGAACATTTAGGTGCAGATAAACTTCTATTTCCAATGTACTCAAATCATTGTATTCTGTAATTGTTCCTCTGGCTTCACTGTTCCAATGCCAGCCAAAGCAGAGGCTGGTTCCTGAGTTTCTGGCAGAGGAGTCTGTGCCTTGGTAATTAGGAAGAGACCGCTCTTACCCAGCCACTACAAGAAATAAGTGAAGCTCTGGTGATTAGCAGGAAGTAGTAGGAGGAAATAAGAAAATCTGAGTCCCTGTTGATGTGAACATTTCCAATTCTTGAGCGTTGAAGAGAAATCTCCCAAGCTCAGTTGAGTATCACCTGCTGAGCTGCAGTCCAGCTGCTGTAGCTTATTTTAGCAAGTCTGTTCATGCTCCCTCTGCCATGAATTCCTCAGTCCTTTCCTCAGTAACTGTTCCACTCTTTATGTTGGGCAGTTACATTTAAGTATGATGGCACCAAGGAGTCTGGAGGAGCATTAATCTGCTTTTACAGGGTGCAAAGGCTTTAGACTCAGTTTAAATCTTTCTAGAAAGGATAAGCACATCTTTAAATCAGAGGAGAGAAAAATTTACATCAGTGTTGGGCCCTTTAAGCATCAGAATAAGCCAGTGTAGAACACGTGTCACTAAGCAGGTAGGCACAGGTCCTTGCCAGCCAGGCTGTTGTTCCTTTGATTTGTTTTTTGTCCAACCCAGGCACAAAAAGAAATCACTGGGGCTTTTTATAATTTACTTTTATGCAGTTTATTTTTCAATTCTTTTTCATTGGCCCATTGCTGTAATATTGAGCTTGCAAGTGATTAAATAGAATAATCCTGTGTTATTTATTTTGAAAGCTAAAAGCCAATTAATCTAAGAATAGGGGAAGAGAGTCCTTTATCAGTAATCTCATTAGCAGTCGTGGAAATACCAGGGCAGCTATTGCTTTATATAGTTTTCAAAAAATATTTGCCTTTAAGCTCTCCTGTGTTCTGACCGGTTTTCAAATTGATAAAAGGAAGTAAACTTTTAAAATATCCTTAAAACAGTATTTTACTAGAGTTTTCCTTTATTGCTCCTGTCATATTCAATCTACTTGGTTAAAAATCAAGTTTCAAGATGAGTAGCATTTAAGAAATTTTTATGAGTGTTCACTACATAAAGACTGGGGTATCTTTGTTTAGCTTCAAAGTTTTGGGTTTTAGCTGCATGTAGTCATTGCTGTTAGTTGTGGGCATTTGGCATGGATCTGTCATATAAACCAGTATGCCTTCCCTTATTTTTCGATGTTATTGTTGTATTCATTTTTTCATTTTGCCTGCTGTAAGTATGCTTGTCTGTTTTGTGCCAGCTGAGATGGTGCAGCTGGCTGTGTTTGTTGTCTTTCCCTGGGCAGGTCAGCCGTTCCTCAATCCCGATGGCACTCCGGTTGTGTACAACCCTCCCCTGCCTCAGCAGCCTGTTAGGACCCAAGTGCCTGGAGCTGCACCTCAGCCAGCCCTGCCCAGCCCCAGCCAGCACCAGCCCGGAGCAAACCCCGTCCTCTCACAGGTGCACTTGTCAAACACGTGCTCAGGGACAGCGGGGCTCGGGCGCAGCGCTGGGAACGGGGCGGGGGTTGTTTGTTCTGCACTGGATGTGAAGAACAGTCACACCAGTAAGGGTAACTGGGCTTTTTCCCTCCCAGTCCTCACAACTATCAGCTCTGCTCACACCTGAGCATGGTAGGCAGCCTCTTCTTAAAAATACAGAGGAATTTTAGTATGAAAGTGTTCTGTAACCAAGACCAAGAGATTCTGCCTTCATCCCTAATTGCACTGTGGAGTCACCCAGGCATTAAAAGCAATATAGTTGGCAGCTGGGAAGAATTAATCCAACTGGAACCTTGGGCTTCTTGTCTTAGGGTTGTTTCTCAGCCAGATAAATTCCTGGGCTGTACAGCACAAGCAGGAGTCGTGGCACAGTAGGAGTAGCTCAGGACTGGTACAGCATGAACATCTCATGAGTAACACTTCAGCATATTCTGCTCACAAAACCACACACAGGAGTACAGAATGTATTTTATCCTTGTCCTGTACAAGAGTTTAGTAAAATAGGCCAGATTAAAGACTGCCCCAGTCCTAGAAGAAGAAAAGCAAAATGCATGGGCAGGAGAAGGGAGGGTTCTCCCTCTCCACAGCAGCTATTTCAGGCACCAAGGTACTGGCTGTAGTCTCCTGTGGTATTTTCAGATGGTTCTTAAATTTTATCGAAAAGTTATTTATAGAACTTCCTCTAAACCTTTTACCTTTGTTTGTTTGTTTTCCCTGTTTAAACCTGTTCAGATAGCTGGGTATGCCACAGTAGAGCTGGTCTGTTTTGAAAACAGTCACATTTGTACTCTTTCTAGTTCACAGAAGTGTGTATGTAATATTTGCTATTTTCTTCACAACTTCTGTACTAATTCTCTGATTACCTTCTCAACGGATGCTGGAATTAAACCTGCCTGAAATATTATGAGCAATGATAACTATCTAGAGAAAATATTTTAGTACTGTTGAATAAATGAAAGTAGTATGTTTGAATCCATGGTTGGTAGTAAATTCATTCTGCCTTTAGATGCTTTGAAAGAACTTGTGTTTAAAATGCATGTGGAGTTTTTAGTCTCTCTGAAGGAAACAGTAAATGTTAAATAGAAGCAATTTGCTGACATAGCTAATATAGTGTATAACAAATAAAGCAATGGATGTCTTTTGGGAGACAGAGATATTCAGAGTTACTTTTGTTTTCATTCTATGCAGTCTTAGGCTTAAGAAAAAAAGAAGTATCCATTCTGTTTCTGAGATTGGAGTGAGTTGCTCTTCTGGAGCACAATTGCTTTTCTCTGTTACAAAAGATTTGTTTTCACTTCTCTTACTCTGGTGTTAACCTTGTTCATAACCCTGTTATTTCTGCAGCCTCTGCGGGCTCTGCAGCCTTCCTCCCAGCCTGTCCAGTACTCTGCAGTGTCGTACCCACCCCCGCTCCTGCCAGCCTCCTCTGCACAGCAATACTCTGTGGTATTTCACCTTCTCTTCTCTGCTCCTTGCACAGCCTCCTCTCTGCTGGCTGCTGGCCTTTGCTTGGCTCTTTGAGTGCTGTGTGGTACCGGGGTAGTGACTGGCTCTCAGTGTCACAGCACCCGAGAGCCCAAGATGGGAACATTTCATGTTCAGCAGGAATATCTGCAATTAAGGCTATATCTATATATATCTATATTTTGAGATACATTATTTCTCTTTCCCTTTGTAAAGAAAGTTTTTCAGTGCTGTTTCATTAGCCAGTCAGTACCTTTTTATGTCTCTGGATTAACCTCTTTCCATTGCTTCTTATTGTTTCCTTGTCTGCTCACTCTTCTGCTGAACCTTAATACATTCTGAGGGATCAGCTGCTCTGATTTTTTTTCTGGTTACCTTTTTGTAACTTCTTTGGTAGAACTTTCAACACTCCCACTTCTCTAGTATCCATTGTTTAATAAGTAGAACCTGGAAATAAAATATCTTAGTCTATCAAAGACCAGGAAAAAAGAAGAAAAGCCACACAAGGTGAAACTGAAACTTAGTAAAGGAGAGTTGTTATCCAAGGGAGAATCTGAACTAGGTTAGATTGAACTAGGGAGATGTGAACAGGTCAAGTCTGCTCTGATACTCTACTGAGTGCATGTTTGAGTTGAGTTTATGTGGCAAGGTTTTGGACAGGGAGCTGCAGGGATGGCTTCTGGGAGCTGCCCCATGTTGGACAGAGCCCGTGTCAGGCAGCTCCAGGGCTGACCCTGCACAGCCCAAGCTGAGTCAGTCATTCACGCTGGTGGCACCTCTGAGTGTGCTTGGAAAAGGGTGTGAGGGAAAAACAACTCCACAGATATTGAGGCCAGAGGGAGAAAAGCAAGGAGGTGCTCCAGGTGCTGGAGCAGAGCCTGCTGCCTGGGGAGGAGACTCTTGTGAAGCAGATTCTCCCCTTGAAGCCCATGAAGGACTCTGGTGGAGTAGATATCCACCCTGCAGCCCTTGGAGCATCCCACAGGTGCTCTGAAGGAAGCTGGAGCCTTCAGGATCAGATTTTCTGGTATGACCTACACTAGAGCACTTCATTCCTGAAGGACTTCAGGCTTTGGGAAGAACCCACATTGAAGAGGTCTGTGAAGGATGGTATCCCGTGGGTGGGACCCCATGCTGGAGCAGAAGAGTGAGGAGGAAGAAGCAGTAGATAGATGACTGAGAGCCAATCACAAGCCCCATTCTCCATCCCTTGTGATACTTGGAGGAGGAGGTAGAAGATTTGGGAGTGAAGCTGAGTCTGGGAAGAAGCAGTGGTGTTGAGGGAAGCTGGTTTTAGTTTTGTTTTTACTTCTTACTATCCTACTCTGCTGTTAATTAGCATAAATAAATTAATCTTCCTGTGGTGGTCACTGATGAATGATTTTCCTGTCTTTTTCTTGACCCATAAGCCTTTCATCATATTTTCTCCCCCCATGTTGCTCAGGATGAGACGAAGGATGGAGTGACTTGGGGGGCACTTAGGAGCCAGCCAAGGTTAACTCATCACAGTGTTGTACAGCAGCTAATTTTCAAAATTAATCAGAAATGTCTTATAATAAATACAGTTTAAGCTGAATTCAAAAGGGATGTTGCTTCTGAAGTTAATAGTGAGTTTGAACGGGTGCTAAAGCAGAAAATGAAACTCCTTCCTGTTTGTAGTAATTTCAAAGCATTTCACATTCAGGAAATTGGTTTCAATACTAAGTGCCCTGGCAATTTCAAAAATTTATTCCTGCTGATGGTAACTTATGTAACATAATGAAAAGGATTGATGGTCTTGGATTGTATTCCAAGTATAACACCTCTGTAGTTGGCACCAGGAGAATGCTTTCTCCTTTTATTGGGAATACCATGTTCCAGGGCTGAATCCTGCTTGTACCATACCTGTCACTGCAGGACAAAGTGACGAGGTCAGATTTTACTTACACTGGTAATGTAACAGAAATCAGTGTGGTGTGGCTTGGGTTTATCCTTCAGACTTATTTAGAGCTAGATATGCAGTATCTCTTCTTCAAAGTCAGGATTTGGAAAAGCAGAATGTAAAGTGCAATGTAGAACAGCATTATAGTTGCATTTAATGGGCACCATTAAGGAATGAAATACCAAAGTCAGATTACTACCTAATGAAAATAAGGCTTTTTAAGATGTACTAAATACATACGAAAGGTATACTAAATTAAGTTTTAGGTGCAAATTCATATTTCCGACAGTAATTAATAATATCTTTCGCCTGCAAACTAAAAAAATCATAACATCATAAAATGTGAATGTAGCTAATCAGTAAAAGATGGAGGTTGCACTTACTTTCTCTTGATTAATTCCTAAGACCAAGTGGTCTTGAAATAGTTTTAATGTACCTGCATGTTTGGAGAGTCCAAAGTATGAACCAAATCTTCCTGTTTAGCAAAAACACGCAATACTAGTTAGTGATCGCTTCTAATTTTCAGGATGTTGCTAATTTGATGCTGAATTGCTTGCTAAGAAAAGGAGCTTGGGGTTACTGTAACAAGTTTCAGGTTCCACAGGACCCCTGCAGTGCAGAGTGCCTTCAGTGGCGTCCTTTCAGATGTTAATGAAACACAGATAGAGGGTAGCCGCTGGAACTCATTTCTCGATGTTGTTACTTGATTTCAGACTAAAAGATAATTAATCTCTGCATGTAGGATAATAATTACATTCGAGGAATGTACCTTTTAACTCAGGATTAGTACCTCATTATCTTAAACTCTTAAAAGTAAACATTTACTTCAGCAATCCTAATGCATCCTGCTATTTTAACTGGGGTTAGATGTTTTCACTCAAGTTTTGGAGTCCAGTGCTAGTGACACAAATTCTGAACTTTCTTTTTGACAAATGAATTCTCACAATAAGTAGAGGCAGATGTAATCCAAAAGGCAAAATATTTGCAGTGAAAAGAGTGAAGTCTGAACATGGATGTTCTCTCCTGCTGTCAGCCCTGAAGATAATTTGCTACTGTTCCATCTTTGCTGTTGTTCTCTGGCTGCTGTTGTTGCTACTGCCCAGTAATGTGAGACGTGCTGTCCGAAACTTACTGAAGTGTTTGGCTATTTTGTTTCTTTTTCCTTGAACGTGCATTTGCAAACGTAGCTTTTCCCGTTTTCCCCACGCCTGCAGCAAGACAACCTGGGATCGCAGTTCAGCCACCTGAGCCTGGCGCGGCAGCCCCCGGCCGAAGGCGCCGACGCCGGCCCGGCGCTGTTCCAGCCCGGCGTGGTGCTGCAGCCCCCGCAGCAGCCGGGCTTCATCCTCACGGCCGCGCCCGCAGCGCCGCCCGCAGCGCCGCCCGCCCCCGCGTACTCGGGCCCCGGGCACGCCGTGGGCCAGCCCGTGCTCCCGCAGCAGGGATACGTGCAGCAGCCCGTGCCACAGGTACCCTACGGCCTCCCGAAAGCTGGGGGAAAACTGACCCTGCTCTTCTGCTCCTGGCCTGTTCACGCTGTCTGGGGCTGCCTGCGGAGCTGCAGCTCTGCTTTTGTTCTGGGGTTGGGGTCTTTTCTGGGTATGTGTTTTGTAATGAATGACTTGAGGTTACTTGAGGAAAGTAAATGTTCAACAAGGAAAGTAGAGAAATTGGCTGTTAAAGACGGAATTTATGTAGTATAAGGGATTTTTGAATCGCTGAATTATTTAACATCTGTTGCACCTTTTTAATAAATTCTGCTTCTTTCTTTTATGGATTTTGCATTTAGATGCCTGCCTTCCCTAAAGCTGCATGCAGGTGGTGACGCTGTGATTGTTGCTTTGCAGATGGCACCCTGTTACTGCACCCCCAGCCAGTACCCGCACTCCAGCCAGCAGTACCGCCCTGTTTCTGTCCACTACAGCACGCAGCAGAGCCAGGCCCTGCCCCAGCCTGGCCAGCAGACAGGTTTGTTCAACTCTTTCAGCACTTCTTTAGAGCACTTGGGGTGGCTTTTCTCCCACTTTTTCATTTTAAACTTACTTTGCTGTAAAATTTCAAATAAAGTAGAGGGACAAATGTAGAATACAAAGTGTAACTAACCTAAGGTAGAAAAATTTCTGGCACTTGTGCATGAAACTTGGGATTCAAGCCATTCCTTTGAGTGGTTCATGCTGTAACTTTAATTACAGGGTTTTTTAAATGTAAAAGTTAATAATTTTAAACATTTGTAATTTAATAACTAATAACTTGATTAACTTGCAAAGTAAGATAAATTAGTACCTTTAAATGATGTAGCATTAAAGAGATGTACCTTAACTGAAAGTTCTGAGCTAAAGATCCTAATCTTAGATGCTGTGGCATGAAAAGGGTGCTGTGCAGAATATATTGGTGATACTGTTTGACTCTGTCTTTCTGTCCTATGATTAAAGGTATCAGGGTTTTGGATGGAATATATAATGTGATTACCTGTTTAGTAAAGACTTTTCAACTGACTTACCCTTCCATGAATGTTAGCAAGCTTCATTTCCATCTCCTTCCTTTCTTCTTGTCTTTTTTTTTTCCTTACAGATTTTAACTGTAGGCTACCATTATTCTCACAATCTGTACTTCTAAATACTGTTATGACTTCTTCAGTAAGATTTGTATTCCTGAAACAAATTTACTTCTCAGTAATATCTTAACTAATGGTCAAAACTTTCAGAAGTAACTAGTGATGTTTGGAGGCAGAGATCCTTAAAGACCAGGCTTTTATACCAGCTCTCAGTTGAATACATAACATCCTTGGAGTTTCCTTCAGGAGGGTCTTTTTAATTCCTTCCCCTGCCCCCTCTATGTGTTGCTCTACAGAAAGAGGATGGAAGATCGACTTTTACAAATATTAACTGGATTTATTTGTCAGCTGTGAAGCAGCATGTAAAAGGGATAACTCCTCTTCTGCACTTCTAGGAAGTGCTCCAATAGTAGCAACACTTGATGGAGTTATTCAGGGTTCAGTTCATAAAGATTTTTTTTCAAAGGAAAATTAATTACTTGGTTTTGCAACTTGTGTTATCCACTGGTGTTAGAGATGTGTTACCCAACTGTATTACACAACCTGCTTTCCTTCCTCAGAATTTTTAATACCTAGACTACTTAATAGCAAAAAGTCTGAGACTCAAGGGGGATTACGTCCCACTGTGGGGGACACCCTGTGTGAGTAGCACACAAACTCCCCAACTCAGAGAGCTCAGTGTACATTTGTACCCAAACAAACCAGTCTGAATTGGAAAGCATGGGGTGATAAGGTGCAAAGGGATGAACTGGTTGCTATTAGGTAAGTTCCTTTCTTGTATGTTTTTAGCTCTTTATATTTTAACTGAATTTCACTGCCTGTGTGTGAAAAGTGTCAGCAGATAAACTCCCTCTCTGTCATGGAAGAAATAAAATAAGCAAGCTGTGCAGACAGCTGCTCTCCTGCTTTGATCACGTGCCCTGTACCTGAACTCTGACATCAAGGGATCATGTTTAGGTAGCATGGGGATGGTCCAGCCAATAATTTTATTCAGAGCTGGGTTACTTGGTGTTTACCAGCACCAATGGGAGAATGAAGGATCTTACCAGAAACTGCATAATTAGTGTTGACTGAAAATCTCCAAATTGCTCTCCAGCCATTGCTGGTTCTCATTTAATGCTTTATAGGCAAATTTGAATCAGCATTTTAGAAACCGATTATTCCATGTCTTGTTATGTGTTCTGGAAATACCTCATAAGATGGTGCATTTGAAAATTCTCTCCCTTGTAATTTATTTAAAATCATTGATATTTGTATTAATTTGACATAAAGCTACATCTGAAGTGGTTGATGCTTATTAGCAATGTGTGGTTTTCAGACGAAGTCACCACATTACTTGGCTCGCACAGCAAAGTGGCTGGGCAAAAACGAGAGTTACAAATCTTGCATTACATAAAAGCCCTGGGGGTTGTTCATCTCAGGAAGTGGTTACTAACTATGAAATAACTTTGCAAACACAAATTCAGATAAAAGATGACAGCTTCTGAGAGCATGGCAACTGCAGCCACTTCTGGTCTAATGCTGAGGAGTGGCCTGACTTTATTGATGAGCTGTTGGATTCGGGGCCGTAACACTGTCTGAGAGGTTTACATTTCTCACAGTGAACCGGTCTCTTTTTCAGCTGCTTCCTGGCTTCCTTTTTAAAGGGGTTTCAGGTGAAATATTTTGGGGGGTTCACTTCTAATACAAATACTTTCGTTGCCCAAAAGATGTTGGGAGAAGAAAACTCTCCTTAAGAAAAAAAGCACTTCCAATTGCCATGTTAATGTGAGCCCAGTTACCATGAGACCTAACTCCAGGTTGTTTAAAAATCAAGTCTGAACTACAGTTCCTGTAGGAACATCAGCTGCAGTTCAACTGGCTTCTGCTTCACAAACCAGGGATAAAACTACTCCAGTTGCAACAGTAGCTGTAGCTGCAATAGTCATAACCAAGCTCATCAACTCCCAGCTCATTAACCAAGTGCTTGTACTTGCTTTTCTGTTCTTCAATAAACACTGTTTCTCACTCCTAATGCATTATTCAAAAAATGTATTTCTGTATTCTGTGAGTTAACTTTTCTTAACTGTGATTTATTTTTAATTATGTAAATATTAAGAAATCTGCTCCTATTTTTACCTCCAGTTTCAGAGTCTTTCTGTGTAATGGGGCAATCTGCTGTGGCAGGTGTGGGGTTTGTGCTGAGTGCTGCATTTCTGTCAGCCCACTCTATGCAGAGGTGAAACTGCAGCTAAAAATAGAGTATTCTTTGGAACGCTCTGGGGAACCTTCGTGGCAGCCAATTTGTATTGTTCCAGTTCCCTCTGCTTGCAGAATTGATTGTATCTGTCTCTGCAAGTGCCAGAAAAGGCTGCAGAGCTACTCACGGGTCCATTGCAATTTCTGGGACATGAGGGGTTCAGGCTGCAGGTGCACTGTCACAGCACAATATCCCATTCTGCTGCTTTTTAGGGGCCACAGACCACTTTATAACAAAGTAGTTAAAGCATTTTGTGTATTATAGATATGAAGGGCATTTTGTGCACAGTTCAAACTTAAGTTATTAAAAATTCTAACTACTAATCCTACTTCAAGCATGTATTGTTCTGAAGTTTTGTCTAGTCCTCTGAAAATATTTATAGTGTTGTGTGTTTCTAATGAATAGCTGTCTTGGTTTTAACAAACTGAATCTTCTTCCCTTTAATTTTCCAAAGCAATATATGATATTATGAACAGTCTTCTTTTGGTGTTCATTGTTGCAATTTCTATAGAGAGCCTGCTGAGGCTGTTAGTGCACAATGTTCATTGTACTGTGTGGACGAAATCAATGAACATCGGAGGGTGCTGCTCACAAAAAGGTGTTTTATGTTAACTGGATTACTTTCAGAATAGACTGAGCCTTTTTTTTAGCACAGTTTAAAGAAAACCCAAGGGAGTTTTTGCAGCTAAATTTGCTCTATTATAGTTCCTTGCCAAGGTAGGGAGCATGGGGAATGTCAAGGTCAGTGGGCTGTGAATGTGTCCAACTCAAACACAGACTCTTCTTGCCGTCAGTGCATCTTGACAAGCCCAGTTTTGTTATTCTGGAGGGATAACTGGCTTTGTCTCAGAAACACTGACTGTGTTGGGGTTTTGCTGATGGGGTAAGTAGTGCACACCTGTATGATGGAACATGAGAGAAAAAGAACTTGTGTTCTGCATGTGTTTGGATCATGGTAGCAGTTACCTGTGAAATGCTTTTTAAAAAAAGAGGAAAGGGGGAGTTTAGGTTGGACTTTATAAATGCACAAATTTCCTGTTTGGCATTCATGCTTGGGGTGTTCTGGTTTGGGTTTTGGGGCTGGGTGGGGCAATTTTTAGGCAATTTTTGAAAGATAGGAAAGGATACCATTTTAAGCAATAATAAATTGTTTTAGAGACACTATAGAGGGTTGAATATTAAAATCTTTGTGCTGTATCCCTAAGATAACTTTGAATATAAAATGTCTTCCTCTATGTACCAATATGGCTCGAACTTGGAAGATTTTTCTCAGTCCCCAGTTGGTTTTAGCATTACAGATTGCAGAAGAAATTGCCTCCTTGGAAAGTATTTGCACACAGGCCTTACACAAATTTTCCTGAAGTCTGATTTAGTTTTGAATTGCAGTTAAGGTGCTCTGACCTCTGGGGCACCTGAGGTCCAAGCTGAATTTTGCATATGTAGAATTTTCAAATGGAAGTACCTGGAATGGCCTTGTTCACAATACCAGACAATGAACTGGGTTTGATCCTGCCTAGCATGCTTTGTTCAAGTGCTTCCTGCTTTCACCTGCCAAATCAAGGTGTTAATGCATGTAAGCCAGAGTGTAAATGAATAGTGCACGCATGTGGGAGCAGCATTGCAAACAGTATGGATAATATTTCATGCTGAATCCAAATGAGTACATCTATTAATTTTAATGTTGGCTTCTTTTTATATGCATGATAAGTTCAACTGTTGTGAAGCTGCCAGATTAAACAAGCCATTAGAAAATGCTACACGTGTATTTTTGAATAGGCAACTATGCTTAAAATGTGTTCATTATTTCAAAGTAAGATTTAAATGTATAATTTCAGGTTACCAGATTTTGCCCAACCAGCAGCAAAACTACCAGGGTTTAGTTGGAGTTCAGCAGTCTCAGAATCAAAATCTAGTCAGTGGCCAACACAACAACATTGGGAATCAAATTCAAGGTGTGATTGTTCCATATCCCTCAGTGCCATCTTATCAGGTGGGTGATGTATTCATAACTTTCCAATGACTCTTCTGTGGGTTTGAGTGTTGGGGTTTTCTTTAAGTCCTTTGCTTTATGGTAGAAATGGTAGAAAGCTGCAAGCAGGTGCCAAATGTGACTTTGGGGACAGAAGCTAAAGATACAAACCCATAACTGAAGTGAGAATAAACAAGAACTTGTCAGAAGTGCACAAGTTCTAGTGCTGTTAAAAGCCAAGTGCTGCATCAGTTGCAGTTCAGAGGGTGGGGAAGAAAAGCTTGGAAGGTTTCCTTCCCACCCCACTTCCTATTGTAGAGAAAATATCTTGTTAATTCATGGAGTCCATTGGAGCCAACATTTCCATTTGGAAGGAAGAAGATTTAAAGATTACTTTTTTTTAATATGCTGTTGTTACTTTAGCTACTGTTACCACCATTATTCTGGATTTAGAGAATTCCAGAAGATATTTCAGTTTCTGGGGTTATTTTTAAATTCTAATATCAACTGGATGATGGTCAAGAGGCAGAAGCATAGTCTGCAGGAGAAAATCTTACTGTGTGGCCCATTGCAGGTTTCGGTGCCTCAAGGTTCCCAAGCAGTGCCCCAGCAGACATATCAGCAGCCTGTTATAATTCCCAGTCAGTCCAGCCAAGGACTGCCCACCACAGGAATGCCAGTCTACTACAGTGTCATTCCATCAGGTCAACAGAACAATCTAAAGTAAGTTTAACTGATACTTGATTTCTTAGCAGCTGGCTTTGTTAGAACTGACAGGATCTGGTTTTAATACTGCAAATATTAAAAATATTACTTTACAGGCATTCTATTTATTTTTTGCTCTTATGCAATTAAGTGACACAAGCAGTACTGCTTTAACTGTGACATACTTGTTGGACTGGAAAACATTGTCTCCATAGCACTTTCAGCAATACTTTACTGCAGTTCCACCTCTTAAATTTTCTGCATTCCATGTCTTACCCAGGAGACACCAGTGTGCTCAGCAGTTCAGTCTTTCTGCAGTAATATTGAAGATGACTATCCATATTCACTGGTTTTGACAAAGATACTACATTAGTAATGTGTAGAGGAAAAATAATTTGAATCCCAGAAAAAGACTGACTTCTTTTTTGGAACTTTGCATGGAAAAGGTTTAGCTTACTTTGTATTGTTGATGAGGCCTACTGGCACCAAGCTGGGTGTGAAACAAGTATAGAAACTTGGCTTTTGTTTGATAAATAACCTTTTTTCTTCTTCTTTTTTTTTTTTACCTACCTTGGTAGCAGCAAATTGGTCTGCATGTACAGCCCTCCCTGAATCTGTGTCCCCAAAGCAGTCTATTTGAGAACAGATAGGCAAGTGCCTAGGAGAATTCAATAGGATTCATGCTTCTTACAAATTTTTCTTTCTCAAGTTTTTTTGAACTTTCAAATGTGCAGCATTTAAAATTACCTGGGAACTTTTAAACAAGCAGCAACAGTTTGAAGCTTGTTCATCCTTTTGAGAGTGCAGACCTCAGTAGTATTTGTGTCATCGCTGCATGGTTTTGTCTACATAATCTGGATTCCTGTTCTTTGTATCTGTTCTTTGTATCTATTTTATATTTGAGATTCAGTGAAGTCACAGGTAGGCATAATTCCAGACTTTTCTTGAATTAAGTTTGGTTGCTTGATCTTTTGTGTAATTTAGAATGTCCCTCTCCTTTATTAGGAATTCAGAGCAAACTAGCAGCCAATGGCAGCATTTGCTTTCATTGGAATAGTTATGCTGCAGCACTTGAACAAGGAAAGCAGAGTGCTGTTCGGAGCTGAGTGTCAAGCCTTCAGGTCACTGCTGAAAACTAGAGTCAGTAGACAGATCAGAAGCTGTGTGAAAGCATCTTTGTTAGTTTTCACTTGATTTTGTCTGCTTTAATGGAAGGAATCTCTAAATTAAAATTATATAAGTGACCTGTGAGACAAAGGATGGAACAAACTTTCGATAACATAGGTAAAAATAGTAGTTCCAAGAGGATTAAACCTACTTTTTTTTTTCCACAATCTGAAGGAATTGTTTTACTCCCATAATGGTTATCTGTTAGTACAGGATTCTACAGGCACTGTTCTGATTATGGTCCACCAACCTGATGTTCTGGCTGAGCATTAGTTGTAAAACAGAATCTAACTACGCCTGTTAACTTGTTTTTTCCTGATTACCCTCAGAAGCTACCTGGCATAAATAAACATTTCAAGTTATCCTTTTCCTACATTTTGCAAACAGCTGAATGGTTGTTTATCCCCTGGAGTCCTGTTCCCTCTCCCATGCCCCTCTGGAAAAGCCATCTCCTCTCTGGGCTGGGGCAGAGCTGTCTTTGCTGCGCTGCCCCAGCTGCCCAGGGCCAGCCCCCAGCTGAGGGATTGCATCCCAAATCCTCATGACAGGGGCTCTGGGGATCTCGTAACCGAGACCTAATTCTGCTGCAGTGAGCAAGACAACAAACTGTCTTTTTATTATTATTGTGCTGCATATCTTTATGCTGATATAGAGCTGTGGACACAAAAATAGAATATCAAAATAGGTGAATTAATACAGTTTCTCAGTGTAGGCAGGGCACGTGTTTTTGCTAAGGAAGAGGTGGGAAGCTTCAGTCTTCTGAAGAATGAATGAATTCAGGGTAGGTAGGAATATTACTGATTTAAAATGAACAAAAGCTCAGTGATTTGCAGTACATGTACACAGCAAATGCAGAAGTCGTGATTAAATAAGTGCAGCATAAATGCCTGTTAGTCATGCTCTTTTTTTGTTATTACAGTTCATCTGTGGGATATTTGCAGCCTCCTGGATCAGAGCAGATACAGTTTCCTAGAACATCATCACCATGCAACTCACAGCAGCTTCAAGGACAGCAGTGTGCAGGTTGGAGAACAAAGTTTTTATTGATAAGCTTTAAAAATGTCTAGCTATTATTATGCTGGGTGATTGGATATTTGCTATCAAGGGTTTGATTTAGAATTAACTGCTGTATTCTATTTCCTCTTTTGTTCCATTTTTGAATTTATTTTCCATTTTTAATGGAATAATCTGCTGAAGCAGATTAATTTGAAATCTCAGTTTTTTTTTTTATCTTTGAAATATCTCAAGTTACTTTCTTAAAATCCAATGCCATACATCATAATACCTTGCACATGTACTGGTGGTTTAAGACAGATATGGGAACCATACATTGGCAGCAGAATCACTTCCATCCTTGTCTGAATAGCCAGGTGGGTCTGAAGACTTTGAGATTTGGGTTTCTGTTTGACAGAAGGAGTGAGGTACATTTTGGAATCAGCATAATTGGCTCTTCTACTCAAGAACCATTCTAGATTTCAGTTAACAGAGTAGGAGCAGTGATTTTCTTGAGAGGAGTTTGAAAACTGAGCATTGTGGGGTAGCTTTTTGACCTGCTGGAAAGCTGAAAGTACTTCAAAGCTGTGTGGGGTGTTTTGTTTTTATGGCAGCCTTATTCACTGCTTTTACTTTCATAGCTTATAGCAACCATTCAAGTCAGAAGCCATCACCTCCTACATTATTGCCACCTTCATCCAAGTCAAAGCCACAGCAGGCTGCTTCCATTGTGCACTACAGCATAGTGTCTCCACCCTCATCATGTAAAAGTTCACCCACTGGTCTTTCCATCATGCAGACAAAAAAAGGTATATTTTATTGGGATTTTCATCTAAGCCATTCTGTCTAGAACATGCTGTAAATTTTCAGATTGGTTTCATGGCTAACTGCTAGAACAACTGCAACTTGAGTGCCATCTCTGATTATTTTTCTTTTTTTTAATTCTTCATCTGTATTGCTATTATTGTATCTTTTAAAATGATAAATTGGAATTTAAGTGAAGCAGTGGCTCATGGGGGCAGCCTGGAGGCCACCCTCAGCAGGTAAATGTTACTCAGCAGAAACATTTAAGTCAGGTTCAGAAGGTTTTGATCTACAAAATACTTGGGTAATTTTTAGAAGGTGTGTAAACAGAAGCCTCAGTGTGTTTGAAAGCAGTGTTAACATCAACCTTGTCAATCCATGAAACCTTTATAAATATTAATATCCAAACACTTAAAACTCTGAAGTTCCAGCCACAGAATTGATAATGGACTGGTCAGGAAAGTAAGAGCACTGGGGTTAACCACCAAGCAAGAGATTACAGAACAATCCCGTGACCACCGTGGCACAGGCTTTATTTACTATTAGGGAATTTGATACATTAGAGGCTTGTTTGGTAAAAAAAGGGATAATCTCAAATTCTACTATCTCAGTATTTTGCAAGCAAGCACTAGATTAAACAACCCTAGATCAATGACCTAGATTCTGCTACAGATGTGGTGTTTCTCACAAACATTTATCTTTGAAGTGTTTTTTGAAGCTGTTTATTAGTAAATAGATAACATGCAGTTAAGTGGCAAGATAGCTGGATTAGCAGTTCATGGGCAGGTTTGGTTTGGTTTCCATTTTGCTTCAAGTTTGTTTGGCTTTAATTCTGGAAGACTGTCATTTCAGAATGTCTAAAGGGGGCCTTGCACCGGTTTGTTTTTCTGCCCTCCTATCTCTCCGGGAAGTGCTGGTTTTGTGCAGTTTTGATGGCCTAGTTCAGACCTGTAAACTGGGGGTTAAGGAAGGTTCAGGAAGGAGGGAGCCCTCTATGGGGGAGCAAATTCTGGGGAATAAATCAAAACTTGTGCTTTTCAGCAAGTGAAGACATTGAAATGCTGAATGAAGGCCTCTGAGGCAGGGCCAATGAGCAGGTCCACAGACAAACAGCAGAGTAGTGTTACAGGGGACCAGACTGTAAATCTGGGGAGGCTTTGAAGGATTCCTGGGTTTCCCTTCTCATGGAATTTGACAGGTCATAAAGTGTCTGCAAACTGACTTATGCACTGTATGACACTTCATTGTGTCAGGATACTTTGTTAGGAAAAGAATTCCATTTATTTTCATTTCCTGAAATGCTGGGGAATTAGAAGCAAAAGAAAAAACACGATTTTCTGAATGTATAAAGTTTTCTTTTGCAGTTTAAATTGCATTTTAGATTGACACTCTTTTAGAGATGGTGCTGTAGATGTTTCTGAAAGACAAACATGTTTTTGTTGGGTGTTCCATTCTCAGAGAACAGAGATATAAATCAGAAAGAGTATGCTAGTGTTGCAGAGTGAAATACTGTATATAAACCAGTAAGCTGTAAATTATTATAATTTATAAAAGATATAAATATATGCATATAATATTAAAATTAAACCCATTTTTGTGTGTTAGACATAGTGTGTATATAGGTGTTTGGTATATCTCAGGTTTACGTATAGGGACTAGATAAGTTTATGGCTTTACCAGTGGAAAACTTTTGTGTTGTATATTATTCTGATTGTGTAGCAGTCATAAATGGAGTTGTATTTTATTCTGCTGTGCAACAAAATAGAAATATTCACAATGTGGCTCTTGCAGGGACTCCTTAATTTATATCCTCTGCTAAAGCCGGCCAGATACCTGATGGTTCAATTGCCATCTGTAACACCTGGGTAAAACTTCTTGCCATTAAAAAGAAAGTATAGATGTAAAAACATTGTTAATTCAGTTAGCCACGTAATAAATATTTCCAAATACAATTTACAAAAGCTAGTGTAGTTTTAATTTTATGTGTTTCTTATTCTGCATAGTTTGGTTTGATTTTTGAAGAAGCCTCTTTATTTTTGTGGAGCCCAGGGGTAGTGAAAACAACAGCCCATTATAAAATACACCAGATGAATGCATTTTATAATCTGTACCTTGATGCTGTGACGTGACAGTAAATTCAGAAGATGCAGAATCCTGCTTTCTGGATGATTAAATGATGTTTAAACTGTGTGTTTTAATCGTGGTTTCTGAGAAATGTTATAAAAAGTGGGTAGAGCAGAGAAGGAAATTGCAAACAACCATTTACAAATAAAAAGGGCATTACTTAAATTACTTGGGGCAGAGGGGGGAGATGGTTTGTCTCTTGGGCAGCCTCTCCTTACAGCTCCTGGTGTGAAACCTTGTGCAGCAGTGCTGGATGCTGAGGTGTTCTCCCCTGACTCTGGAGTTTCTGTGGCTACCACAGGACACAAGTGGGACAGGGTGTGGGGATCAGTTTGCAGTATCTGCCCAGAAAAGCATTCCTGGGAGGACTTGTAAGTGAGGGTAAGTCTGCCTAGACTAAAGGTTGATCCCACGTCTTTCTGATCTATGCCATCGTATCAGAGAAAACATTTTGAGTCTGCATTGCCGTACATGTAAAACTAGGAACCTTCTGTTTTTCAATGAAGCATATTTTCACTTAATATCACATTCTGCAACACAGTGCTCTGATAGAAACTGCAGTGAATGTTGAATACTGTCAACTACTAATAAATAGAGTGATTTCTTTCAAAAATATTCTCAGCAATGACTTTCAGTGGCTCCCCTATCTCCTTTTCTGGGAAGCCCTCTCTAAGTTAGCTATTGCAGGTGTAGCTGATAGTGGAAACGTAATTATACAGAAGATACTGCTCCAGTTTTCTAGAATCAGCAGCTTCTTTAGCCAAAGGTGTTCCGTATGTTATTTCCCTTTTCCCGGTGCCGTGCTGACCGTGCCTGTGGCTCCTGTGTTGCAGCCGCGGCGCCGCCGCCCGCCGGGGGGGTGCTGATGATGCAGCTCAACGTGCCCGGCAGCGCCGCGCCGCGGAACCCGTCACCAACGCAGAGGAAACCCGGCAAGTACTACTGTGATCACCCCCGCGGGCACAAGGCCACGGAACTCAGCACTTTAGACGGTGCTGCACAGGTAGGAGGTGCTGGTTTGCTTCTCCAGCATGGCTGAAATACGCGTAAATTCTGTCTTTTTTTCAGAAGTTGTTTTTGGGGAATAAAAATCTTGCTCTGATTATACTCACTAGAGCTATTTTAACTTTTAAAAATCTTTGAAGGCTGTGGGTGCTGTTTGGTTTGTTCAAGTAGTACTTTCTGAAACACTGTGGTGTTGTTTATTCCAGCTGCAGCATAGTCCTCAACTGGGCAGCCCTGCCACCTCACCGGCCCAATCACCAGCACCAGCCCAGCTGTCAAACATGAAGAACATCCGTCCCACACTGACACCTCTTTCTATCGTCTCCCAGTTTTCTAGACCTTTTGTCCCTGGACAAGGTATATTTTTAGTTAACTAAAATGTGTGTGTGATTTCTATTTGAATATTTTAAAGCACAAGTTATATGAGGATTTTCTCATGAGTTATGGCTCACTTTAGTAGTGTTGCTGTTAAAGCAGAATCACCAAAATTACTCACTCAAACATTTAAAATTTCATCTTTCACACAGCACTGTGTACTGTCCCCCACATCTTCAAAGGCTTCTCATCTCTTCATTAATATGTTTCTCTAGCACACTGCCTTTCTCATATTTTGACATTTCCCATTTCAGCATTGAAAATATTAATAAAATGTTTGCTAGAATTTAGCTTCAAGTCTTAACCATAAATCATTAGTTGATAATGCACTGAACTGCATCACTGCCTAAGCATGTATTCTTCATTCCTCTGTAGAACAACAAGCATGATGGGATGGAGCCTCTAGCCAGCACTGTACCTCAGTTAGTATTTCAGATAGGACCCACCCAAGGACACAAAAAATGCCTTGTAGAAGAATTTCAATCTTCTGCTGCCATGTCAACGGGAAAACAGAAAATAGGGAGTTTTCACTGAGTTGGGATAGTTGATAATACAATTATATAAACCCCTTTTGTCAGTGAGCAAAAGTATCCTGGTTCTCAAACTCAGACATTCTCAAACTCAAAATAAACAGGTCCATTTTACAGAAAGATTTACTTTAAAGCAAAACTAACAGAAAAGTCTGTATGTCTCTGTTATTGATAAAGAGAACCTTATTTTCTTGTCTTTGTCTTATTTGTTGTATAATCTTTGTCATTGCTTTGTATTCTGATGTTGTAAAAATTCCAGGTGGGCTGTTTGAAGCACACCTCTTAGCTCCCTTCATCTGCTGTGATTACTGAAAATTTCTAGTGCATTGTCTTTGTGCATCCTTGCAACAAATAGGAATCTAAAGATGGACCTGGCTCTAATCAGGGCTATAACCATGAAATGACTAAATTAGCATTCTGAGAGAAGCTTTAGACTTATTAAGCTCATTTTGAAACAAAAGGACTTATCTAAGACTGCAGTGAAGAAAACCTTGAGTGTAATCCCTAAATACATAAATAAATAGCAAGTTTGTACCTTTTCACCTTGGGATCAGGACGTGGCTGACAGTGATGGACCAGGGCAGCTCTGAGTTTGTTAGCCCAGCCAGACACTCAGCTTTGTGCACAGCAGTTCTGCTTGCTCTTCTGTGTAACATTTTCAGTGTGAGAGGGACTTGGAGGAAGATATCCTGTAACAGAAAAACCCTTCTAATTACCTTTCTCTTTAAGGAGATGCCAGATACCCATTGCTTGGCCAACCCCTGCAATACAATCCATCTTTGTTACGTGGACAAGTAACAAGCCAACAGGTATTAAAAGAGAACAATCTCATGAAACAATGAAAAAAAAAACCAATCCAGGACTACCATTACAACCACCTAAAATAGGGGAATGTGTTATTGCACTTGGAGAGTAATTGAGTGGAAGGTGCTTGCTTTGCAGTAAGTTTTATTCCATGTCAATACTCCCCGCTGTTCTTGTTCGTTGTATTAAAAAGTGAGAAACATTTATCTGAACTATGGCTTTTGGTTTTAAGCAACTCACTAGCTAATTCCAAAATCTAAAGGGGACCCTTTGCGAAAACTATTTTCTTTTATTCAAGTAACCATTTCTAAAAAAAAATACACGCGGTAATTTTTAAACCAAGAGCGTGTTTGTTCCTTTTGAGAAAAACAAACCCAAAATATTGGTGTTAGCAAAGTTGAAAATTCTTTCCCTCTCTTTAATTTTTGGGACACACAAACCCCCTGCCTCTGCCTTGCTCAATTCCACCCAATGCCAGCTAGAGGATGTGATGGGTCAGGGGGATGTTCTTCCAAGATGATTTAAGGTGATTTTTTTCCCCCCATCATTGCCTCCCTTTCTTCTACAGTGAAGGATTGAATGTGCCTGTCTGTAGGATTATCAAACTCAGTAATTAAATTGAATGTGAAAATCTTCTCTGACCCGTGGTAGTGCAGGTTATTTTCCAGACACTGCTCTGCACTGCTCAGTCACTGAGCTGACTAGGAATTTTAAGATACTGATGGATTGTTGTTAAGTACTCTCTTTATGTCAATATTTCCAGTGTCAGCCTGGAAACCGACATGGAAACAGGGGAAAGAAACCAGCAAAGAAGGCTGCTTCAGCAGATCTTGGTGCAGGAGAACCAGGTATAGAATTGCTGACTGACACAGTCCTCCAGAAAAATGAATTATGGTGATGGGCTGGGTATGTACAAGAAAAGCACAGGTGAGAAGGGCCAGAGCGAAGAGAAATTGGACATAGCAAACATTGGAAATGTAAGGATGGAGAAGAAGACATGGAGAGAGGGGAAAAGGGAAGTAAAATGGGAAAAGTGTAGTTTTGAAGGCTGGAGAAAAGACCAGAGAAGTTCAGGACCGGAGAGTACTAAAAGAAAGAGCAAGTATATCAGTTTAGTGGTTCTATGACATTGTTACATTAAATATTAATTATACACACCCCTGCTTCCTTTTACTGGACTAACAAGTGACAACAGACAAAAACCACAAAGTAATTTGTGCTCTTTGGTTGTTTTTAGTGTTTCCTGTTCTAGTATATTTAAGCACATGGGTGTGGGAGAAATTCTAGGAGTTCTACAAATTAGCTCACTGGAATTGGTAAAGATGTCATCCAAATAAAATCTGATGGCATCTATCTTAATACCTTTACTGAGAATTTTTGCTACCTACTGGCAACTCTTCACAGAAAGTTACAGAATAATCAGTTTTTCTAACAATTTAGTGGAAAGGTTTTTTTTTGAGGTAAGACCAACTAGTTTTTTGGCACAGTGATGTGTGAAGCGTTACCAGACAAGGCCAGTGAGATGCTGTAGTGAGTTCTGAAACCTGCTGCAAAATATGCTGTTGATGATTTTATTTTTTTTTCTCTCTTCGTTCTGAGGACCCTCTTTTATTTGCACACTTGTACAAGCAAGCAAATTGTATTTGTAAGCAGCACTAAATGTCAGACCAAAGGGTCTCTAGAATATCAGGAAGGCGAATCCTGTGGATTTGGTATCAGCCAACTGCAGATACAAGGATGAAATAAGTAATTTTTCATTTAGGATGCTGTATCATTAAGTGCAATAACCAATTTAGAGTCATTGTTTTTCTTCTTTCAGTTGTGGGGAAAGTTCTAGAAATTACTGAGCTGCCAGAAGGCATAACTCGTATGGAAGCAGAGAAACTCTTTGGAGAACTGTTGAAAGTGGGTGCCAAGATCCGGTGGCTGAGGGATTCCCAGTGCCTGCAGGCGCAGCAGCAGCAGCGGCGGCTCTGCGGGGACGGCAGCGGGGGCCCGGAGCGCGCCGGGGACTTGGCGTCCACCTACACGGTTCTGGCCACCTTCCCCAGCATGGCGGCCGCGCAGAGCGCGCTCAAGAGACAGAGCAGCACCGCGGTCGGCAAGTTCCGCCTGAGGACCAGCAAGAAGCACTACGACTTCCACGTCCTGGAGAGGGCCAGCTCGCAGTAGCAGAGACACCGCTGGACACTCGGCCTTTACTACTTCCATGTCCTCCCGCCTCGATTGGTTTGATGTCATGGGGTTTCTGTTCTCTTCATAGAGACTCCTGGGATGTTTTGTCACATGACATTTGCCATTGAAGAATAAATAACCCAGTGAATCCAGCAAGATGAAGAAAAAAATTTACCGAGTTACTCCCAGACAATAGCAAGGAATCATCTTTGCGACAGGCAGCTTTCTGTAAGGAATGCTGCTGAAATGCCCCCTACTTTTATAGTAGTTTTGTTTTATATTTTTGAAATCTTGTATCAGATCCAAAGTTCTATTGTACAGCAGATGTTCATAAAAATCCATATGCAGATTTGTATTTTATAATCCCTTTTCACAGCCAGCACACAGCAGTCCATTCCAAGGCAGGAACCTGAGGATTGGTGGAGGGGAAAAGAGAACCATTCTCAAGGAATTATATTCATTTTCTAGCAAACTACCCAAGATCTTCAAGTTAACCTGTTCTTTGCCCCTTGTGTGTTTTTTCTTTTTTCCTTTTTCCTCTTTTCTTTCTTCTTTTTCTGTTTTTCTTTAAGAAAAAAAGAATATCATTTTAGTAACTAACTCCTTAGGTGGTCCTTGTCTTTTGCAATATATTCAAACAATGTCAAAAGAAATTACAAGTTTGTACCCTTGAAGAATTTGCTTTTGATCCAGCAAGTTTAATAGTTACTAGAAGGGGATTATGAATAGGTTACAAAGAATGTTCACTGAATCACATTTTAATATTTCTTTTTAACAAAAGTGTGAAGAAACTTTATGTATCTTCATACAAGTGACAAAATGTTTGCACTTTAATTGTGTTCCCACCAGTATGGGTCTCTTTCTCTTCCTTTTCACGCTAAGATAATTGTGTTTGGTAAGTGCTGGAAACCTTTTTAATAGTTTAAGTTTTCATCATTTGCAGATGCTCACTGGACATTAAGATTCATTGCACATAAATGAAACAAAACTTTTTTCAACTTGTGTAATTTGCAAGTCTGTACAATGTGTGCTGATGCAAGCCTTTTTCAGTTCAAAAGAATAAATGTTTACAAACACAAACTTTTTCAGTGCACTTGTTTAAGCTTCTAGGAGTCTTCTGAAACCTGGATGAACTCATATTAATGGCTGGAATCCTTTCAAATGTGAGAAAAGACCTTATTAGAACCTCATAAAAACCACCTGCTGTTCCTCCTCTAGCATTTATGCTATCCAGCCCTTCATAATATTTAAATGTTTTCTCTGTATAAGTGAAAAAGAGAAAATAATCAGATGCTGTAAGGGACTGATCCTGATTTTCTATTTTTGGCTCAGGAACTGATTTGCTGTGTAGACAAGCAACTGCTTGGTCACTTCATAAGGCTATCATTTTGTGCATTTGTGACTTCTGAAAGAGGAAACTCAAGGTAAACTTTGTGTTTAAAAACATTTTACAAGGGGATAAAGGTGAAGAATTAAGGTGCCTAAATCATCATTCATTGTTCATACAAATTATTCTATCCCTGAACACCCAAACAGTGATGAAGTTCTTGGAGGAAAACTTAGAAAACTGATCTGTCTGGGAATAATGTAGCCTAATAAATTAGTTTTATGGGACTTGTTTCTGTGAAATGCTGTAGTAACAGGTATTTACTAAATGTCAGCTTAGATGCTTCCCTAAAACAAAGGGGAGGATGTTCACCTTCAAGTCCCCAGATAAAAGACAAATCTACCATTCCAGCCTGCTTTTCTAAAAGGACGGTACTGGGAATGGAAGTTGTGCTTGACTGAGGATGTATTTCTCGCTGCTCCTTGGGCTGGACTGCTGCAGTTCTCTGCACCCAAAGCCCCAGTTTATCAATGACCCCCTCCTCTGAACAGCACAGACAGCAGGACTACTGCCTGCATTGGGTCACTGCCTCCTGCTGATTGCCATGCTAGTTTAGGATTATGGTTTAATCCTGTAGAAGCAGCTAAGAGATTAAAGGGCTGTAGGGACAGGTGTCTCAGCCCAGCAAGGCAGCTGCCTCCCATCATTAACTCATTCCACAAGAAGATTCTTCCAAGATGTAGAAGGGCAGGCAGTAGCTGAGAGCTTCCATCTATTCTGAATTACCCCAGCACTAAATCTGCATCAAATCAAACCCTTTCCAAAGCATGTTGCATGGCTTGCTGCATTTCACAAACTGTCCTCCCAATAAACAGAGAAGAAAAGGCAATGTGAGGTAAGCATGGAGAATGCAGCCCAAACAACAGCAAGGGAGGGATACACTGGTTAGGAATAAGGCACAGAAAATATTTAATTTTTATCAAAGAAGTTATAAACGTGAATGCCAGTTGCCCTAGAATAAAAAATGAAAACATATAAGAAGCCAGTTGTATTCTAATCCAGAAACTGACCCTTTCCAGTTAGGTCTGCCCTCCTTTCTGAGTATGTTTCACTCTGTGTTAAACAGGGATGGTTACATTATTTTACCTGGAAGTGTTGCTATGAGCCACACGGGTACAATTCACAGGACTTCAGCACTGCCAGAGGCTTCGGATGTCCACAGTGGGCAAAGAATTAAATTATTTCCACTTCACAGTTGTGTTTATTCCTGGGTTTGTGCTATTTCATACTTTCTCTAGTAAGCAAACAGGATCCAAACTCATCTAACCAAGACACTTTATACCTTCCTGGCCTTTATACCCTTCTGCCCCTTTTGGTTCCTTAAACCACATAAGCACTATGTGCAAAACCCCTGGAACTGCATTTGTTCCATGGATTTGGATCATGGTCTAGAAAGCAAATAAAAGCGCTTTATGCGTGTAAAAGGCATTTTTATGTTCTAAACAAATCTTTTAGTACTCCAGTGCATTTGAGCTTCCTCTCATTTACCATTAAAGCTATTTTTAAAGCAAATAGTGGCAAAAAGAATTAAGTGGGAACTTCCATTGCAACAATATAATATGTTTTGTTTTACTGAGAGCATGTCTTAACTTTTAAAACTAAGGAAAAGCACTAGAAGAATAAGCAGAAAAGCTGAACAAATGCAGCCACAACCTACTCCACTAAAAGTTACTATTTTGTGATTTTAATTTTTAATTAACACACTTATATTGTAAAATTTCTCCCTGAATTTCCCTGTGAATACTTCATATAATTTCTGATACTACGGTCAAAAAAGATAATTAAAACTTAAGAATATAAATTTAAGCCCCATACTTTGAGGGCTCCCCTAACCACATGGGCCTGATGCTGGAATTGCGTGGCTCATTCCAGCACACCCCAAAACATCCTCACAGCTCACATGTGCCTGCCAGGCTGTGGCTGCTGCATTTTGGTAAGGCAGGGTTGGGAACATGCATCTTGCATCTTCCCTGACATTCCTCCCTGAGCAAATGACACCTGTTCTAATATGAAATGTTTTTCTTTCACTCACATACACTTAGAAAAATGGCATGAAAAGGAGCACGGTGTCTATGAAGACAAACTGTGCTGTGGCATACACAGGCTGTAGTGCTCGGGTGTCTCCACCTGCAACCACCCCTGACCCTTTTGTAGGACGTGATGCTTGAAGATCCGGGCGGTACAGGGCAGCTGTTTGCAGATGGGGTTTTATCAAAGACCCAGAAGGACTGTGTAGCTCAGTGAATCCAAAAAGGTGCCTGGGTACACAACACGCCTTTCCCAGGGAGAAGTTTTTACCTATTTCCTATCTTCTTGCAAGCCAGTTCCCTCTCAAGGTGGAATGAATAGTTGTATTCTCATCCTATGACACTCATTTGTGCCTTAAAACTTCACACTTGATTTGTTTGTTGTTTTGAGTTAACCTTGTGCTAGCTTGGATGCCTGGAAGGGAGTCAAAATTACAACTTTTTATAAGTACTATTTAGCTCCATGATATATTTTTTCCACATAAAATTGGTGCAGGCTTCGAGTTCCTGTATTCAGCCCTGAAGCAGAGAATGTTTAGATGAAGCTTTGGAGAAAACTGACCAAAACACTTTTAAGTAACAGGTCATGAAAAATTATTGTAGCTGGAATTTTTATATATTTCTAACTATGAAAGGAATTATTTCAATCCCTTCAATCTTTCTACAGGTTGATTTTCATGAAGGTTGATGCACTGCCTCTTCTCAATGTCCTACTCCTATTCACATTTAAAACATTTTGTGTTTTTTGGCTATTTATGTCAGTAAGTATAAAATTAAAGTGCACAATGTTAATGTGACTTCATTTTGGAAGCTTCATTTCTTGGGTGTAGACCAGAACCCTTAAAAGGACCTGATTTCCAGGGCAATCTGAAAATTAAGCCCCTGTGAGTTATCTTATTCTGGAACCTAAGAGCAAAGTCTCCATCCACATCCAAAACCTTCAGTGTAAATTAAGTTGCCTCTTGGATTACTTGAAAATGTGTGCAATTATGTTCTTACCATGACGTGTATGAGCCTCCTCTTACTTCAGTGTCTGCCTTGTGTCCTCAGACTCGCAGGGCTGGGGTTTGGCCCTGACTCAGTTCAGCAGCCCTCACTACAGGGTTTAGCTTTTATCCTGCTTGCAACTACGTGATGTTCCGTGATGTCTGTCAAAATCTGTCGGGTTGAAAGTGGAACCTGCTGAAGACATGATTAAGCATTAAAATTTGGTCCAGGGCACAAACACTTCAGTGTTTCTTGCTGCTATTTTTTTCATTTTGCATTCTCACTGGTAAAGCTCATGCACTGAGTCATTATATGGGATGCTTGCACCTGTAATGGACTGTGCCTGCACTTGGGAAGAGAAACCAGAATGTCAGATGAGCCTGGTGCTGTAAACCAAAGAGCTGTAGAGGACAACCTGTGTGTCACTGGCAGCTGTATGCTTTTAAAACTGGAATAAGTTATAAAAATAAACTGTGTTGCTGTGGATAATGCTTAACGGTGAGGTTTATTCTTAATTCAGCTCCCGTGTCCCAGTTAACTGGGAGTCTGAATTAGCTGGGGATTGATGACAATCCACGGTGCTGACAGCAGTGCAATGTTTCAGACCAGGTGAGCAGAGGTGGAAGGCACGCTCGGCACTGGCTGGGCATGGACTGGCTCCAACACCAAGGGATCTGTTACACTTCATCTCCCAAAATTACCTGGCAGTTTAAAAAGAATATTTACAAGCAATATTGCGCATCATACTTCAACTACAGTGGTCTCAGTTTGAACTTGAGAGGGAGAAGCTGGCATTCTGCTTTTTTCTCATATCCTAACTTTTGCCCTAGTTGTAGGGTTAATTAGCTCTGCCCTTCTTTGGTTTTCCAATGTAGTTAATAAGAAACATCATTATTAAGTGTTTTCTGATAGTCTACCACACTGATTTATACAATCTGGGAAATATACCAGACCTGGAGTCCACAGTTGCTCAAATTTGCTGACTTTTTACTTGGCTTAAACTGATACCTTTGATTTGTTAATTAACTGCTGATTTAGGGTGAAGCAACCGTGCAATTTAAAATAGGAATTCCCTAATAAAGATATTTTCCATTTTGATCCAGATGGATGTGTTCTAGTTTTGGGGAGAAAAAAATACTCTCTTAGAATGCAAATTACTGCCTTGCATTGTTTCCCATTCCAAACACTGAAAACACACAAGACACCCCCCTTCAAAGAACTGAATCCCAGGTAATGCTACAGCTGTCAAACTATTTTTTCTCAATAAAATTTTCTGCTTACTAATCTGGTCTTTTTCTAGGCCTACAAACTGCAGACCTCTGTTGTTCCCAGACACACCTGTGCTAAAGGCTCTCAGATGAACAGCAAAGGCATATCCAACAGTGAGCCTACAGTTGGAGAATTCCACTTCTAAAATTGTGGTTATTTGAGAATAATGTAACATAAATAATTCCTAAGAGATTGTACACCTTCGCAAAAATTACATGTCCAGTCAATAATAAGCCCTTCTTTTTCTTCCTTGATTCAAGTGTTATGGAAGAGTCTGAAAATCAGATTTGCAAAACAATCTTCAAAACATACAGTGTTCAACATTTCACTCACCCCTCTCGTGAAATTTGGCTTCCAACTCAGGGTTCCAAATCCGATACAGTAAATGCAAACTACAGTTGCTGGAAATGCCAAGAGAATTAGTGCAACACATCCAAATTTATTAGAGAATTCAAGATACATCTTACAACCTAACCTCCTCCTCTAAAAGCACTTGTGTAACAGAGATGTCTCTTTGCTCATCTCCAAAAACAAATTTAGTTTGAGACAATCCAACATTTCTCATTGCCCTTAAATCTGTTTTGTATCATAAAGAAAATACAAAAATATCTGATTTTTTTTTTAAATCCATCTCAGAACCATGTTCTGATGGTATTTCTTTAAGAAACTTCATAGGCATGACACACATGCAAAGCTTACCCAGTGAGGATTATTGTGACACAATTTCCACATGCTGCACCTTGGGAGAGGTAAAACAGATTTTGTACACTGTTGTCAACACTGATTTGCTTCCTTTTCGCTGTTAAGTCTGAAGGATTTTTTAGTTGTTATTATCCAGTTACACAAGGTATGGCAGTGAAAGATTTCCAGACTGAGAGACTGTGTGTTTTTTGGCTTTTCAATATCTGAGTACCTGCCTCAGCAAGTTACCCAGTACACAGTCACAGTCCTAATGATGTTTTAGAAAAGCTCAAGTGCAGTGTTCTGTCCAAAATGCTACCATCAGAGCACTTGACATCAACTGTCCTGTCCTCGTTGCTGTGAAATGTCTACCAAGGAGTCCTCCTGCCTTGCTGGCTGTGCTGTGCCAGTCCCTCACAAAGCCTGGGAGCATGGAGGATGTCCTGGCTTTACCTCATGCCTCTCGTGCAGGATCTCTGCACACCATACCTTATTTTTGTTCTATTTAACATGGATTTCTGTCATTTCCTCCATCACTTTTCCCCCCAGTCAAACCCTTGCCTCCCCCAGGGTGGGTGCTGGGGCAGGGATGGCTGTGACCATCGGTTCTCCAGCCCCGGGTGCAGGAGGTGCCCCTTCCTCTGGCAGCTGCCTCACAGAATCATGGAATTGTCAGGGCTGGAAGGAGCTCTGGACATCACCTGTCCAACCCCCTGCCAAGGCAGGGTCACCTGGAGCAGTGACACAGGAATGTGTCCAGGTGCATCTGGAAAGTCTTCAGAGCAGGTGACCCCACACCCTCCCTGTTCTACCCCCAATGTAAAGCTCTTCCTCACGCTGAAGTGAAATTCCTTGTACTTTGGTCTATGCCCATTGCTCCTCATCCTGTCATGGGGCACAACTGCAAAGAGTCTGGCACAGTCCTCTTGGTACCTGGCTTTGAGATGCTTATATTCTATTTGAGGTATTTATTCTGCATTACAGAATTACACAGTTTATAAAAGACCTTGGAAATCATAAGAGTTCAAACAGACCAAACACCACATTAACCAGACCATGGCACCGAGTGCCACATCCAGTTTTTCTTCAAAAACTGAGAGGAACCGCGCCTGTCCCAATGTCCAGACATCCCTTCTGAGAAGAGATTTTTCCTGATGTCCAACCTAAATCTGCCCTGGCGCAGCTTAAGGCCATGCCCCATCGTTCTGTCGCTGGTTCCGTGGGACAAGAGCCCGACCCACACCTGGCTCCACCCTCCTGTAGCTGTACACAGCAGCAAGGTCCCCTCAGCCTCTTTTTCGCCAGGCTGAGACGCACCCCCGGCCGCTCCTCACAGGACGCGTATAAACGAGATCCCCTCTCAGCCTTCCCTTCCCTAGGCTAAACACGGGCGGCTCCCAGCGCCTCCCCTGACGCCCCGAGCCCGTTCCGCAGCGGGACAGCGCACGGGGCGACGCCGGCCTGCGGAAACACTGCCAGCCCTTGCCAAAGCGCCAAGATGGCGCCCGGCTGAGGGGGGCGGGACCCGCCACCGCCCCCCGCGCGCGATCGGGGAGGGGGCGGGCGGGCGGGGCGCGTGCCGCGCGCGGCCGCCAATCAGGGGTTGGCGGCACGGGGCCGCGCGCGCAGGCGCGCGGGGGTCGGTAGGCGCGGCGGCGGCGCAGGCGCGGTGCCGGTGTCGCTGAGGGCGGCGGGTCCCGGCGGTGCCACGATGTGGTTCGGCGGCTCCGTCCCCGCCGCCATCGCCGCCGCCAAGGAGCGCAGCTCCGTCTTCGTCGTGTTCGTGGCAGGTACGGTACGTCCCGGGGCCGCCCGCCGCCCTCACCGGCAGGGCCCAGCAGCGCCTTCCCAGCTGTGTCCCGCCCGCCGCCCCTCCCGCCGAGCGGGATTTGTGCTGTGTCAGCCCCAGCCCGCGGTGTCGGTGTCCGGCCCCCGCCCGTCCGCCCTGCGGAGCGGAATCGCCCGTCCGGTGTGTCGGCTTCCCTCCGTTGTGCGCTTCTGCACTGGATTCCGGCCGGTGCAGCTCTCCGGCTGCTCGTTGTGTTTTGTTTCCTTTCCTGGTACCGACGGTGCGCGTTTCATAACACTGTAACTGGAACCTGTGGGAATTCACATCGCCTTGTGTACGCTGCCTTTCTCTATGAAAAAAGATGGGGAAGAGGGACACAGTCTTGAGCTGCGCCAGGGGAGGTTTAGGTTGGGTATTGGGAGGAATTCCTTCCCAGAACGGGTGGTTGGACATCGGAGCGGGCTGCCCAGGAGGTGCTGAGCAAAGACTGGACGTGGCACTCAGTGCCGTGGTCTGCTTGACAAGGTGGCGTTTGGTCATAGGCTGGACTCGATAGTCTCAAAGGTCTTTTCCAACACGATTGAAGCTGTGATACTCTGTGCTTAGACAGAGTATCTTTAACTTATTTTTGAGCTTTTGCGTATCTCTGTGTGGGTTATTTCTTAAGATTTTACTGTTGCCTTACGTGCTCGTGGCTTGAAGATTTTCAGGTGCTTCATGAAACAACAGCAATGTTGAATGTGTGACTTGGTGTTCCTTAAGAACAGTTGAACTGTGGGACTCACGTGGCTTCAAGAAGTTCACTCCCAAAGGGAATGTGAATAGAAAAGTGCAGTTAAATTCCTTTGCTGACACAACTCTCCATGTACTTGGAGAACAGCATTTTCTGCTGGATAGTAAATATACTGATAGAAATCGAGGTCTTGTCAGACTGCAGATTGGGCTGCATTGGTGTTGGAATAAGGGATGGGGTGGAGCAGTTCATGAAGAACCTCAGCCCTTGGGAAGGAGTCACATTGCACAATTTGGGAGGGACCCCATGCTGGAAGAGTATGAGGAGGCCAGCCCCTGAGGAGGAAGGAGCAGCAGAGACAAGGTGTGAGGAACTGACTGCAGGAAGGGTTGGGAGGAGATTTGTTTTTATTTCCCATGATCCCACTCTGATTTTTGATTATTAATAAGTTAAATAAATTTTTCCCCAAGTCAAATCTGTTTTGCCTGCAAAGATTACAGGTAAGTGATCTCCCCCTGCCCTTATCTCTTCCCATGAGCCTTCCATTACATTCTCTCCCCTGCCCAGCTGAGGAGGGCAGGGACTTTGGCAGGCCTCTGAGTAGTTTCGACTTGATACATAAATCAGGGGGAAATGCATGTTGTGACTTATGTCCAGTATGAAACAAAAGTTCTGCACAAAATGGGGCCAGTTAGATTGTGATGTTGACTAGGTGGATGTAGGAATATATAGGTATACAGGGGAGATAAATTTATGGTTGCAGGGATGTAACCTAGTTTTGTCACTGTGTGTGCTGTGAGGATTTGTTTTGTTTGTTCTTATGAGCCCTGGAAAAGGCAGAGCATGACTTCAGCCAGGCACATCTCTGAAAGGGAAGAGTTGGAGAGTTCTGCTGACACCCTGGGCACCGTGGGATCGGGCAGCTGACCCGTGGCAGAGCTGATCATGAAACTGTTCTGTTACATGTGCTGAGAAAGGGAGCTGGGAAGCCCAAGAACTTTCTCACTGTGTGTGCAAGCAGCTGTGTTTGAAGGATGTGGAGTGCTGGAAGAATAGTCTGGTTTTGTGTTAGCACAGATCGGGTTTGTTGTTTGGGTAGAAACATGTTTCAAACTGCACAGTGATGGTAACTTTGAGCCTTTACACCCCACACTTCCTGCTGGAGACAGGCATTTGAAAGCACCTGGAGAACAGGCTTTTAGCAGTGTTTGGTTCTGTACACTTCATCCAATAATATATATGGAAAAAAAAAATAAAGGAAAAAAAAGATATAAATTGAAAATATAAGTTAACTATCATTTTTGGGCAGCCATTGTGGAGGATAGCTATTAGGTACAGTTGACAAAAATTAGGAACTTCTGATTGGACAGATGTGTCCATCTGCTTTTGGTTTCTGCCAGCATATGCCTGTCCCTTTCTCCCTCTCCTCTGCACTTCACTTACATTTTCTCTAGAAAATTAAGAAATTGATTATTCTGTCTGCTTCCAGAATATTTTCTAGTCAAGCAAGGAATAATGTGGTTATTTATCTTAAAAATGAGGTGGCATTTGTGATTGTAAGTGTATATTGTTCGAGCAGGTTTCTCTTAAAGCGTTTTTGCTTGCAGCCATAATCCAGCATTTTTGAGCTGTGTTTAAAACCTTCCTGGCACATTCTGGTGGCAGGATGGTGTAAGGGTATTAAAGATGCCATTGAACTCATGGGAAGTTGCAATAAAAGGGATTGCTCCATTCTCCCCAGAGAGTATGAGGTGAAGCAGGTCTGCCTTAGGAAACTGGTTTGAAATATTAAGGTGAGATGTTAGAGGCCTCTGGACACACCAGGTAAGGGGGTTGTGTTTGGGGAACACAGGAGTTACTTTGTGGCATCAAGTAATTGCCAGCAGCAGCTTCCCTGTGTTGCTGCACAGGGAGAGGATTCCTGACAGTGAAACAGGTCTGGCAATGCAGGTGCCCCAGGGGATGGTGAGAAGTTGTGTCAGGGGAGGTGCAGGCTGGGTCTCAGGAAAAGCTTCTGTCCCCAGAGGGTGTTGGGCAGTGGAACAGGCTCCTCGGGGAAGAGTTCAGGGAGAATTTGGAAAACGCTCTCAGGTACATGGGAGGATTTTTAGGGTGTCCTGTACAGGGCCAGGAGTTGGACTTGATGATCCTTGTGGGTCCCTCCCAACCCAGAATATGTGATGGTTTTATGAACATTCCTGGTATCTTGTTGGTAGCTGTTCTACAGATGATTTTGTAGCCTACAGAGTTAAAAAGCCTTTGATCCTTTGAGTCACTAGTTGATAATTCATTTGATGCAAAACCTCCTCTTCTCTGACTGAGGTGTTGCAGATTATTTTATATCTTTCCAAAGGTTAGACATGTTCTCATCATTAAAATACCAGGCCACTCATAAAATGTGCTTTTCAGAGTGAAAAAATAAAAGGGTATGTGTGTGACAATAAAAAGCCTTAAATTAAAATGATTGTTTCTTTTTAGTGATGTTTGTAGAAACCTTCCTTCCTCCCTTTGTTCATTACTTTACTATTTTAGTAATTTTTTTACAAAATGGTGGTTTGCACACATAAGCTGTTTGTTAGTTATTTGTAGCCAAGATGTATCAAGGCACTCTGAAAGTTAAATAAGTGAAATTATGCAGGGGAGGAGGTGAATGGTTTAATGTCCTGGCTTCCTGGCATTTCCAGAATGGCAATCCTCTCTTACTGAGCAGTTATGAAATGTTGGACATGGAAAAGTAAGTTGGGCTTAACTCTCTCCTTCTGAAAGGAAAACACTTCCCTGGTGACTGTGTGCTGAGGGGAATTAAAATCTTCTGACAACCTGTGATGGTTTTGGGTAAGTTCCCCATACAGGAAGTAAATTATTGCAGAAAAAAGTCTTGTCCAGTATGTGAATAATTTGAGAAATGATTGATGTTTTCCCTATGTAGGGTATTCCACCTGGCCAGATTTAAGGGATGAGGTGTGACTGTCAGTTGTTTACAGATCATTCCACTAAGTGAAATAGAGTGATGTTTTTGTTTGAGAAACAAGAAATCTGAGAGTTTTGGGGTCTAGAATTATGAGGCTGTTGTGCTGGCTCAGTGTTTAGCAGAATTATGAATTATGTCAAGTTCTGTTGCACTTGACCTCTTGACTTTTCTGATGTTTTTCCTGTGACCTGGCAGTTTTGATTTCAGGATATAATTACTGCTACAAACTGTAATAAATGAACCCTAACCCCTAAATGAGAAAGGGTTATCAAAACAAAAAGATGTATGAGAATAAGCAACTGTTCAGTGGGTAGTCACAATATTAATCAGTGCATCATGGCACAGAGCTTTATAAAATGTGAGCTATCAGCATTTCCATTCAAACATCTCTCAGACTCTACTGTGAGCAGCCTCTGCCCTGTTTGTGTCTTTCAGCATTCTTTTTTCTCCAGCAGTTGGCTGTGTGGAAAAGTTAGTGTTAGGCAAGTATTTAGATATTTTTAGTAGCCTAATCAGATGAGCACATGTCCTTTTGAAACAGTGTGTGGTGAAGCAGCTGCCTGCCTGTGAGCATTTGGAAACAGGAGAGGAGGCCGAGCCGCTCTGGGCACAACAGCTGCATTGACCACACTTGGAAGCACTGCACTTAAAGCAAGAGGAAAGGTTCCCACGTAAAATAGCCTAAATATTTGCTTGCTTATGCAGAAGAATAATAATAGAGGTAGATACTTTCTTACTTGCTCCAGTAATTCCAGGGAAAAATTGAGACAAGTGGTTGAAAGCCACTTTTCCAAAATTATATTTTTGATACATGCCCCTGTGAGAGGCCTTGTGACCAGATAGCAGCACTTCACTGGGAGATTCCACATGCAACTCCTGATCTTTAACAAGTCAAAAATATTGCATGGAATGGCAACTGGGATGAAACAAACAAGTGGTTTGTTGTTGTCACTGAATAATGGACTACTATACTTGTATACTTGTGACTCGGATTCTTCATCAAGACTGCAGTCCATTCCAAGCTGCTATGAAGTAACACAGACTGAAGATAAAGAAATGGTTGCAGGCCAGTGTACTTGTTGAAAGATGGTTAATACTCATCAGAATCTATTTATTAACCCACAGCCCCACTAAACTCATGTTTTAGGACATAAATGTATGGTTGATCTGTTTCGTCTGATTAAAATAACACCTCTGAATCTTTGGCCCCTGAACACCTTTTCAGTTTCTCTTATCCAAGTAGCTCCTCTGCATTTGTTATTTTTGTTCTGTGCTCCTCACACCTTTTCCTCCCATCCTACTGTTACTGTTAATGTCAGGAAGTGGAATACAAAACTAAGTTATAAATAATCTGCAAATAAATGTTTCTTGGTATGGGGATTTTTTTTTTACACTGTCAAACTGAAACCTTACCTGCTTAATTATGTATTTACAGGGAGTGAAGAACATAGGTTTACCTACTAGCAGCTGATGTATTAATATATAATTAAATTTATAATGAGGGGCAAGCAGAACGTGGTTTGATATGTTATTAAATTGAACCAGCTGGAGTGAATTGTCTCCAGATTATTAAAAAAATAATTATAAACTGACTTGAAAATAAGCCATAGAGTATTTTACAAAGGTGATTCCAATGGATTGAAGCAAAGCAAAAGTCAGGGCAGAAACAGCAATTTGTGGTGGGTTTAACTTGTGTGTGCTGTGTCTTGCAGGTGAAGATGAACAATCTACTGAGATGGCTGCAAGGTGGGAAGATGAGAAGGTGACAGAAGCTGCATCAGATGGTTTTGTTGCTATTAAAATTGACACCAAAAGGTGAGCCTGTTCTAATTCTGTCTTTTACACAATCTTTCATTGATGGTGATGAGAGTAAGAGGCTTTTGAAGTCCTCGCCCTGATCAGGAGATAGTGTAAATACAGGGTTCCAGAGCAGAAGTGAATTCATTACTCCTGGAGTCCCTAAAACCTGAGAAAATGTCAAAATTTATTGTTGTGTTCTGCACATACTCATTGAGTATTTCAGACTGTATGCCAGTACTAGTAATAGGATGCTTGAGGTTGCCCTTTTTCAACTGGAAGAGACACAAAAATGCTATTAAAAATGCTGGAATAAAAATGCAAGTGCTAGAGGCAGTTCTTTGTTTGCCAAGTTACATAATGAGTTTAAAACCTTATATGAATTCAGAAAGATAAAAATCTGTAAAGCCCCAGAGAAAATGTGTTTGCCTCCATTGTAACACATGGAATGGAGAAGCATTTAAACTCCTGGGTAAATTACTCGGCTGTTTTTGTTATGTTTGTGTTCCAGTCCATGTACACAAAGTGCACTGACATTTCCCCAAATGGTATTATTTTGAAATGCTCTATAGACATTTTATTAGATTTACTACATTATTTGTGCTCAATAGACTAGATTTCTTTTTCCTGACTTGCCTTTTAGCACTGCTTTCCTAATTTTTACGTAGTCAACTGTGATAACCAAGGATTGTCACCATGTCAACACTTTTGCAGAATGTTAATGATAAGATGCAATGCAAATTTGCTTTTAGTGTTCTCTCAAGTATTTAAATAGTTTTGTAGGACAGTTATTTTTATGATGAAAGACTTAATCTGAAGTTGTTGCAAAATGATTGCTCCTCCTAAATGAATCTTTTCTTTTAAACAGTGAAGCATGCCTGCAGTTTTCTCAAATTTGTATCCTTTGAGATCCATTTAGATGCTACATTATGATTACAGATAATTGCTCTTTACAAGTTAATACCCTTCTTAAGACAAATACTTACAAGCAATGCTATTGAAAATACTTATTTTGGCACAAAACTATGCAATAAACTGTGTTAATAGATACCATCTGTGTATTCAACTAGCTGTCAGTTATTAGAGAAAGTGAGCAAATTGGGTTTTTTATGTTAATCCTATATAATTCTCTAAATAGAAAATTATCTAAAGCTTTATGTAATCTAAATAACCTGTTGGTCCTACTAATCAGCATTAGAAAACAAACAAAAAATGCTTTAAATTGTGAGCTGGGGCTCAGAGGTGCAGAGGAGGAGGAACAAGCAGTAGCCTGGGTTCTGTCACATACACAGGTGTGAAGTCAGGTAAGCCCCTGCCCACCTCAAGGAGGTCACTGCTTACAGCTCATTGATTCTGTGTGATGCTGGGAATTCTGTACCTTAACTTGGATATCCTTCATTCCAGAGATTTCATTACTGTCCACTTAAGATGTTGTCTGACACTAAAACAAAGTATTCTCAAGTCAATGCATAATCAGTTGCCTGAAAAGTTGGAGAAAAATACTTTGGCCTAAACCAGTAAAAAGAAAAGAAGAAATGCTTACCAGCTGCATGTAGTGTCTGCCAGCATCTTTTTCTTTCTTCCTCCCTTGACCCTGGCTGCTGGTGAGCAGTTGGAGATGAGAGCATTGGGCTGGAAGCTCCTGTAGGAAGGAGTTCTACTTTGCCCTGTAAAGTTACTCTGTGTCAATTTGTGCCATTCACCGCCCTTAACTGTCCTGTGCAGACCCCGTAGTGTGTGTGCCATCCAGTTTTTTCATAGGAGACAATGGAATCCCTTTGGAAGTTATTGCTGGCAGCGTTTCTGTGGAAGAGCTTGTTACCAGAATCCATAAAGTCAAACAGGTAATGCTGACAGGATGGACCTTCCAGATGGAGCTGGTAATGCTCGGTGATGGCCCTGGCCCTTAGCTTGTGCCTTTGGGAAATTAATGGTGGAAGTAAAACCAGTGAATTACTGTTTCTGTCCTTCCAACAATAAAATCTGCAACCCTGAGTTCAGTACACAGGTTGGAAGTACTGTGGACATGTGCTGCATTAATTTTTGTTTGGTTTAGATCACCTGTATAAACAAACCCACAGTACTGAAGAAATGTGTCAGGAGCTCTAAACTGGAATGACAGAAGGTGACAACTCACCTTTAAGGGGATTACTCTTCAGCTTATAATGTGGTTATGTAATATTGTTCTGTAATGTGGATTTATAAAGTTATATACAAGTGTGGATTGCTTTATCACTTTGATTTCAAGTGCAAGACTAAAATTAGAAAAAAAAAATGAAATGCATGATCGTACCATACTGAACAATATGTGATAATTCTAGATTTATATTTTCAATAGGGCTGATTCTTCAATAATAATTCAGTCTTGACCATTTTTTAACCTGTGAAAAATATTTGAACTTTCATAGGCTCTATTCTCTCTTTTCCCAACTTCTCAGATGCACACAGGGAAAGGGCGGCCTGTGGAAAACGGCAGTCAGGCATCTGCGCCCTGTCCCTCCTCTCAGTCTGACGGTGCTCCAGAAAGTGCAGAATCCAGAGCAGGGCTTTGTGACTCTGCTGAGGCTCTTATGCCTGAGACAATAGCATCTTCTGCTGGTAATGGTTAGTGTCCTTGCCACCTCAAATGCCACCTCATTTGCTTTGGAAATGGTTTTTCTTAAGTTGTTACATGACGGTATAAAAGGCAGACTCACATATTGAGCAGACTCACTGAGGAAAAACTTGGGATATCCCAGAATGCTTTGTGCAAGTCTAGAGGGAAGGATAACTTGTCATTCCTGCTTAGTTTTAATAAGTGAGGAATCTATGGTTTATAAATCAATAAAATTGTGTATGCTTTCCTGAAAAAGGATTCAATTAAAGAGTTGTTTTGGCCTAGTAACCCGCAACCAAAGTGTTGACGGGGGGAGTCGAAGTAGCAGAACCTTGTATGAGATACCCCAGTAGCTGCAAATTGTGGCTAGCAATGAGCCTAATAATAGTTATGATAAGAAATGCACCTTTTATTTTTTTTTCTTATGCATTGCTTTCTTGTAAATCCCTTGAAGATGAAGCAAATTCAGGTCAAACAAGCCAAGAAGCAACTAATTCTGCAGATGAGCAAGCAAATGATGCTCAGCCTGTGAATGATCTTACACTCAAAGTAGAAAGGCAAGTCTTTTTTTGTAGACTTCTTAATGTGTTGTATTTGTTTCTCAGGAGGCAGTTTTGTTGGGTTTTGGGTTAATTTGGGGTTTTTTAACAAACATGTTTGATTACAGGATTTTGGTCCTTCATTTGTTGTCATCTGGCAAATATTTATGTGGTCTTACTTTCTATTACACATCTCTGACAATGGGCTGATAGGACTGATACCAAAACCAGGTTTTTAAGTAATATAATTTCTCATGTACTTTGAAAGAAAGAGGTAAGCTGGAAAACTACAAGTGCACCTTTGATATAGCTTCCATAGAGATGATATGTTTACTGCAGGTTCTTGAATTAATTGAAACATTGAACTCAAAGCACTGGAAACTGGTGCAATTAAATGCCAACCTAGGTTTTGTATAGAGATGTCATCTTATTTCTTCTTGTTGGTTTGATGACTGTTTGTAGTTTAGGGATATTGAAAAAGTCAGTGGAATCCTATTCTGAGACTTGTGTTTTGATCATTAAACAGTGACGACTTGAGTTCAGTTTTTTGAAGTATGATGATCAGAAACACATGGCTCAAAACATGACTAATTCATTATAAATTGTTTTAAAATATGGGATATTGTTTATAAACTTGTTTTTAGTAAGTAATTGATACTTGAAATATCCTGTCTAAAACCATAACACATGTTTAGCAAATAGGAATGTTTATAATCCTAAAACATACCTTAAATATTTTTCATGCTTATTTTAGTTATTGACCAAGAGGTGTTTTCTACTTACCACTGATAAGACAATGCAGTCAATATTTTAATAAAATTATCAGTGTTCCTTTTAAAATAATGTATAATTTATCTACAGCATTTTTTGCAAGGGGGAGAAAGAGGCCAAGCACTGTGGTAATTACCACTTTCTTTTGAACAGCTACCATCCATTTTTCTGATTATACAACTTTTCACATTGGGTCATGCCTGCCCTTTCCCCAGACTTCAAATATGTTGGAATTTTATTGTTAATCTGTATTGAGAAATTTACTTTGTTCTTTTAAGTCAGTCTTTATTCTGAGGGATTTTTCTGGATAGCTGAGACAGATGCATATGCATCTATGTCAGGGCTATATATTACTTGTGTTCCATTTTAGGAGGTGATGTGCAGGAGAAACCAGATGGCTTAAATAGCTAAAAAGAGATTGAGATTTAGTGTTTCTGTTACCACAGATCATAAATAGTATTTGCTTATTGTATCTCTTCATAAGTTGGTTCCACAGTAAGAATATGTAGGATTCTTCATTTAATGAGTGGAAAAAGGACAAAAGATGAACATGTTATGAACACGTTTGTTATGTTAGAACAACTCTGAAGTGAGGAAGGAGGTGGTCAGATCACCACTGCCCTTTGCACGGATGGTGCACCCGCATGGGAATGAATCACTGCTGGTGCACGAGGTATTAGCACTGTGCTACAGCTCATTTTCATGTGTTCTCCTGGGTTTGCAAATGCTTCATTAATATTTGAAAATACTGCAGTGATAAGAATTTTCACTCTATTCTTAAATTTAGGTTAACAAAAAAGCTTGAAGAAAGACGAGAAGAGAAAAGGAAAGAAGAAGAACAGGTAACACAAAAATGTAAAACCCCTCGCAGTTGCAGGTTTGGGTTCTTTTAACCCTTATTTGAATAAATAATAAATCATTAATTCCTTCTTACCCAAACATACTTCAGTCTTTTCTCTTGCCCAAGGCAATTTTGTGGTCCAATTTTTATATCTTTCTATTTAGAAAGAAATCAAGAAAGAAATTGAAAGAAGGAAAACTGGTAAAGAAATGTTGGAGTACAAAAGACGTCAGGAAGAAGAATTGACCAAACGTATGTTGGAGGAAAGGAACAGAGAAAAGGCAGAAGAGAGGGCTGCTAGAGAGCGCATAAGGCAACAGATTGCAATGGTAAATTTTTTTTTGGAAGAGAGTTTGCTGCTTCTCTCTCCCACAGTGTACTAAAATGATAAATTTTCTCATTTGCTGACGCTTTGAAAGATTGTTCGTTTTTCCATTTGGAATCCTGTAGCCTTGTATAGTAATAATTTTTGTGTTTGGGGTTTTGGTAGCATTTCCTGTGGATAAATGAAACTTCTGCTTTCATCTTTACAATTCTTTTCTATATGAACAAACATTTCTGTCATATTGCTTGAGCCTAGTGGAGAATTATCATATAAACATAAAAATAATTCCAATTTAGGCATGATGCTAAAAGAGAAGCACAGGGAGTATTTAATTGCAGAACAGACACAAGAACACTGCTCTAAAATGGTAAGGAGGATTATTTTCCAAGTTAGTATATGTGTGTGTGTGCATATATGGATGTAAACAGTTGATAACAACTGAATTCTTCCTGATTATTAGGTTTTGGTATAGAACACTCAGAGTTGCAGTCGTGTAACTTGTCCTAAGGTTTTTGCCTTTATCTTCTCTGGAGTGTTGAGCTTGCATGGGAAGATCATCTATTAACAACTGGTTGTGGGAAGTGACTCAGTGAGAAATGTCACCTTGGCTAATGACACAGATTGTGCAGTTTGGCACTGAATAATTCTTTGCAGTTCCACTGTCTTCTCCATATGGTCTGTTTGTATCTGTGCAGTTGGTTCATGAGTACAGATCATAGCTATCTGTTTTAATGAACTTAAGCAACAAGTTATGTTACAGTTAAGGTCTCCCTTTGATCCTTCCACAGGATCGTGCTGAGAGGGCAGCTCGCTTTGCAAAATCGAAGGAAGAAGCAGAAGCTGCAAAAGCTGCAGCTCTTCAGGCTAAACAGGCTGAAATAGAGGCCAGAAAAGAGGCAGCTCAGAGGGAGAGAAGGTGAGTTGCAGTAGAGACACAAGTGTGTATTTTGGGGGAAAGAAGTAAATAAACTTTTTTAAGACAGTTAATATATCTCCTGATAACATGTTGCCGTGTTGAGCTTTAAATAGTGACATTAAAGGTAGCTGTTTACATGAACATTATGCTCTTTGAAAGCTTTTATCTTTTTGACATTGATGATCATGAAACACTAACCACCTTTACTCCTGTGTTATTTTAGTTAAATAAGAGCTGTTTTGTGTCTGAGCTTTGATTTAAATACCAGTATAATGGAGCTTGGTGGGATACTAGATAAGGTGAGAATGCCAAAGATTTTGCCTGGACAGAATGACTGGATAATGTCAGCACTGCTGGGGAGCTTGGTGCAGATCCAGGGGCTGTGTGTGGATGGCTTGGATTCAGCAAGGCTGGTTGGGGCCATAAGTTGCCCACTTCAGAGCTGTCTCCTCCTTTGCCCAGCACTGCTGATTTAAGAATTATCCAAACCTATGGGGACCTTATATGGAGTTGTGGAAGAGATGCATTGTGAGAGATCAGCAGGTGGTTTTCCACTGTGAATTCAATCTTACAAGCCTTCTGCACTACCCTGGGCAGCATGACTGTCCCTCTCTGCCACATTTCAGTACTACCAAGCTACAGGCCCAGGAGCCTTTGTCTGTAAGTGTTCATGTCCTGACTGACCCCGATTCCTGTCCCGCAGTGCAATAGCCAGGATTCAGTTCCGCCTCCCCGATGGATCTTCCTTCACCAACCAGTTCCCATCTGAAGCACGGCTAGAAGAAGCCAGGCAGTTTGCTGCACAGGTAATATGGGCATTTTGTTTCTCAGCTATGTGTTGATTATGATTTGGTGAGCATCAAGTAATTGATGGTGGTGGAGTTGTCATCAACTCCTTTCCTTATTGGGTATTTGAAGGGAGTTTTGGTAGCAGCCTTCTCCAGTGCCACCAACTGCCTTTGGATTGCTGCAGTTGTCATTAGTAAGATAGAGAGAAAAATGAACGATATTTCATATCCTACTCTGAGGATCATTGATAGTTTGATACAAAACTCTTGCTAAGGTATACTCAGCTGGCAAGTGTGCAGTTGTTTGAAAATGAGCAGTTACAAACAAAATGTTGTCTTTATGTGCTTCACAGACGGTTGGTAACACTTACGGCAATTTTTCACTGGCAACAATGTTTCCCAGGAGGGAGTTTACCAAAGAAGATTATGGAAAGAAGTTACTGGAACTCGAGTTGGCACCCAGTGCTTCAGTAGTGTTGCTGCCGGTAGGTGTTGGGTTTTGGTGCGTTTGATTTTTGAAACAGCAATACAGTAGCTGGATATTTCCTGTTAGTCAACCATGATAGTATTTCACTTGAATCTGGGGATTTTCTTCGTCTAAAGATTGCAAAATTACTCTAGTTTTTGTCAGGACTGATTTGGAGAAATTTCTCTGAAGCAGATAAATGGTGACATAGATCCTTGTCTAAGGTGTAACCAAGGTTGTTCCTTTGTGTCTGCTGAGCTGCTTCAAAAGAATGTGTGAAATACTCTACAAGAGCAGGACTTTAATACCTGACAGGTTTGCTTGGTGTGTTCATGACAGGCGGGAAGACCTGCGACGTCTGTTGTTCAGGCTTCGGGCAGTGATCTGTGGAAGTTCTTGGGCACAATCCTTTACCCCCTCTTAGCGGTTTGGAGATTCATTAGCAACTTCCTGTTTACCAGCCCACCCCCCTCGCAGCCCTCTGTGAGATCAGCTCATCAGCAAGACCACTCAGCTCCCTCAGCGTCGGGCAGCATCGAGCAAAGCAGGTAAGGCAAAGTGTTTAAGGCAGCTGTTTCTCCAGCCTCTTGCTGCAATTGCTTTAATCTTGTAGTGGGAAACTGAACTTCCAATTACACAGTAGGAAAAACATTGTCTTGCAGTCATTTATGAATAGGGAATTCAGCTGTAACTACAAAGGTGAGCTTCACTTGAGCTGATACTGTTTGGAAGATAAAAATGAGATATCAAACTGTTCGGGGATGGTTGTTCAAGAAACAGAAGCAGATGAAGTCTGGTTTTGACAGGTTTTGTATTGCCTGGAGAATGAGATCTCCCGTGTACCAGGAGAGCTGCTCAGCTGTTGCTGGTGAAAAAGCCACATATTGCTTCAATGACAGGGAAAATGAGAGTCTGCCACTCTGTCTGACAAATTTTCACCTGGGTATTGCTTCCCAAGGAAACAAAGGGTTGAAGAAAACTATTATTGAGGATAAGAGAAGGATGGATGATTTGTGTTTATTGCATTTGCTGCTTCTCTTGTGTAATTATTACTGAGGAAACTGTCAAACCTCACTGTTCTTTGTGCCCTAGGCAAGCAGTCAGGAAACGAGTAGTGGAAAAGCGGGGAGAAGACTTCAAAAAAGAAGGCAAAATATATAGACTGAGGACTCAAGATGATGGAGAAGATGAAAACAATACTTGGAATGGAAATTCTACACAACAAATGTAGTTTTGAGTAACTGCAGTTACTATCTGGCTGCTTTGTTTTTTTTTTTCCTTCTCTTATTTGATCTAAGTCAACTAAAGCTTCTGGACAAGTGGGGCTTATTTTACACTGACTGAATTACCTAATTCTTATTCCTGGTGGATTATGGAATAAAGTCACCTATGTCAAAAAAGTCAAGTGGGTGTAGGTGAAATCTAGTAAAAAGACTGAAAATCTCCATCAGCTTTCATAAATATTGCCCTATGCCATAGAAAGGCACTTTTTAATCTATAAATATTCTGCTATATAAATTTAAGGGCCAGATATATTCATATAAAGGTCATGGTAGACAATGACTGATTAAAATGAGGGTTTCAGAAGCACTATAAGTAGCAAATCAGGTAACTAATTTATGTTTAACTTTTTTCTTGCTTCTGCAACTGCAAGCAAAACCTTGTAGTTTTTAATTCCCTAAGCACTCAATAAACTATTTTCCAGAAAACATGTCTTGTAAAGTTCCTCTGATGTGCTGGTATCACAAGGAAGCAGGATCATGCACTGAAATTTAAAATACAGCAGACTAACATTTTGTTCCAGTTGAAATGACCTTACTGTACATGGAATAAAGGAAAAGGGGGGTGAAAACCCAATGTGTACAGTAGCTGCAGTATAACAGTTTTCACCAGGAGAGACACTAATTTGTCTTAAAATTCTAAGAAGCAGAACTTCCAGGGGTCCTTTCAGAACTCTTGATGATGATGATGCAAGGACAGATGCCAGCTGATGTTCAGAATCTTTATATGCAGATTGGAACAACCAATTTTACTCTGGTCTTTGAGAAATCAAATCAGTAATGGCCATGGACAAAAGAGACAGTTAACATAGAAAAATAATTTTCCTCCCCCTTTTTAAATTGGAAAACAAACAACAAAATGCTGGGGAGCCATCTCTGAGGCAAGACAGAAAGCTGCAATACTGCAAGCAGTAGTTCCTTTTTCTGGTGGTATAGACTGTTTTGTTTTTTTTTTTTAAGAACAAACAAACCAAACAAATATTGTATGAGATGGAAATATTACAGTTTACTACTAAGTTCCATGTGTGATTGTTTATGGGATCTTTTGGACAATTTTCCATATTTGAATGCAAAAAGAGCCAAGCCCAGTGCTCCAACTACAGAAAGAGCAAAAAGCACATAGAGTGCTATTTCTGCACCTTGGGACGTCAAATCCAATCCCAAAAAGCGCACGCTGTCAGCTGCTCCTGGAGTGGGGTCTGTTGGTGTCACTGAATGGAAAAAACAATGACAAAGGGTTAGTGCAGAGCCAGTTCCATGCAGGTGTGGGCACTGCTGCTCCCTGCCTCCACCAGGAATTCTAGCTCTGAGTAAAGGCACAGCTGAGGCTGATAGTGCAATGCCTGATGGTACAGGTGAGTGTTCATTCCCAAACACCCACACTGGTTGCTTTTCGTTGTACTACTCCAGTGGAGAAGACACAAATGACAAAAGAATTGGTATTTTCAAAGCCTCACCCAAAACAAGGATTTGTATAAAGTATTCAAACTTTTTTCTAAACAATCTTGTGGGAATACTGCATGTGTGTGGTTTGGAAAACATCTTGGGCAGTTGTGTTGGAGAAAAGTCTAATGGAATAACTTTTGCTACATTCTTAAGACAGGTATATGTTGAGGTGCTCTTGCACAAGGTTTGGTTGTTAAGTCTGGTTTTGTGTAAGAAAGTGACATTGACTCGAGTGTTTAAAAAAAAGATTGCAGGAAATGGTGGTGTCTCTAAAAACCTTAGGATTATGGAACTCCTTTGGGATTAGGGTTAGATGCAAATACACAGAAGCACCATTTCTGCTGTGTCACTTACCTTCTGGCTCCTGTTCCAGACAGGGATGTGGGCCCGTGGCTGGGTCTGGAAAGCCATTGCAGTTTATGATCTGTGAGTAATACTTGGCTGAGGCCTTGGGGCGCCGTGGCAAGGCAGGGTCTGAGAAATTCACATGGTAGAGCCCAAACTTTTCCTCATAACCCGCTGCCCACTCAAGGTTGTCCATCAGTGTCCACGCAGTGTAGCCCCGTAGGTCGACACCATCGAGCACAACAGCTGCAGGGAGGAGCAGAGAGAACAGGTCACTGGTCACCCCTCGGCCAGCCAGGGCACGAAGGTGCTCCAGAACATCCACACATGGCACACAGGGAGATTATTGCCAACAAGCAGGTTCACTCAGTGCCCAGGACTGGACGCTGCTTTTCTCTGCTCCAAAAATCAAAGCTTTTGTGCAAGAAACAAAAGTTTAGGAATAGAGAAGAAAACCCACTAAAATGCAACCCAAACAAGAGTTTGTGGGGCCCTTAAAAGACAGTAAATGTCTGAACGTCTGACTGCTCCCAGTACATCAGAAAAGCAAATTGGAAAAACCATTTCCTGAAGTTGTTTGACCACTGCTGTAACTGAAACCAGTTTGGGAGTTGGGTTTTTACTGTTTTTTTTTTTTTTTAAATATGCAGTTTTTAGACACAGCAGTAGTAAGACTAGGAGTTAAGGAGTTTCTCAGTTAGTAGTACCTCTCTCACCAGGTGCACCAAACCAAGGAATCTGCAGGTTACACCACTAAACCCAGGGTTTGTTCTTCCTTTAGATCATCTTTCCTGGCACATTGGTGACTATCCATGAACCATTTTTGGTAAACCCAAAGGCTCCTTGGAGTGGTTTCAGTAAGCCCATGTGACTGTAACTTGCAAGTGGGATGGCAGTGGTCTTCCAGCTCTTTACTATTTGCTTTATACACATCAGTCTTGTGGCAAAGCCAGTGCTGCTCTCCAGAGCTTTGGATGACCAGATGTCAGTAATCACTCTTACCTTTCAGTGCCTCATTAATGTAGGTCCGATAGTAATGCATTCTCCAAGTGTCATTGAATTCAAAGGCTCCCCTTTCTGAGACCCCATTTTCAGTCACATAAATGGGAGGGTTGTTGTACTCTTCCTTTATCCACCTGAGGATCTTCCTGAACCCAAAGGGTGTCACCTTCAGCCAGAGGGAGCCAGAGCTCAGCCAGCTGCGGTCGGTCACTGTGGCTACGCCCCTGTGGAGGAGGACACTGCTCAGGGCCAGTCCCACGTGCCAGGCAGCTCCACGCCCAGGGCTGAGCTGCTGCTGGTGTGCTCACAAGCCTAAAAAACCCTTCGCATGTTTCAATTTACAATTACACTCTGTAAATCAGCTGTGGCTGACAATGTGGTGTTGGTTCCAAATCTTTGTATACTACCACGCCATTTCTACTTTTCAAGGCATAATGCAGCACTTGAGCACACAAAATTGCCCTTTACATTTCATGCAGGAATGAAATGAGCTCCCTGTTCTACAGGGTTAAACTATAAGGGGCTGGGATGTAGCATCAAAGGGTAGTTATTTCCAATTTCATCTATTCCCTGTGGAAACATTTTGGAAAGGACACAATTTCACCCCCATGTGTGGTCCCACCATTACCTGAATTCTCATTAGAAAAACTAGTAAGCTCCTATTGTTACTTTTTGAAGTTGAGGAATGAAATTAGTATCTAAATAAAAAATCCTGACTTAATCTATACTTAATCATGAAGTGATGTGGCTGTTTAGGCTTTGAAATTACATATATCCAATGCAGTGAGGGACCTAAACCTGTTTAACAGCAAGTGGATCAGTATCCATAAACCAGAATAACACCTCACAGTTTAAACTGCAGACTGGAAGCAGGAAATATGATAAATACTGTTTATCACCTCATGTCTGTAAGAAAAAGGCTGTTGCTGGACTTTTGAGAAAATAACAGCACCTCAGGTACTGCTTGGTTATATTATCCCTAGTATTGGTTTATAACAGCTTAAAACACCTATCTCACAGCTTTATTTGCTATAAATTTACACTTGTCAGTTAACCCAGGCTCCAGCTGTGCAGATTTTACTTGACCAATAATTTACATTCATCTCTTACCTATCAGAGTCATATGACATAACACCCTTAGAATAGTTTAGGTTGTATGTTAAAACCGTGGTATAATGATTTAGACCAAAGTAGTCATATGTGCCTTTAATTCTTTGTTTTTCACTTTCAGTAAATTCTGGAAGTCTGCAAGAGAAAACAGAGAATACACTTTGCACACACTCCATGGGTAATGCTGGGATCCCTAGTACCAGCACCACAAGCAGAAGGAGAGAAACTGGGAACGGAAAATAATAAATGTAACTGAGAGGGACCAGTGAGTTCAGTACATAGTTTTAAGAAAAGTTAAACCAATTTACCACAGGCATCAGGTAAAGTACTGTGGTTACTGTGTCACTGAGCTGAGAATTTATTACCCCAAAGATATATTCGTCAATTTAGTTTGCAAGAGAGGTAAAGACAGGGAATAGGCAAAGCCCCCCTTGCCTAGATTGGAACTAAATGATCTTTAAGGAAGGTCCCTTCCAACACAAACCATTCTGTGATTCTCTGAAAATATACACTAGAATTTTTCTGTGAGGATACAGTAAGCTTTGTTACAGTAACACTGGAATAGAATCAGTGAAATGTATCATTTCTGTAAGAAAAGCATGATTCAGCACAGCCAGTGAAACAAAAGCAGGTGTGTGCCTGGGCTCTTACCGGGACTTGCTCAGGCCCTGGGCCAGACTTCGTTCCCGAATCCTTCTTTTCATCACTTCACTGTAATCACCATTTTTGAAAATGGGGTGAGCAAACCAACCTAGAAAAAACTAAACCAGGAAATAAGGGAGGATAAATCATATATCAAAACTTGGAATTTAGCCATTCCTCTGTCATGTGCTGCTTTGTAGGTGATAATTGAATTTACAACAGGCACACGGAGATACAAAGAGATGCCCATATAACAGCAGTAAATTCAATAAGCTTTTGTCACTGCAACCATATTTTGTCTAATTTCTGTTGCATTCTTGGTCAGTCCCCATAAGAGGGGGATACAATTCCTTGCAGTGATGCCTCTGCCTCACCATTTTATTTCAGTGAGATGCTGACCTGGGTTCTGGGCACATCCAGCACCCAAAGAGGGGGTGTCACCTGGAGCAGCAGGGAGAGCTGTGACCAGGGGTCTCTGTACCTGCATGAATCGTCTGGCAGCTTCAACGTCCTCCTGGCTGTGTGGGTTGCATGGCTCTGCCCAGTCAGAGTTGATGGTGATGGAGATGAGCCCTCCCTGCTTGGCCCTGAAGGTCTCGTTGTAGAGGTGCCAGACCTCCGCGTGTGCTCTGATCAGGTTGTGTCCCACCACGTAGGGAGCGCGCCCTGGCCGAACTGAGATGCCTGCAGGGACAGGGACAGCATGGGCAGGGAGCAGCACTCCCCAGCCCTCTCATGGCTGCTTCCCAGGTTAACACAATCTCAGGGCACCCAGAACTGCCCCTGGTAAAGGAATGAATGTGCAACACCTGGTGCCCCAAGCCCAGCCGTGGGCTGGAATCAGTGCTAGGCAGAGGCAGCTGAAGGAGCAGCTTCCATGGGAAGGCTGTGCGAGGAGGACCCTGCATTGCCCCGTCCTCCCCTCTGGAGTGGGACATGGACTGCCAGCCCTGGCTACAGGCTGCTGCTGCCAGTTTGGAAAGCAGAAAGCTGTGTGTTCAGGTCAGCTCACATCCCCTCTTTTGGTTCTACTCTGCTGCTGAGCTGGGTCATCCTTCAGCCCTAAATCTTCTCCACAGTCCCTGAAGCTGGTCTGGAAATAAGGACTGCTCCAGGCAGCAAATGTAATCCAGACTTGGAGGTGACAGGCAGAGTAAAAGAAGGACCTGTTCACCACACCACAGCTATCCAAACCCATATATCCACAGCACACCAGTTTTCTTGTTCTACCTTTTCAAGCCACAAGGAACTGCTCTGCTGCAGCATAAAACAATTGTGCTGACAGTGCCATGAGGGCTCTGAGTCTATGCCCAGCAGTCTTACCTGGAGCAGCTGTGCCAACGCCATAGCCAAGATAGGCGGTGTTGTAGGGTTCATTGAGGGTTATCCAAAATTTCACTTTATCCCCCAGCCTCTGGAAAAGGACCTCAGCATATTCCTTAAACCTCTGAACTATAGCATCATTCTCCCACCCACCAACATCCTGCAGTGCCTGTGGGAGGTCCCAGTGATAGAGAGTTACCTGTAGGGAAAGACAGGAGGACAAAGGACTCAACCAGTCACTCTCACAGTAACTCAGAATCATTTATCACAAATAAACTGTGCTTTGATCTGCAGTTACCTGTTCCTAATGTAGTTTGATGTTGTAGTGATCACTCATGCACTCAATAAAATACATTTTTGCCAGTTTCTTTAGGGACTGCCTAATGGTGAAGATGAAGCTTTTACCAAAAACCACCTTGTGACAGCCAGAACTCACCAGTGAAGAACTGCTGCACCTGCACTGACTCAGGTGAAATACAATCCACTAGAACACCTGTCTGGGCTGGTACAGGGGTATGAGGACAGCTCAAAGGCACTCAACAGTGTTGGAAGAGCTGATTGATGCAGGGGTGAGGTCACTGTCCATTGTATGTGACAAACAACACTGACCAGTGGAGCTTCCTGACTCCCGGGAAAAGAATAAAGCTATGTCCATCTCTAAGAAAGGCAAGAAGAAAGATCCTGGGAACTACATTAGCCAGTCTCACCTCAGTGTCTGAAAGATTCCTGCACAAGTCCCTGTGGAATCTATTTCCAAGGTAATGGGACAAAACTGGAAACAGCAAACAGTAAGTTTACTGTGGTCTTTCCAGGTAGTAATTTCAACACATCCCTACATTCCCAGTTCATTTGCTTATGCAATACCCCATGTTTCTTCACAAAATGAAATGAAAAACCATGAAAAACAATTTCTCTGTGAAGGAGGGTACGGATTGGAACACACACATTGCTCTGAGCATCAGATTTGGGGTTTGCTATTTTTTAGTAACCTTAAAGTTACTGGGTGTAGTTACCTGAGGCGTGATGTTGGCTGCCAGAAGGGCATCAATCAGCCTTTCATAGTAGTTCAGTCCCTTTTCATTGATGTATCTGGTGGTCCCATCTGGGAGAACGCGGGACCAGGAGATTGAAAAGCGATAGTGAGACACCTTGAGGCTTTTCAGCATTTCCACATCCTCCTCAATCCTGTGGTAGCTGTCACAAGCTACATCTCCAGTCGCATCGTTGCTGATTCTCAAGGGAGTGTGGGAATATTTGTCCCAAATGCTAAGTCCTTTCCCATCTGCTCTCCATCCTCCCTCAATCTGTAATTGAAAATGGGGGAAAAATTATTAGCAAACCCAAATTTAGGTCTCAGCCTAGCAAAGAATTCAGCCTGTTATTCTTTGTGGTGCCACACAATGAATTAACTGTCCACAGATACTTCAGGAGTCCACCTCGGTTTCCTGACCTGGTAAGCTGCAGTTGCTACACTCCACAAGAAGTTCTCTGGAAACTCTCCATATAGGAATTCATCTTCCTTGGGCAGTGGGATGCCATTATTGTGGATGATTTCAGCATAGTACACAGCAGAGCGTTTTGGCGTCCTCGGCCTGTTGGGGTTGTCAAAATCAATCTGGTGCAATCCAAATCTTGGATCATAACCATCCACCCATTCAAAGTTATCCATCAGAGACCAAGCGTTGTATCCTTTCAGATTAACACCATCTACCTTGTAAGCTGAAAGACCAGAAAAAAAATGGAGGAGCATCAGTGGCATAATCACACATTAAATGAACCCTAAGGAATTCACATGCAAGCACATACAGGCTCCTGGGTTCATACAGGTGGCACTGGTCAACTAACATTGAGAGAATCTTCATAGCTCTAGGAAACCAAGTACAGCCATGCAAAGGAGAACATAAAATCAAACATTATGTTATATTGTGTTCAAACTATTTAAAGACTGATATCAATCACTTTTAAAGTACTTTGCAGAGGAGTTGAGTAACCAGAAATCTAGAGAGGAGACACACAACACCAGAACAAAACAGAACAAAAGCAAATTCTGGTACCTTTTAAAGCTTCATCAATGTATGTTTTGTAGTAAAATATCCTGGCATTGTCATCAACATCAGATTTGGCCTTTTTCCCCACGCCGTTCTCAATGATATATATTGGGGGGTTTCCATATTCCTCTTTGATCCAGTTCAGTACCCTCCTCAGACCCCAGGCCACAGGCCGATGGTCAGTGAGAGCTGAGGTAGGCCAGGAGCTGTCAACTGTTACTGAAACTTCCTGGTCATACTCATAAGAGAAGGGCCTCAGACGTGTTGTTGAATGGCTTACAATTTTGGAGGAGTATGTGTTGAAGCAGAAGACATCCGCCGTGCCCCGGATGTATTCACGCTCCTCCGCTGTGAAAACCGGCAGGCGCGATGACGGCAGGTTCTGGAGCTCACTCCTGTTCCCAACTTTCCACTTCATGACCTCGGGGTAGTCCCCGTTTTTGAAAATCGGGTGTGTGAACCAACCCACCAAAAACTGCAGGTACCTGTCAGCAGCTTCAATGTCCCTGGGGTCACTTGGTGTCTTTGGCTCAGCCCAGCTAATGAAGGGGCACAGGGCAATGACCCCTCCCTGACTCGCTCTGTATTTGTCATCGTAGGTGTGGTAGACCCTGGCATGAGCTTTCAGTAAGATGTGGGCAACCCTGTAGGGAGCGCTGCCAGGCTCCTTGACATTGGGTGGGAACAACCCTTTGCCGTAGCCCAGCCAAGCAATGATGTTGGGTTCATTGATAGTAATCCAGAACTTCACCCTGTCCCCAAAGGTCTGGAAACAGAAGTCTGCAAAGCTGTCAAACAGGTCAATCAGTTCATTGCTCTCCCAGCCACCAATGTCCTGGAGAGCTTGTGGTAGGTCCCAGTGGTAGAGAGTGACAATTGGAGTGATGTTGTTTGCAATCAGTCCATCAATGAGACGGTTGTAGTATGCAACTCCATGGCTGTTGATTGAGTTGTTCCTTCCAGTGGGGAAAATTCGAGGCCAGGACAGGGAAAAACGATAGTTCTTTACCCCTAAGGCTCTCAGCATGTAAATATCTTCCTCCACCCTGTTGTAGCTATCACAAGCTATATCTCCAGTATTGTTATTGTTTACATTTCCTGGGACATGGGTGAAGTTATCCCAAATGCTGGGTCCTTTGCCATCAGCATCCCAACCTCCCTCTATCTGGTAGGCAGAGGAAGACACACCCCATGTAAAATCATCTGGGAATGTCCCATAAAAATACATGTCTCTTTCAAAGGCAGTCTGGGATGAAAACTTCTGCCAGACAACCTTTGCCTTGGAGGGAACTTCTGATGCTGGTAAATTTGGCAGCTTTGATGGCACAGGTCGGTCAAACACCACTGGTGCAAATCTGCTCAAGGCTTGGGATGGAAAACCATTTTTTTCAATAACACTGGAATAGAAGTAAGCAGATGCCTTGGGAGTCCTTGGTCTGTTGCTATCTTCAAAGTCCACATGATGCAGCCCAAATTTTAGGCTGTATCCCGCTGGGCCTTCAAAGCCATCTATCAGGGATCGAGCAATGTAGGACCGGACATCAACGGCGTCCAGTTTCACCGCTGTCACAGAAATGAGACATTTGTTAATCACCCACCTGAACATTTCCTGAACACAGCTCTGCACAACAGAAGCAACACAGCCAAGGATAAGTGTGACAAGCCAAGCATTTACAAATGGTTTTAAAGACTAAAAAAACTTCCCAAACAATTAGGAGTATCTGGTAGGAAAAGCAGTCAGCATGGTAATAGGAGCTGGTGAAATGCTTAGTGATAGAAATGTGTGAGAAAATAAGTATTTGTCAAGAGGTATCTGAGTACAGGACACTTGTGCCACTGATATCCCTTCTCCTGTGTTCTTGTTTTCAAGCAGATTTCATCAACTTAGGTGTATGGTTCACTTTTAGATTTAACATTATAATTAAACTGAAATATTGCCGGTAATTTAGTGCTTGCCTATTTTCCCTGAGCACAGGAGAGCTTCTTTTAGCTGAACTGTGTACCCAATACCAGCACAGGCAAGTCCAGCATCCCTCCTCACATTGCTTACAAAAAAGCACTAAATGTCTCTAATTCAAAAAAAAGTTCACTCCCATGTGCAGTCCATCCTCTTTACTTCTGCTGAGGCATAACAGCAACGCTAAATTGTGTTTTCTGTAGCTCTTTCAACACTTCTAGCAGTATGTTGAGATCTAGGTCAAGCAGATCAAATGCTGTATACACTGATCACCAACATATTTAATACAGCATATTTAATGTTTCCCTGACAGTACTGTTTAGTCTATCTAGAGAGCATCAGTCAAATCTCTATTTGAAATCTCAGCTCTCTGTGTTTGTCCAGAAGTTGCCACAGATGCTATTTTTATGTTAAAAGATACACAGCTTGCAAAGATAGAGGCATAACCTAAACATTCTCAAAATGGCTGAGGTAGAAATTTCAGGAAGATATTTCCAGTCTGAAGTGGTTACTGCCATGTAGATCTGATTAACTGGTAAAGGCAGTTCAGCCCCAATTTATGAGAAGCCTGCAGGCCAGTCATCTCCAGGAGAACTGGAGTGTATGAACAGTGTTCTCACAGAGGGACTGACCTTAGGGTCCAGGCTACATTAATCCATATTTTAAAAAAATGCATTCCAATATCTAAAGAGAATGGAGAGCTCTATATCTGGACACCAGATAGACTTAAGTATATAAAGTCATACTCAATACCTACACCACAGGAGGCTGACCTTACATCACTGTGCAAGTGGTGATGTTTTAAAGTTAACCACCATGGAAGGGCTAAGAGTAACCACTTGCCATGATTAAGAGAAAATAAAATAATTTGATTTCTCCATACCTTTCAGGGCCTCATTGATGTACTGGCGGAAATAATCCACTCGCATAGTGTCATTGAGAAGATCCCCGGCGTCTCCTGTCGGCACACCATTCCCTGCTATGTATATTGGGATCTTTGACCCTGTGTATTCCTGGGATACAAACTTCAGCAGCCTTCTTAATCCCCAAGGGACCACATGGACCCAAGAAGAGGCAGCCTGTGGCCAGGAAGGATCTACATGCAAGGAGAAGTTCCCAATGCTCTCGTAGCCCGGTGTGCACACCCTGTCAGCCCCGGCACTGACCAGGCGGGAAGTGTAATGGGAAAGGCCAAAGAAATCTGCAGTCCCTCTCACCAAGGACTTCTCCTCCTCTGTAAACACAGGCAGCTGTGCAACTGTCGTGGAGCACTGCTGGTTGACTTCCTGGATCTGAGCCTTCAGGACATCCGGATAATCACCATTAACAAATATGGGGTGAGCAAACCAGCCAAGCATGAACTGCAGGTACCTCTCAGATGCCCTCACGTCCTCGGAGCTGCTTGGAGTCTTGGGTTCAGCCCAGTCCGAGTTCAGCACCAGCCCCACCTTTCCCAGTTGCTGAGAACGGTATTTGTCATTATACAAGTGCCAGACCTTGGCATGAGCCTTGAGAATTGTGTGAGCAACCTGGGAAGCAGAAAGCAGAGGAAAATGTGTCACACTGCATTGCACAAAAACTCTTAAGCACTGGGTTTATTGCCATGTGAAAATGCCCTCTCCATCCAAAAGAAAACACCTTGACAAAACAAATAATTATGGACAAGGAGTGTAGCAGGTTTTGGAATAAGCAAAAGCATCTGACTACCCATCCACGTCAGCTTTCAGAATAGAAAAATAAAATAACATCTGGACTTTATTAACAAACTCATTTTTAACAGGTTTCATAAATCCAGCAACTAAATAGTTGTCTCAGAGGCCACATTAGGTTTGAACGTAGTTGAAGCACAGAACCAGCATGGAAAGCAACCCAACAAGAGTAGCTGCAGGATCCTAATTATTCCTGTGTCCCTACCTTGTAAGATGCTGCTCCTGGGTCAGTGATTCCTGGAGGATGCTCTCCGGTGCCATAGCCAGCGTAGCTGATAACCCAGGGCTCATGGAACGTAACCCAGAGCTTGACCCGATCCCCAAACTTGGAAAAGCAGAAGTCTGCATAGTTCACAAAAGCATCTATGATGCTTTCATTCTGCCAGCCACCAAGAGCCTGCAGAGCTTGGGGCAGGTCCCAGTGGAAGAGAGTCACCATGGGCTCAATTTTAGAGTCTAACAAGCGGTCAATTAAGTGGTTGTAATAATCAATACCCTTGGAATTGATGGTCTTGTTGGTGCCAGTAGGGAAAATTCTAGACCAGGATACAGAGAATTTGTACAGCTGGGGGTGAAGACCTCTAAGCAGGTAAATGTCATAGCTGGTTTTATAGTAGCTGTCACATGCCACGTCTGCTGTTTGGTTCATGTGGACATGGCCCCCATGCCCAAACTGGTCCCAGATGCTCTCTCCTCTCCCATCCTCTGCCCAAGCTCCTTCGACGTTAAAGGCACCTGTGGATATGCCCCAGAGGAACCCACTTGGGAACACATCTTGCAGGAAAGAATCCCTCTCTGATTCAGACCATTCAGAAAACATTTCCCAGACTGTTTGATAGGAGGACCGAGGGGCAAGAACAGCAACTGGGTTTTCCTGTAGATTATTTGTTTCACTGTAAATATAATAAATAGAAGTTAAAATCTCCAAGGTGAATGCCAGTGCCACAAAACTTGCAAATACAGAGTATAAAGGAAGTTTGCCTCCAATTCAGGTCACATAAGCCATGTATAGTTCCTCTGACATCTGATCAGTCTAACCCTGCTGTCTCCCACCTGGGACATGGAAGGCAGTGGGTAACTGCAGAACAGTTCTTTGCATGTAGAGTCTCATAATCCATTAGTTAGGTCAGGGGTGCAAACAAAATCTTTGCAGTGAGAAGCAATTTCCCATGCTACTTCATGAGTTTCTTCCATTGTAATCCTTAGCATCTCCCTTCACCATGACATCTCCCACGTTTTCATAAGCTCAACTGGCTTCTCCCCTAAGAAAACCTCTATTGGATTTGTTTATTTATAACCATTTTGCTCTTGAAAAAGGCAGAAGGCTTGAAAAATGTACTTGTTACTATTGGCTTGAAGGTGCAATTTGGGTAACCAAGGATGAGAGACTGGAAGAGGATTACATTATAGGATTAGTAGCAGGATAGAGGATTGCAAGTAATTGGAAGAGACTGGGCTCAGCAGAAAAACAGCCCTTTGCAGCCCTTTCAGCAACTAACAGCAGACTTTACCACTAAAATGTCTTGTCTCTCCCTGCACATATGTTTCTAGAGGAAGCTGTTTTATTACTGTATCTTATACTATTGTATGGTGTTACAGTATTTTTTTAGTACCTTAAAACATGAGGTAAGTAGTCCAAGAACTCATTAATGTCATACCCAATCATATGTGCTTCTTCTTTATTAATAGCTGCAAACAAACAAATGGTAAGTGATGGACATAGTCTTAGATGCCATGGACTGCATGACACTACTTGTAACAAAAAATTATATCTTGAAAGAAATTTTTCCTAGTATCCAACCTAAACTTCCCCTTCTGCAATTTGAGGCTGACGAAAGGTATGAAAAGATCTGGGGAAGATATCCTGTTTCCCCTCCCTCAACACTCACCATCCATCCTTAATTTTCCAAGAATAGTATAAAAAACTGTGAAGTTATTTCCCCTAATAGCAGCAGCCTAGATTGGATGATTTGGAATTTCCTCTACAAGTTATCATGCAGATCTTAACCAAAAAACTCTTCTTTGAACATCACTCACCTGTGACAATGGCAGCTACTGGTATGAAAGGATGCTCTTCCATGGAGGCACAGTCAAAGACCTTTAAACTAAAAACCAAGATGTCTTTGTCCTTCCACACACTCTGCAAAATAGAAATCAGGGAGCAGTATGAAAAGAAGCATCAGCCAGATACTAAAACCATACTCTTGGCATTTTTCGCATTTTACATGGGCAGCTCCTTATCCTGCTCCCCAGACACTGGATGACTCTTTGCTTAAGAATTTTAAAAATGCAGTTCACTACCAGAGATTTAATATAGGTTATAATAGGTACCAGCCTACAGCATTACTGATGTTGGTGCTGCCAGATCTAATCCTTTAACAAACTCACCCTCAGTAACATTTCTAGCACCTGATGATGATTTCTACCCCTGCTGATGAGGAATGTGAAGTTTGGTAGCACTGCTGTAGAGCTCATGCTGGACTTTAATATCTTTCAGTACTTAGGTATTGGTCTAACAGCTTAGCTACCAAACACTTAGCATGTGAGAGAGAAGGTTTTTCAGCCCCAGACAAAAGAATTTTGCCATTCCAGCTGTTAAGGCATCAATCATAAGCATTGACCAAGATGATCCTTTCCAGCATTTTCCAATAAGTTTTTAAGTCAGAATAACAACAGAGAAATGAGCATTTTGCAGCTGCTTCCTAATGTAGCTGCTGCCTGAGCTTTCACAGAAAATCAGAACTCTTTAGACATGCATCACAGCACATGAAATTCTGCTCCTATTTATGGTCTGTTGTTTGATGCTACTATTTTAACCCTGTGCATAACCTTACCCGGAATTCACTCCACTTCTTGTCAAAATCTGTTTCATTTCCACAATGGTACTGAAGGTTAAGAGACACAAAGTCTACTGAATCCTGAAAAAAAGAAAAGGAAAATAATCATGCTGGAGAAAAATGGGATTTTTTTAAAGTATTACTTTAAAAATACATAAAACTGTGTAAGGTTTGATAAAGATATACTACTGGAGTAAGAAGCCATACAGCTGTATGGAGCACTGGACAATACAGAGAGCACAAACTGGATACTGTATGGGAAGATGGGCTTTGTATGTCTCCTTCCAAACAAAGTACAACTTAACTAAATTAAATTCTATTTTATGAATTTAATATTAATGATTTACAGGTAATTTCTTAATGTCTGTTTATGATTTATCAGAGAAACCTTTATAACTGAACTGAACTGAACTACTGGTTCAGGTATATAACATAATATAACCCTTGGTTGAAAGTCCACTTCAGAAAACTTTAATCATTCCATACCACAAGTGTTATGCCACTAGAAGTCATCAACCTCAAGGGAACAGATTGCACTCTCTTGTCAAACCAGTTGATGAAGTTGAAAGAAAACTGATAAGCTTTTCAGTTTGTTTGTCAGTCCAAGGTTCTCTTCTATTCAGTCAGTTTGTCTCAAACTTCTTTGCTCTCCCTACAAACCACACCTTGCTTAAATCCTACAATATTGCTTGACCTGGTTCTAAGTTTTGAAGGATTATGAATACAGAAAAAAACCCTGCACTGTCATGTGTACATTACAACCTACATCAACATCTGCTGGGTGAGGACAGCTATGAACAGGGAACTGGATCTTTAAGAAAAAATCTCATTGCCTTTGTAGAGATTACATTCTCCTTGTATTGTGCCATCCCTGTGCAACTACATCACTTTTAGCACAGCTCAGTCTGGGTTTTAACATAGTTAGCAGATATTTGAAATAGCAGCTAGTCAGGATAACGTATCCATATCTTTGATGGTGCACTAAGTACACCTGCAGAGAAAATGTTAACAGGTACATTTTCTGGACACACCTTTATCATTTAGCAAAGCTAAATCAAGTATATTGCTAACATTGCCAATTATGAGAGCAAATTTGTCTCCATGTAGCTTAAATCAGTGCCTACCAGCCAAGAAAAGATGCTGAAATAATTTTTAAATCAGTGGTTTCACATAATCAGACTAATCAAATAATTAAAGCTCGTAAACTGGTCAACCTGCTAAAATCTTATTTAACTTGCAACAAGTCATTTGATCCCATACATAAAACCAAAGCTAAATCAAGGCAAATTTATATAATTTTGGAAATATTTCCTTAATGAGGAAATATTATGAGCTACCTGAAGAGAAACTGAAAGCAATTCTGATGAAGCACTATCCAAGACATGATCCATTTCCAAAGCAATGGACAGCTTTCCACCTTGAGAAAGAAAGAGGCAGTCTGTTGATCACATATTAAGGACAAATAAATATTTCAGTTTACTGCAGTAATTTTAAAACCAGTTTTAAATTGTTGAATCTGTGGAACACCAGGCACTGCTCCAGGCAGTTGATCTCAGGATACCCTTTGTGATTTCAATGGAGAACTGCAGAAGGTAATAATTCGAAGGCATCATTCAAGGAGCCTTTGTAAATAAAATGCCCTCCCACTCCCTGCATAAATAATAGCTTTATTAATTTTCACGCCTTTGTGATGGTTCTACAATTTTTTTAATGCATTTTATACTGAATGTTTTTGAGATGTTGGAGTGGCAGGAACTTGGAGGGGCAGGAGATGCAGGAGGGAATCTGGGCAACTTCTAAGGGCTATTACCAGATAGTGTGAACTGTACAACAAAGTATTCCTGACAAATGCAAGAATTAAAAATTAATTAACTAATTAAAAATTTGGGAAAAGAAATAGTGACTCAGCCAGTTCTGTGGGTCGTCTGTCTGGGACAGAAAAGTTCCAAGACCAAAGAAGGCAGACCCAAGGAGATATCTGCTTGGAAAATCCCAGCTACCCATCACGGAAGAGGTGAAATTCTGTGTAACACAGGTAGATTTGGGATTTAATTACTGTAAACCCCGGTGTCTGCAATAAGGAAAGTCAAACAAAGGGCATGGCAGACTTCCTCACAGTTATTGCTATGTAGGAGATTTCCTGTGCCTTTTTTTTCAGAGTTTCAGATGCACTTCAGAGAGGTTTTAGTCTTTCCTCTGAGTCAGGAAGAGGCATACAAAAATATCTACACAGAGACTGAATGTAGCAGTTGCCATTTAATCCTATCACAAAATATTTGTGAGTCATACTGAAAAACCCTGCTCTCCTTACCTGCTGCTGAGATTTTCTCATGGAGCATTGCGTAAAATCCTTCATGAGCAGCAGCCACAGCCTGGACCCGTTCCTGGGGCTCAGCGTAGGGCAGGCTTTGAAGGACCTCCGGCAGGTCACTGAAGGAGAGCCACACATCCACCAGGTCCCCAAAGGCACGGAAGCTGAAATCTACATACTCCACAAAAAGCTCAGAAAAAGCCCTGGCTCTCCTCCCACCGGCCTGCGCGGCCACGGCGCCGGGGACAGGGCCGCGGTGCAGCAGCAGCACGGCCCTGAGCCCCGCGGCAGCCAGCGCCTCCAGCAGCTGCCGGTAGCACCGCACCTGGGCTCCATCCGCCTCCATGGCGTTCCCCTCGGGAAGGACGCGGGCCCACGGCAGGAGCAGGCTGTAGTGCGTCACCCCCAGCTCACGGAGCTGCGAGAAGTAGCGGGGCAGCTCGGAAGCCATGAGATCTGGCTGGCACAGGTAACCCGGGGCTTCAGCCACGGCAGGGCTCTGCTGGTCCTGGGGCAGGATCTGGTCCTGCAGGCCCAATCTCTTTGCCAGCTCACTGGGTAGGGGCCCAGCAATGGTGATAAAATTCTGAGCCAATTCCCCATCTATGCCAAGGCTGAGAGAAACCAACAGAAAAAGGATGACTGTCTTACAACTCAGGTCCATTTCTGAACCTTGCTTCAGAAACAACTACTCCACACTACTTATACAGCAGTAGAAGTAATATTTAACTGAAATTATCTCTTCCATAGATAAACGTTCTCTGAATTAGCTGACACTGGAATAACAGACCAGGACTTTCACTGTAGATAAAAAGACATAGATGAACACAAAAACCACGTTCAATCAGCTGGAGAAAGCTCATGTGAAAACATTTTCTCAGATGTTTGTTTCCCTTTATGTTTAAATACCAGTTGACATTTGCTAATATTGCCTCCCATTTAGAGGAAGATGAAATAAGTAGATAAACCTTCCCTCTCTTTTTGGCCTTTTTCAGCTTTAGAAGAATCCCAGCACAGCTCTGGATGCAAAACCAACAAAAGCAGTGTTTGTTATCTGCATGGCTGGGGCTGGGTCAACCACAGCTCAGGGCGTGCAGGGCAGCAGGAGGCACATGTGAGCTCTAATCCTGGGTGAATAAAGGAAATCTGAGATGTGGCACCTCACCCAGCTGGAAAAGTGACCCTGATGTGAATTCAGGCAGCAGCAAGAGTAACATCCAGGAATTTGAGTCTCAATTTTTTTGCTTTCCGAAGCTCTCCCTCCTTCAGCCCTAAAACACTGCTCTCCCAGCAGGGTGGACACGTTCAGGTCACCCACCTGAACTGCTGAAGGGCACAGCTAACTCAGCTCTTCTGCATTCCAGTACAGCAAAACTGAAGGGCTGAGAACATTTTTAAACCAACTAAACACAAAATTCTACACACCTATGAAATGTTGGTTCTATCTCAGAGTTCATTTCCTATAACAACCAAAATTTTGTTTAAAGCTGATCTGCAATCATCTGGGCAAGTTATTGCTGTCAAGCAGTATTTTCTTTAGGTTACAGCTGAAGACATTCCTCAACATTTGCTGTTACTCAAACCTTATACAGGGAGTGTAATTTATGTACTTTGACTCTATTTGACTCCCAGATGATTTTTTCGCAGGAAGCCCTAAAGAGCTCACTATAACTTTGTCCTGAGTGTTCTGAACAAGTTCCCTCCACTCTGATGTCTGAATAGCACGTTTAAAAATTAACTTTACAGCACCACCTGGTGCTTACTTTTCAGTAGAGCTGCATTAACACAGAGAAAACCCCTCAGCCTACAGAACTGCGGAAAGAAGCAGGAAAAAAATACTTTCTCCTACATGAAGAGTATTTATTTTCAAACTAAGATTCAGAGGAGGAGAAGGAGAAACATAATGAAGGCCAAACATCTTCCTATTGTTATTTTGAAAGTAAAGGAACAATATAGAATAACATGAAAGTATTATTGCAGGTGGGTGGCTATTTTTAATGAAATGTAGAGTTTGCCAAAATGTGGCTTATGAAATAAATGAGTGGAGAAGTTACTGCAGTTGGAGTTAGTGCCCTGTGATGGGGTAGTGCTGATCCAGGAAACAAGACAAATATTCAGGTATTTTAAATTCTTAATAGATAATTTAATAACCCTCTAGTTTACAGTTAAAAAATTGAGAGCAGAAATTCAAGCAAAGTTTTCTTATAGAAAGATCTTCAAACAGGTTTACAAATATAGTCTTAAAAATCCCTCACAAATGGTGGCAGTTTTTAATTCACTTACAAGTCAAGACATTCATCAAGGTAGGGGATTCTGCCCTGCTGACTTAAAGCCTTGCTTTGGGCTTGGCTATTTGCTATTTTCTACTTGATATATGCAACAGGAGCCTGCACATCTTTAGTCCATCTAAAAAGAAAGAGAAGCAATCAATTTCTCATTGTCTATTACAGGAAGATAAAAAAATTTCTTAAAAAAGAGCATCAGTCATCCAGGAAATTTGGTCTTCCTTAAGACATTAAACATTTAGATCACTATTTTTTTCAGCCTCAAATGACAGGCATAGAAAACAGCAATCTCACATGTGAGTAACAAGAAACCCACCCTCAAACATTTAATGAGTTTTTATTTATGTTAATAAGAAAGCCAGTAAAAACCTATAGCATAAAATGTCTGCAAAAGAATAACAATGTAAAATTAATCTTATTTAAAACAGAAACATCTACATAGCTTGATGATGAAAAAAGCTATTGGATGATTCTCCTCTGCATCCAGATGATGGCACTGAAATTCAGAGCTAACAGTGGAACTAATACATGTGTGTCATGTCTTTAAAAGCTTTCAAGGTATGCTCTGTGTAAATGAGAAATCACATATTACTGACCACACTCTGGCACAGTCATAGGAATTTAAGGAATTAGCCACATAGCAACCCCTGCAAGAAAAGAAAGCATTTTCCAACTTGTAACCAGTCAGCTCTACAATGCCATTCTCAGCCCTCAGTCCTCCAGCAGATAGTTTGGATTGACAACCAGGTATGGATCATCATCAAAAGTCTCCTCTTCTCTGGATCCTTTCAGTCCTGACTGGGACAGTTCAATCAGAATGTGGTCCTGCAACACACAAAGAGCTGTGTTAAAACAAGGGCAGAGAGGTTTGTTTGTACTCTTTGAAAAGCATTTTTATATTGGTAGGACCTCTTTTTAATTACTTAACCCTTTTAATTGTGAACTCCCTCTAAGAGATTCTTAAAAACATCATTCAGGGGCAATCACTTCTATGTTGTATCCTTTCTGGGAACTTTCCAGCCTAGTGCTTTCCAATGTAATGGTTTTGTGCCTTAAAAGTGAAAAGTAGTTTATTTTGTCATACTTTTTTTCTCCAAAATACCCTCATACCCCTCTGACCTAAGGTTATCCATTGAATACAAGAGTTAATTGTATTTTTGTATCCTAATGTCTAACAATACTATAGAAATACAGAAAAATATCACACTTCTATAGTGACTGAGTATAGCACTTGAAACTTTTACTTATACACATCTCTAATTTATTTCAGCGGGTTGTGCTGTAATCGGTGTTAAATAAAGAAGGTATTTATACTGTATCAATCAGTGGAAGAACAAAACAGATTTCTCCAAACAGGAATGTATTCTATTAAAAATGAAACATTTTAATATACGTTATACCGTATACAAGTCAAAAAACCCTTTTTCACTATCCACACATCTCCATACATACATAATGTGTAAGTCGGTGAATGACTCTCTCTATGATCTTCTTTTTATTTATTAGTTCTTCTTCAGAATCGATTTCAGATTCAATTTCCTTTAGATACCAATTAATAAGTTCACTCCTCTTCAGTGCTGCATCATCCTCTTCTGCAGATAAAATAATTTGCATAAACACAGCAGCAGTAAACTACCACTCAAACCATAGGAGAAAAGGATTTACATTAACATCCACAATGGTGAAGAGAGAAACATGCTTTTAAAGATGTTTAGGAAAGGTCAGACTTAAGGGTTCTTTCTTAAAGCACCATATTTTGCACAGGAGAGTGCTGTGTCATGGTTTAATTGGAGATAATTAGATTGAGAATGGAAGCTTTCAGTTCTGTGCTTTCAAGTGGCTTCCAAATCTCTTCAGCTTCAAGAAAAACCAATCGCACCTTTACTCTAAGTAAGGGCTAAAGAAAAATCAGTCCCACAAAGCCAGAGGAGTCACTCTTCTACATGTACTCAGCATTTGAACAGACACTGTCATCTCCACACCCTTCCAAAAGCTTTGTAGCTTTAGTAACTGCTATGAGACAACTGCTGCATTTCACTGCAGGAGTAGTCTCATTGCAACTGAAATATTTTAGCTTCTGAAGAACTAATCCAGCCATTTGCTTAAGACAGGCTGTGGTTGCTGGAATGCATTAAAGCTCCTGCTCCAGTTATCACTGCTGCAGATTCTTCTAGCTGGGTTACACCACTGTGTGCTACAAATCCTCTTCTGGTTCTACTCTGAGGGCATGCTGCTCAGCTTAATGGGTTTTGATAAATGACTAAGGTAACAGAGCTAGAAATTCCAGGAAGTCCCATTTCCATCACCAGATGTACTACTACTATGTCATATGACCATAGGTCTACACCTGACCTGACAAGTTTGTTGTCTCAACAGGAGTGAAAATCCCATGTACAACAGCAAGATATACACTAATTCACTGAATTCAGGGTCTGCCTTCTTTGCAGTAAAGAAATTCTTACCTTCCTCTGCTTTCCTGAGGTGCAGCACCAGGAGATTGGAAATGCGTCGGTACTCAGAGAAGCCCAGCCTGAGAGAAGCCTTGGGTGCAGCATCCTTGCTCACATCCTCAGAATGGCCATTGATCCCATTCACAAGACCATTGACCCCAGCTGGAGCTTCTGCCTCACCTGTGTGGACACATACCCACGTTTAAAGCTTCAACATCTTTTAGTTATTTAATACTCTGAGCCACTTGTGCTGAAAAGCCTTGTGCTGACCATCCAGGTGAGGTGCTGAAGGAGGCTGAAGAAGCAAGAGAGTTAAGAACAGGAGCCCAGATTTCTAGAGCTCATTAGATGAGAAACAGGCGAGAAACTGAAGAGAAGCACATGCTCAGTCAAGGTAAGCTGTAAAGAGTGGAAGGACTTTTCCCTTTGAAAAAAAATTTCTGTAAGTAATTTACCATTGACTCCATCTTGGTCTTCTTGATCCTCCATTTGCTGTCCATCATCTTGGTCTAAATTGACATCAGGAGTCTCAACTCTAATGATGGACTTATTTAAAAGCCTGAAAGCTTCCTTCACATGTTTTGGGTGAACCTGAGGAAGATTTGAAGAAACATATATTAAACAGGCACAGGGGCGCTTCTAGTTTTCAAACAGCTCCAGAAACTGATCTCTGACTCTGACAAAGAGATCTTCTACACATCTCAGCTGATTAATCCTAAGCAGTAAATACTCTGCAAGTTAAATTATATCCCACTAGAGGTACTCCAAGGTCATGTAAAGTTATGGAGGGAAAAGCAGCCTCATTAATCTTTCAGGATTTAGTAATCATGTGGAGTTGATAAAATTTTTACTAAGCCAAGAACATTTGGGAGAAATCAGTAGAGAAAGAAACATGAAAGAAATGGGTCTGAACAGAGACAATATGAAAGAGAGAGAGATGTAATTAATGATACTTTCCTCCAGAACTCAAAAGCAAAAACTGGAAAAATCATCTGTAGCTGAGCCATAACCTAAAAGCTATCTGTTTCTTTATAAGCCCAATTTAATTTAAAGGAACCCAAAGGGTGTCCTTATACAACCAGTGAGCAAGGTTCCATCCCTGCATGCGTCACATAGCCTCTAATCAACATTTCAAAAGGCCTGCTGGGTTTGAAAGCAAGGACTAGAGGGACAGTAATCACACTACAGTTAACAGCCAGAACACAATGTGCTTTTCAGCAGTGGCTGATGGGAGCAGGAGCTCAGATCACACATACTCTTGGGGAGGTCCAGGTACTTGGATGAACTTTGGCCTTTTAGATTGCAAATGGAAGAGAGCCAAGATATTACAAACTGTGAAAAGATCAGGAAAGAAACTGCCAACAGCCCTGGCTGACAGTAGTTGGTGACTGTCATGATTTGACAGGTAGGAGGCTGCGTGCTGACACAGCTGTGATACAAAATCATGCAAGCTCTCTGTTTGGACCAGCTGACATCAAGGCTGCGTGCTGACACAGCTGTGATACAAAATCATGCAAGCTCTCTGGACCAGCTGACATCAGTTTTACAAGTCATCCCTTAAAAGCAGTGTTTCTGGCATACAGACTCAGACTGAGTATGACCACGACTCAAGCTCTCTTCACCCACTGGACTATGTTCAATGTCAGAGTCAAACAGCAAATGCACAACTCCCACACATTTCCATGAACATTTACCCAAACCTCCATTCCACCCCTGATACCTCATCACAGCAGTGCATGCGGGCCATGGCCTCAGACAGGCGGATCATGCTCTCCAGCTGCCTCACTGTGATCCTCCAGGATGACTTGGTCACCCCAGAGCCATCGCGCTGCCGCAGCCGCTTGTACTGCTCCACTATGAAGTCCTCGGACTCCTTGGATATCTGTGTGGCATCAGAGTTCCAGTGGTCAGAGTATTAAAGCTTTTTCTTCTTGCATTAGATTGGCAGTGTACAGCCTTTGCTATACTGGCTGCTGCTTTTATCTGAAATATTCTATGTTATACACAAACTCTATGGAAGTATAATGGCAATCACATTATGTTGAAATTATGTTGTAATAATGATTACACTTTTCAATGACAATGACATTACAGTAAGTACATAGCTGCATTAGTTATTTTACAGTAGATTGTTTTATAATTTCCATTTTTCTCTTCCACTGACTTGTTTCCAGACATAATTCATGTCTGTCCCTACTAGACTGTTCTGTTTATAGACTTATGGAAAATCCAACACACAGCCCTTCCAAGCTGCTACTTGGATAGACCCCAAAAAAATCTGCAGTTAGACCACTTTCCCATGTTCTGTATTTTACCAAGAAGCATAGAGGCACAATACCCTTTTAAAATAAAGACACACAAACTGATTGAGCAGTAATCAATAAAATACAAGAACCTCTGCAGCAGCCATGCTGAATAACCCATGCCTGTGAGGTATGAGAAGGCCATGAAGTGATCCCTCAATTGTTCTAGACAAAGGCTAAGAACTGTCATGGACTGTAACAGTCTCAGCTGGGCTGACTGGGTTTCTGGAGTTTAGGAGCACCAGGTTCCAAAATACACTCTGTTTCTAGGTAATAACCTGAGTTTATGGCTCTTTCCTTGACAAAACACTACCCCAAGTGTCTTGGTGTTTGCTGGAGAAAAGCCTACTGCAGAGCGACTGTTCCTTCGGACCTCCTCAGACAAAACAACTGTTCCACAGTTCACTTAAAAAGTAAAATTACCTTTGGTTTAAACTGTCTTGCAAACAGCAGATACCTTCGGATATCATCCAAGGAGTAGACACGGTCAACAGACTCCTCCACTCTGGAATGCAGATCCACAATGCGCCGGGCAATGGCGTAATCTACCACCTGCAATATGGGGGCTGTGTCAGCATCACTTGCACAGCACCAGCCAAAGAGCAAAACAACACTTCTATTCTTCCTTCCCATTCCCCCTGTTTACTTGTAATCCTCATGGCACAGCTACACTTTCCAGTAGCCAAACTCTCTGCCACGAGGTCCAGGAGAATGCTCTGGGGGTTTTCAATACAAAGAAACACAGCAGAGGAGGGATAAAAGGCAGTTTTAGGATTTATAACCTTGGAACTCTCCTGGGTTACAAGTTAGCCAGAGAACAGGCAGAAAGTAGCACTTTGCAGTGTGGGAACTTCCTTTTCAGCCTGCTCTGTCTCTCTCACCAGTCCCTTCTCAATTAGATAATCACTGAGCAGAACAGTGGCTGAACCAACATTAATCTCTGGATCTCATGCATTCCCAAGGCAAATGCTACACAGACAGGTGGCAGCAGTCTCAGCTTTAGTGACCAGCCATTTGTAAAAATGACTAATGGTGTTAAGTTTGCAGGTCAAACCACTACAGGATGAAAAGGCAGTATCCTTGTATTCAGCAGAGTATGTTCACATTTGTACTGCCAGCTTTTAGCTGCACAGACAAAGCAGAAAAGCAGGAGCAAGACCCTCTCATGAGATTTGCTTCAGTCAAAATTGCAGAGGGCCAACAAGACGGTCAGAGGGCAGGAGAACATGATGCGTGAGAAGCTAGAAGAGCAAGGTCTGTTCAGCTTGAAAGGAAAGCAACTGCTTTACTGGCCAGCATAGACATGATGAAGCCAAACAGTCCTTGGATTAGAGGCAACCCACATGAACTGAACCATGAGAAATTCTGATTAGATATAAAAGTTATTATTTTTGAACACATGAGAGTTGTCACATATTGCAGGGGCCTGGAGACGTTGCAGAATCTCCATCCTTGGAGATACTCAAAATTCACCAGGTCAAGTCTTGGCAAAGTGTTCTCAATGATCTGCTTGAATGCAAGGTTAGATCAGAGACCTCCAGGGATCTCTTCTGACACAAACTATTCTATAATTCCTTAAAATTACCTCATTACACTCATCCACAAGGATGAAGAAGAGATCAAAGCGAGACATGATGGGAGCTGACAGGTTGATATTTTGTTTCAGTGACTTGGATCTGTCATAGCGGCCACCAACTGGGTTTGCTGCAGCCAAAATGGAGGTCCTGGCATTCAGAGTAGCCTGACAGAGGGAAAAAATAAATAAAAAACATCTGTATCTGTGACCACTTCCTAAACCAACTCATTGCGACTCAAATTCACCTTTTAGGTGGAGTTCAATGCAGGTATTACAACAATCACTCCTCAAAAGCACCCAAACTCCACCAACAAGCCCTTTCTAACCAGGTCTCTGCCGCGAGACACAGTTTGATGATCAATACTGAAACATTGCCACACTCTTGACAATAATATGGAACAAGCCCTTAAAACTGCTTTTCACAAGATCCTGTTTTTCTACAAACACACACCATTCTGTAACCTTTCTTGGGGTTACTTCAAGGTTAGGCTTTTCCCATTTTCTGTTTCTTGTTCACTACTGTTTAACTCTCAGTACCATTTCTGACCTTCTTTGGGAATGTGCCCACAAAAACTTTGCAACAAGTGATCTCTGCCCTTCCACAGTGAGGCAGTCGCAGAGGTAACATGAAGATCTGGCAGGTGAAGCCACATCAGCACACGTAACAAACAGTCAGGTGATGCTACAGACTACACAGAGGAGTAGTGCAAGCTACCTTCACTCCAGCTTTAGTAATGGATATTGTCTGCTGTTCCATTGCCTCATGAATGGCTACTTGATCCCGCACCTCCATCTTGTCAAATTCATCAATGCAACAAACACCCTGCAGGAGAAGAACAAAAATAATTCAACCACTTATGAAAAAAATCATCACTAAGACAATTTAGGGCTCTCTGTCATTAATCAAACTCATTCTAGGGATGCAGGAACCTCTCCCCTTCCTAGACTCACGTTATCTGCCAGCATGAGTGCTCCAGCCTCAATGACAAATTCGTGGGACTCCTCATCTTTCACCACAGCCGCCGTCAGACCCGCGGCGCTGGAGGCTTTGCCACTGGTGTACACAGCACGGGGACTGAACTCATCCACGTGCCTGTGGAAAAGAGGAATAAAACCTCCAGTATTGCACCTACCTCTGGTATTTGTAAATGTGCAATTAATTTGCATTTTTAGTAGTCAACATCCCTTGAAAATGTTTGGAAATTTGTATGCTGAGTTTGCTTTAGCCCTGTTCAAATACTTCAATCACATCCACACAACGTATGGGAAACACTTTCAAATATTTTACCTCCCTTTCCTACAGTTAACACAGAAAAAGGCACAGTGCACATTGGACAATATTTAAAGGCTAGATCTTGGTCTTACTTTAGAAACTGACTCTTGGCTGTACTTGGATCACCAACAACACAAACATTGATGTCCCCACGCAATGAAGTGCCTTCTGAAGTGGTTTTGGGAACTCCTCCAAAGAGCATCAGCAGGACCCCACGTTTTACTTCATCATTACCTGCCCCAGAAAAGACATTAAACTAAACATCCAGAAAACCACCACAATTCTCCTATTTAAAAAACCTTCATCCCACTAGAATTTTAGAGCACTTGGACACTTCTGCTTGGAATCCACCTATTTGCTAAGCATCCACTAAAACCTGTAGGGTTCAGTAGCAGAACACCTGACATCAAACCCAACTCTTCAGACTGGGATGCAGGCCTTAATGATTAAACACCATAAATACTCAAAAAGTAAGATTTTCCTCTTCTAGCACAACCAGTGCTGAAGGGGAAAGTCTGTGGCAGCTGGAACAGAGCTTTCAACCTTTCCAAAAACTACAGAGACAGCAAAAGGAATGAATTAATATTTACACAAGTGAAATCTTCCCTCTCTAAGGCCACAAATGGAGTCTTACCGTGGATAGTGGGGAAGAGGCTGGTGCACAGATTATGGTAAAGGTTCTTATCTTGGCTCATTTCAAAAACCTTTTCCCACTCTTTCACAGACATTTGGTTTTTAATGCTTTCTGCAGTCTGTTCTTCATCTCGGAGCTCTTTTCCACCAAACTAAAACAAACAAACAGGAAATAAAACAGCAATAAAAGTAGTAACAGAATCACTAATGAATGTGAGCAGACAGTTCACAAAAACTGCAGACAGGTCACAAAAACTTGCTCTGAAATCTAAATGGGAGGAACACATTCTGAAAAGCCACCCTTAGGCTAAGTAACCTCATCGCCTTATATCTTTAAAAACCAATACCCAATTTCCTAGCAGGCAAAATCAATGGTGTAACTTTAGTTAGTGAGAAAATCCCAAGTGAGTTGCTTGTACAGAGATTTAAAAAAGAGTAAAACCAATATGACTTCCTTTGACTAAAATTGTCTTTGTAAGCATTCTTACATTAACTGGAACTTCCAAGGTCTTTTGATGCTCTGAAATGGGGGCCAGAAACTTCTACTCTCAGAACATGCTCTTTTTATCCTATGTGATGGTGATGCACTTAGCAGAATGACAGATTACAGTATCACACCATGCCAAAACCCAGATGTAGTTAGTATTACTCATATTGTAGTAACATCCCAAGATGTCACTTGATAAACCAGAGGGAACAAAAAGGATCCCTGTTTTTCCTGTGACAAAATGCAGCAAAAGGATTTCCTGGAAGAAAAGAAAATGCTGCAGAAATGGATGAAAGCTGAATGGAAATACATGTGCCAGTTAGCTGCTTAGAACAAACTGTAACACTGGCAAATAATCACATCTGTGAAAAATGCTACAAGCAACAAAGACAAGAAAATAACTTTGCTATGTAAATTCAATGAGAATATAAAGACAGTCAAACCAACACAGAAAGGTGGCACACATGCACACTTAAAGCTTTACCCATTCCTGCTCGCTAATTTGAGGGAAAACCATACAGAACAGAAATCACCAACACCTTTAAATCTCCTTTCTCTGCAGACTCACCCGTGGATTTGTTGGTGCAACATAACAAGCCAGAAAGACGAGCTTATAGGAGAGCTCCCGGACCCCGAGGGCACGCAGCCCTCGGATGCCTTCGGTTTCGTAGCCCTCTGTCCCAGTCACCCGCGAGCCGGTTTCTGCACGTAACCCTGCCAGGGAAACGGGAGTCAGGACAGCAGCTCCCAGCACGGGAAGGACACCTCACAGAGATCATGAGCAGCAGCAAACCTGGTGTGGAGAGCTGGGACACGTCAGGCACGACAATCAGCGAGCCGGTGAAGTCACATTTGTCACCCGCCTGGGCAGATTCCACGGCCTCTGCGCGCACGATCACCTCCAGGCTGCGCGGAATGCTGCCCCGCGGCAGCTCGCCCTGCGTCTCCTGGATGCGCACCTGGCACGGAGAGAAGCTTCAACACTGAGCATGCCACCAGGTCTGAAACTGCTTCCAAAGCTACACTGCTGACAGATCTGACTGCTGCTATCCATGTCAATCCCTCTCACAATACAACACACAAAAATCCCCTCACCAATCAGCATCTAAGGAGTCTTGGAGCAGTTTAGAGGATGTACAAGGGCCACGGTGACAATTCTGAGCGGTAACCTGAACATTTCAGTTAATGTGGCTGACATAAAATACTGTTGTGGGATGTGAAGTGCTGAGGATTTGTGAGAGTAAATCAACCTGGAAGAGCAAGACTGCAGATACCCATAAGCACCTCTTCTCATACTTGTATAAAGTAGCTAGATCTGATGTACTGGCAACATGACACTAACTCTGACTCGAATATTGGGGTTTCGGTGACTTACTTAGACAATAAATGTCACACAACAAAATGAATAATTTCCCATTCTTAAACGTAAGTCTTCCAGAGACAGGAAGAAACTTTTTGCATAAATTGCAATGCCTTTTCTTGAGGTCTTTTCTTGACATTGACAGAACAAAAATTACCCATCTTCAACATGCAGAAGTAAAAACAACACCTTCCAGCTACCACAGGAACATTACTGGTTGTCATCACTCCCCAACATCACCCCTGTACCTTTTGGAAATCAACAAATCTTGATTTGTTTGTGTCCAGCAGGAATCTCCTTCTGTTGGCACAGACTGGGTTTCTGCAGATGTTTGGCTGGGTGTATTTGAATTGCTGCTCCACATCTTTGATCACTGTCTGGCAGTCGAGGCACAGGAAGGTTCCACTGACCAGCTCTGGGTGGACGGGGTGGGTACGAACCACCTGCCCACTGATGCGCAGCAGGGAGCCAATTTTTGCTGAAGTCAGTTCTCGAATTCTGTTTAAAACAGAAATTCACAAGGATTAAATTATTGAGCTGACAGTTTTAGGCCCAGGATACTAAGATACAGTGTAGTGTCACTCTGACTAAAAAACTGCTGTAACAAACAAAAGAAACAAACTTACTGCAATATATGCTCATTTTATGATTTTACATAAATTTCTACACTAATACTAAAGGTCAAACTAATGCAAAAGTTACATCACTGGTACTTCAAAAACAACACACACCAATTTTATTTTTTTTTTTAACTAGAGAGGTTACACTTGTTTGTGAAACATAATGAATTTCAGTATCTGAGTGTGATTTACAAATGAAAAACTGTGTCAAAAAATCTCCTGCACAAGATCAGGAAACTTTGTCACAACTGTACTGGCCAACTGCACATTTCACTACATAACCAAAATATTTTCAGCATGCTTTGACACATTTTTCCCTGGTAGTAAAACAGCACAAGTTTCTGGAATTAATCATCTTACTTGTGTCTGGTAGGCAGGTCCTGGAATGCAACATAAAAATCTTTGTTTGCAGGAACATTTCCGTGATCTCTGGCAAAAGTCTTTGTTGCTCGACACAGGTATGGATAAACCCTGAAATATGGGGAAAAAAGTTCAAATTTTAGAGAAGCTATCAAAATGCCTTCTCTGCTTTAGATTACATCAAAGCTTGTAACAGATTTCCAGGTTCTGGCTTTTAATCCTATGTTGTATAACCCAAAAAACACACTGCAAATATGCTAACTGTGAGATCACTACATAATAATGTTACTTGTACTATTGTTTAAAAATAAACTTTTCAAAGTCTCATTTTATGACACTTTTATCCTTATGTTAAGAAGTATATCTTCAAAATAAGTGACCAACTCAATAAAATATTGCCAGAGCATGAAATTTTAGAGTTTATTCTGTATTCTCATACCGACCACCTACTTCTTTACCACAATAAATGCAATTATCTGGTTAACTCGTGGTTTCCAGAGAGGCATCCACTGAGAAACATTTTTAGCCAATAAAAAACCAAAATCTTATATATATATATAAGTGTTTTTAGGATGCAGAAAGAAGATAAGTCTGTTATTTTTTTACATACAAGCAAGACATTATGCACCTGAGGCTCCAGCACGGCTCAGCTTTACCTGAAAAAACCCCACTCTACATTTTACCTATAAAATTCCTCCTGAATAGTGGTAGAGAGCTGCTGATTGAACTGCTCCAAATCCGCAAAGCTGACGATCAGCGTGTTCCGCTCTGGCCGGATCAGTTCTTCAGCGTCTCGCAGGTACTTGACCTCCCCATCGCTGTTCTGGAACCTGAAAGTGATTCAGGAAAACGTTTCAGTCACACAACAGACAGCAACTGAATACTTCCAAGTTCAGGAGAAAAGACAGAGAAAAGGATCACTCACATTAAGGCATCCCACAGTCCCTTGCAAAGCCCTATTCCAACAATATTTCTTTTTCCACCCTGTTGCTACATCTGCTCTATTCACACCCTAGCACAGACACACGGGATTAACATTTCATACAGCAGTAAATTTGTCCCAGTGCCAGACAAAATTTTATTTAAGGTTTAACAATGACTCTGCATCAGCAAAAAACGTTTTGTTTTCTCTGGCTGATGTTAATGGTTTCCTTATTTGATGCGGATGGGCCCCTCAGGAGGCAAAACACAGCGAGCCAGATGTATTAATGTCTAACACCCAAGCCCTGGAAAGGGTTTGCAACACAGCTGTGACAAAACTTTGTTATAGAACGGTTTGGTTTAGAATCTTGTTTCAATCCCCTGCGGCAGGGACACCTTCCACTAGACAAGGCTGCGCAAAGCCACATCCAACCTGGCCTTGGACACTTCCAGGACATCCTAAGTTCTCTCTTATCAGGCTCCTCCCGGCAGAGCCTGAGACCACAGCAGAACTTTTCCAGCTGAACGCCAAGGGCAGGAGGCACCAGGCCCTGACAGGATCTCGCCAAATGGCGGCCCCTCCGTGAGGCGCTGCCGGCCCGCCACCCGCTGCCGACCCTGTCCGCCCGCGGCCAGGCCCGGCCCCCGGCACTCACTCCTCTAGGAAGTCCAAAAACAACTTCTGGCACTTCTCGGCCACTTCATCGCGGATCTGCTGGTGCTGCGGCGCCGCGCCCGCGCCCCCCGCCGCCGCCACTGCCAGATCCATCCCGATCGCTGCCGCTGCCCCAGACCGGCCCCACAGCGGTTCGCGCCACGCCGCGTACCACGTGGGCAGCGCGCCCGCTGCGGCGGCCAATCGGCGGCCGCTGTGCCGCAAAGCCCCGCCCCTCGCGGCCGTTTTCGCGCCAAAGTTGAGGGGCGGGCGGGGCTGAGGGCGGGCTCTGAGGCGGCGGCCGGGACAACGAACGGGGCCCGCCGTGGGCTTGGCAGCGAGCTGCTCAGTGCTGCGGACGGCCTAGAGCTGTGCCACAGCAGCACGTTTCCCATTGAGAAACAGAGGCATAGAATGCTAAGAGGTTGTAAGGGACCTTAAAGATCATCTAGTCCCAACCCACCTGCCATGTGAGGAACACCTCCCACTTGACCGTGGAGCTCAGGGCTTTATATCCAACCTGGTCTTGCACCCTGTCAGGGATGGGGAATCCACAACCTCCCTGAGCAACCTGTTCTACTGTCTCACCATGCTCACGGTGAAGAATTTCTTCCTAATATCTCACTTCAATTCCTCTTTTTCAATGTGTCTCCATTCCCCTTGTCCTGTCACTACAGTTCTTGACAAAGAGTCTTCCCTGTAGCCCCTTCAAATACTGGAAGGTTGCTTTGAGTTCTCCACACAAGCTACTCCTCTCCAGGCTCAACATCCCCAGCCTGTCTTTTCAGGTGAGGAGCTCCACTCCTTTTATCAACTTTACGGCCCTCTTGTAGACTTGCTCCAACAGTTTCATGTCCTTCTTACACTGGAGATGCCAGAACAATAGGCATGGAGGTGTCAGCTGTGGGCAGCTTCAGCACAGCAGCTGCAGTGAAGCTTCCACACGACATTGCTTTGTTGCTTTCTCCACGAAGAAATCAGCTATGGTAGCTGGAGTTAAAATTAATGTGGTGTGACCAGGGCACCACTGAGGAATCCCCAAGCCAGGGAATCCCCACAATGTGAGCAGAAGGCACTTGGGCAGCTGCTTGCGGAGGAGACGCGCCAAGGAGCGTTTCCAGCTTCTGAAGAACCAGCCCAGGTGGAAAGGGTGCAAACTACACCAGGTGAGGGTCAGGCCACAGTCTGGACACTTGATTCCTCATTGGCTCCATTGCAGGATGGCTGAAGGCAACATTTGCCAAGCGGTGCCATGGCTGACAGCCATTCCCGAATGGCAGCTGCTGGCACACAGCACCTGCCAGCAGGAACCGCTTCAACATCTATGAAAAATTGCTTAGAGTTGCTCTGCCACCTGCAAAGTCATTAATCTCTGCCTAAACTGGGAATTTTGCTGTAATTAGAGCAGCTAAGGGCTCTTTTTCAGTTTTGAAACCCTTTCAGAAGTGCCAGCAGCAGCAGGCTCCTGCAGCAGTGTTTGTTCATATCACAGTGCACTTGCCATATAGTGAACAGAGACTTAACTGCAAAATAGTAAAGAAAGTAAGAGACTGTAGAACTAAATTGGTAATTTTTAAAACACTTCTGAGTAAATCCGTTTTTTGTGAGGTAATACTAAGAAAAATGCACACAAGTTGGTTGTGAGGTTTGTTTTAAAAGAAATAATCCATCCTAGATTATTTCTCTCTCTCAAAAAAAGAATCTACAATTACCCAAAGAAGAAACAGTAAATAATTAAAATCTGTTTGGGGAAGTTTCTGGAACCCCAGTATGAATCCAAGGCAGCCATATGGTGTTCCACAATGGATACTGTCAAGGCATTCTCCTCCACCCCTTACTTTCACATGGAGTGCTGTCCAATATGCCTGGAATTGACAGGCACCACGTGAAAGCACAAAGTTTTTCTGCTTTTTTCCTTCCCTTCCTCCTGCCCTGGCCCACTGGGCAGGGAGCAAGCAGCTGTGAGGTGCTGCCCACCAGGGTTATCCCAGCAGGTGTGGGCAGCCGTGGGGAGCCAGGCCTGCACTTGGCTGCCAAAAGAACAGCCTGAGTCCCCTTTCCCACTGGGCAGAATCAGACAGCTCAGTGAACACAGATGGGTTTTCACAGGAAAACAGGGCAGTTAAATTTCAGAAGCAAACTGAAGCTTTGTGTTTGCTCTGAGCAGACTCCCTGGCTACCCTAAACAATATGCTTTATAGTTCCTTAGTTTAAAAAAACTGCACTACTGCAATTACCATCTATATATAATGAACAAACCCATTTTACCTGGTGGAGAGGCAGCAGCAATGTGGACTCCTTGTAAACTGGTAAACTTCCTGCAAGTTACTGGAAATGAAGGATAGTACAGGTTTTACTTTTCCAGAACTATTACAACAGACTTGCTTCCTATCAAAACACCATAAAGGTCTTCTAGACCTTTATTATTTGCAGGGTTTCAAACTAAGTTCTAGCACTGTGCAGCTGCCACTAAAGTATCTGTTAAGATGACATTCAGGACAAATGCATTTTGTATTTTGATTTATGATCATAATTATTTTCTGTTAGCTAAGAAAGGCTGCATGAATGGATTGAGCAGACAAAGGAATCAGGGCCTCCATCCGAATTCTTGTTCTTGTGCAGTTACTGTGAATAAATGAAGGTACAGCATGAGTTTGAGTAACTCCTACAAGAATTGGTATAAGCACAGTTGTTACAGGCATGTATACACAAAACTTGCTGCCAAATCTAGAGCAAGAAACAGGGATACTTTTTTATACAGGAAATTGAAGTCTATAATTTTGCTCCTGGTTAGAAGAATGCACATCCAAAGTGGAATATATTAGCAGTTCTGTATGAACAAAGGTAATTAAATGGAATTAATTCCAGTTGGCTTAGCTAAATAAACAACTGTTTTGAAACTTGGATTCATCAGTAGTAAGTCTGTGACAATAAGCTGTGTTTATAATCTACTTATCTTTGCAAAGTCCATCTGGTTACAGTATGAGATTTTCAAGTTAATAATTTGGGGAAGATTCCACAGTAAATTAATTACAACAGACTCATAAGCGAAGCTGCTATGTGTTATTCCTTGAATTGTGTGACTTCTAAACAAAGTTTAATTTCTACATTTCCAGTCTTTACCTGACTGACCTTTAGTATGATTGTTTTCTAATGGAGAACTCTTGTCATAAGACACTAAAATTAAGTCTTGTTCAATGGCAGCTGCAAAGATGATTTGCCCTTTTGTGAAACTCTACACAATTTATACACAGCCTCACTGACCTTTCTGTAGCATAACCAATATGTGACTTCTCTGACATTTAAAAATCAAGGTAGCAACAATAACACAGACCATCCACACCATACCTCCTACTGAAAGCTTGATCATGTAAAATGTTAAACAAAAATTAAGTCAGGAATTACAAATATGTACGAATATTAGAGCAACTACTGCAGTACCCAAGTCAGGAATTTAATTCTTTGCTCTTTGGCAGCAACACTTACAAAATGTTTTAAATTTGAAAACCAGCTCTCAGATGCAGTCTACAAAAGGAGATTTCAGATTCACTGGTGCCTCTTCAAATGCAGGGAACATTCTCTGGCTTGGGAGGAGGAGGATGACGATGAGAAGTAGCTTTGTGCACTGCTGCAAATTGAGGAGTTCAAGTAAGTGAATAATCTGAGAAAAAGTATGTCTAGAAAGAATTTCAGAAGTACTCTGACTTACAGAAACACTCAATTTCTCTAAGTGTACAAAGTTGGGCTGTTCACAGCATTTAAAAATAAAAAAGCACCCTGAAACAGATTGGCTTACATAAATTCGGGGTTTTTTTCCCTTGGTAAAAGATGCATGAAATCCTTGTTTTGTTTGTTTTATCAGAGGCTGGGTCAGGTAGGAAAACACAGGAAGGAAAACACTCTCAAACTCACTATCCATTTCTTTTCTGTGATTATATATCCCTTGTGCATTCCATGAGAATGTAAACTTACAGCCATTCTGAAATAGTTACATAAAATAAAGACCAGGTCTATGGCTTTTATACAACTTTCAAAAGAATGGGGAGAAGAGAGAAAATAAATTTAAACTTTAGACAGTTATTATATCAGTAAGAAAAACAAACTAAAAAAAGCCTTGTTGATTCATTATCTTGTGAGGATCAAGCAAAAAACCAGATTTGTATCTAATTTACTTTGAGAGCTTTATTTCAACCTATTTTAACAACTTCTTACTAAGATTTCTTGTTAAGAACGTTCTCACCTGCTTCCCTACCTGACACTCATGTAAATTATCAACTGGCTGGTCTCTCCAGATTTTTAAATTGCAAGCATCCAGTCACTCTGTCTTGGAGCCAGTACTTCAGAATATTGAATCTTGCTGACATAAGTGAAAAATGCAAAATGGTTATTGCATAATTTATTAAAATGTTTAGAAAAATGATACAATTTAATGTGGCACTAAAATACTAATTCCAAGTATCCCATTTTCATTAAAAACGTGCAGTTGCCAATACAAAGTCTTGATCTGTTGAAATATTTCCCTTTAAATAAACAACTAAGGATAAAAAAAATTACTGTGGCACTTAATAAAGGAGAATTTTGTTTTTAATTTCATATCATAATGCTCAAATCAATCAATACACGTTCATCAGCAGCAGGGGCTATGCCAGCACTCAGATCCTATTTGCAGGGCAGAGCATTCCAACTCTCAGAGCAGCTCCTGTCAGGGCGTCAGGCGTTTGGGATCCCTCGGGAACATGGAAGTCTGACGGACGTTGTGCAGCCCCAGGTACAGCATGGTTACTCTCTCCAGCCCTGCAGCAGATGAAAACAACCCATCAGCACCAACAGTCTTTGTTCAAAACCCCAAAGGAGCTGCAGGTCCTTCCCAGCTGGAGCCAGCCTCACACAGCAGTGTGAGCACAGCCCATAAGGCAGGCACTTCCTAATCCTTGGGGCTATAAGCACCCCAGCCATGATGGGTGGAACCCAGATGCACACTTGTTTTTCCACACAGCTCCTAGGTTAAGGTTTCCACCTGGAACAGCATGAACCCAGTGATAATTCTCGTGGCATCTCCTGTTTGGCTGGTACTTTGCCACAAGGACCATCTACTGTGAAGAAAAGATGCAGCTTCAGCTTCCTTGATGTCATTCTGACAGCCCTAAATTATTTTGGATTACCTGCAAATGTTGCATGCTCCCAAACAGATGAAGAAGCAATCACTTATTTCTCCTCACTGCAAAACACGTTCATCAAATACACAGAGACCAGTGGCTGCTGGTATGATTATGACTTTGATAAATCCGCACATAATACACTCTTTTCTTGCTTCCTTAAATTTCCCTCAGTGGTCAAATTTGAAAGTGATGTGCCTGGCTAGTGATCACTTTTTCTTGTGGTCACTTTCTTTTTAAACTCACCAGACTGTGGCATCAGTATTCTGCCTGTTTATTTTATGATGATCTTTAAATTTGAACTTCTCTTCTTATATTCTCCAGAATAAACAGCCCCACAAATAGTGACCTAACAAGGTCACTACTCAGAATTTTATACTGAACTCTGCTTGGGACTGAGCAATTTAAGTTAAGCTCAGACTAAACAAAAACCAGATACTTACCTATTCCACCACCTGCGTGTGGAGGTGCACCAAACCGAAAGGAGTCAATATAAGCCTTTATTTTCTCCAAATCTAGGAAAGAAAAATATTGGTTTCTCAGCTTAATGAACCCCAAGCCAAACAGACAAGTGACTGCAGGACTACAAGCATATAAAAAAATGACTAATAGTGAGGTTTTACTCATTGAACATGTAAATTGTCCAGAGCTATCTAGAATTTATGACTGTAATTATGTAACATTCTGTTACATAATTTTATTAGTAACTATTCAACAAGGTGTTTGTGCAAGACCCACTAGTTTCTTAATACCTCACTCTAGATGGTTAAACAGAATTAGATGGATTAACAGTAAGAATGAAACAGAACTCTGATTTTACACTCATATAACAAATTCTGGCCCAAATTCTTCCTCTAAAGGACACAAATCAAGTCAGGACTTATGCTCTTTTAAACTGCCTTGTTACCAATGCCATGATGCTTGGCTCTTTCTGTCAGCAGCTGGGGGTCGTGAATTCTCTGAGCTCCAGACAAGATCTCTTCCCCTCTCATGAACATGTCATATGAGTTAGAGGTTTTCTGGAAACACAAAAAGGAGTTTATTTCCTACCTACAGTTCCATAGTTTGCGAATATTTACCTCTCAATAACCTAATTTTCTGATATCCGAAGCTGTAAAAAAGACTGATTTTTGCCTAAAGTGTCTGCTGCCCTGGAAGAATGTTTTTGCCACTTTTCAGTGATGGTACCAGTGTTTGACCATGGAGATCTCTTCAAAAAGCTCTCCTAGTTTTTGCACATTTCCTTCTGGTATGTTTTCACCAGTGAAGAGTAACTGAAAACATCATACAAGTCATGAAACACTGACCTGATCCTGTTATCATAATTTCAATTACAGCAAGGCTGGAACTAAATGATCTTTAACCAGGGCCCTTCCAACCTAAACCATTCAATGATTCTGTGGTCATATTCATACACTTTATCTGTATTGTCAAGTTATACCTATATGGAATAATTTAAACTAAAAAAAAAAAAGAAAAAAAATTGAGAATAACAAGGAATTTTACTTACAGGGTTGGCTGGGTCTGGCATTGTATAAAAAGGCCTCACAGCAAGAGGATATTTGTCAAGAATATAGAAGTCTGTGTCGTACTGAAAAAGTAATTTAGAACAGTTAGTAGAAAAGAAAACTCCATAAAAAACAAATTACAAGAGAAAGACAGAACCAATGAATCTTTGAAATAAAATTAAAACATATTTCCCAATAGCTTCCCACAATATAGTCTAACTTATCAATACAAGTGGTGCATTCTTTCTCAGTTTTTCAATACTATTTCTAGTGTAAACTCACAAATGCTTTACAGCAGTAAAATGTGTTGCTGTAACATGTACTTTTTTTTCCCCCTCAAAAGACCTCATCTTCTCCTACAGATTTTAGAATCTGGTTTGCTTTTTTTGAAGCAAACTAAGAAGTGGCTTTGGGACACACTAGCCTGTTTGGTATCCTCAGTACAACATATGAAAGAAATAAATATTAAAGACTGAAAATGGTTTGAAACTGCTTATTAATGACAAAGACAAAACTGACAATAGATGAAATACACAGCACCAAAATGGAAATGCAGTCAATTAAAAAATGGTAATCACCAACTCTTCACAACTTCTGTATGTTCTGAGATACTGTTTACATGTAGGTATTTACACCAACCCTATGACTCCACAGTATCAGGTTTCAGATTCAGTGACAAATTTATTTACTCTAAAATAATTGTTACCTTTTCCTTTACCAGGCGTCCCAGGAGCTTTTCATTAGGTGTGCTGAAAAAGATTATTATCATTAAAATGAAGTCATTTGAACTTGTACTGATGATATACTTCACAAAGCCCAAAAGATTACAGCTACAGAGCTGCTGCACCCTGACTCTCAGAAAAGCTAGTACTTGTTTCTGACTGTTTTGGGTTGTGCACACAGAAATTGCAAAATAAAGTATATTTATTTGTTTCTAAATACTTCGTATTGGTCCTAGAAATCCCATAAATTAACTGGTATCTAAAAATAGTCTTGCTCTCAATGTAACTTCTTCCTAGCTACCATATTCTGATTACTAAAGAACTGTGTACTCTATTTCCCATTGCCATACATCTTGTGTATGACACACTAAGTGAGAACCACATGAACACTTATGAGGAAATGATTTTTCTCCATCCAACTCTTATGATGGAAACTTTATTTGATGCACAGATTATTTAATTTAACATCACACAGTATACCCTAATGGTCCTGGATATATTATGGAGAAGAACAAAAATGTTTTAATTCATTTAATATCTTTAGTAAAGTTTGTATCTCTCAGTAAATCAATGGGAATTCATCAAGAATGTTTAATCATTCTCCTGAGAGGTGGAAAGAAGAAATGGAAAAGTGTTCCTTAAAAGAAAGACCTTAAGGAAGCAGAATCTTTTTGCTTAACCCTATTCAAAGACGTGACAATTCACGTGAAGGACTGCAATTGCTGGACAAACAAACACTTTTCTTCCTTAGAATGTTCAAGTTACTCTCACTTTATGTTGTCAGTTATTTCCTGTCAGATTTCAGAGTTTGTAGCTATAGTCTATGTTAAAAGAAAGAATTATTTTCACATCCATTCATTTACTTGTCAAGAGATCTGCACAGAAGTGCTGTTTATTCCTCTAAAAGCTGTGGCTCCTTATTGAGGGCTGCCAGGTGCTCACTACAAAACTGACACTTCACTACCACTTTCCCAAGACAGTTACATCCTGCCAAGTACCTGAGATCCTCTTCATCACCCATCTCCACACCAGCCTCTCGAAGCATGGCCACACCTTCACGGTATTCCAGCCTCAAAGTTGGCTCCAAAAACTTAAATGGCTCACACGGGAACTGTTTGCTCACTGTCTGAATTTCAGTTTGGAATCTACAAACAAAGAAACAAGAACAGAAGCCAAATACAAAATAGTCATGACCTTGCACCTAAATAAGGATTTTGTGATTTTGCCACAAGAGGTCCCTCTTGCAACATAAAAACTGTATTAAAACCACTTCTAGAGAAATTCTGTAATGAATTGTTTCAACAAAGTGAATGCATCTATTTCACTGATGTTAATATTTTACTACTACTTCTGTTTAATCCCTTTTGTAAGAAAGAATTGACTCGGTCAAATTTTCACAGTAAAGACACTGAAATCACCCCTTAGATGTGTAGTATTTACCTGGGTTCTTTTTTGATTTGAGTAATATTCAAATATAAACAAGAAATTTTCTTCTGGACAGATGAAGATTTGCATATCTGCTGGCAAAACAGTCTAATTTGTAAGCAAATGGACACCACTTCCTAAACTTCTAGCCTGGCTTTTAAATGAGTTAGACTGTGAATAATGGAAAATAATCCTTGCTGTTATCATGGAAAAAATGCAGGCTGGTCTAGTAACTTTTATTCAAGAAAACTTTCTTATATAGTAAATATTAAAATAATTTTCGAAACAGAACAATCTACCAGTAGTGGCAAAAAAAGAATGAGATTTTAAATTAAGGATTGATCAATTATCTTAGGAAGCCCTTTCAACAGCAGACAGCAGGTTTCTTAGTGCAAGCCAGCATACTCCAGCAGATGCTAAAAGTAGTTTACTGGCCTATGGCTTGAGTGAACCTTAGAAGTCAGGCACAAAGAAATAGTTAAGAGCAAAGCAAAAATATGTTTCAAAGTTGTGTTGTAAATCAGATTACCAGTGATTATCTGACCAACTGAGGATAAAAGGCTGGTCTGCTTCATTCCACAGTGTAAGAGATGTCAAGCAAACAAAGTTGCTCATTAAAAGAAGGAAATGCTTTTATTACCTCTCCTGAAGCCCCTTGAATATCTGCACCAAGGTATCTGCAATCTCATCTACCACTTCATGATAGTGATAATTAAAAGCCATTTCAATATCCAGACCAACAAACTCAGTAAGGTGTCTGTGTGTATTGGAGTCCTCAGCTCTAAAAACTGTAAAATTAAACAACAGAAATTCTAATTGACCTGAAATTATCATTCCTGTTGGAAACATAACAATCATCATTTGGATTAGACAGACATGGAAAATCTCACTGAAAGACACAAATATAACTAGCAGCCTCAGAGCATCATTTGTAACAGTGACAGCATTACTGCAGCTGTGGTACAGACACAACCCACAGAGAGGCAGGATCTCTGCTTTGACCAACAAACACAAGTGGAAAAGAAAGACATGCTTTCAAGCACACAAGAACTTTCAGATTTGAAAACCGCCTTTTTCAGAGGAAATGGACTTGTACACGTGTGCGTCTTCTGGGATAGGTACATGAGTCTAATATAAACACATCTTCCCATAAACCATGACTCATCTGTTAGTGATTAACAAGAAATTTAAGATCTTCTGAATTACCTGGATTTTTTTTTTTGTTTTATACACTGTTATTGACTTGTTTTCAGCATTTAGAGATTAGGTATCTTTAAACCATTTGAGGTGTTCAAAGAAAACTATTGTATTGCCACTTAAAGAGGCCATGTCCTATAAGCATTTAAGAAAGAGAGTATGGGACTGGAAATCATTCATTTTTTAGTATTTACTGACAGTTAAAAGTAAGCTTGTTCTCAGTAATGTGTTCGGTACATGTACAGCAACTTCTCTGTCAAGTTTACTGTCATCAGTTGCCTCAACTGAAATTTGGTTTGGCAAGTGAAACTATACCAAGTGAAACTATTCAAAGACTTTGCATGTGTGTGTGTGTTATCTTACTTGTACCACAGCTGCTAAAACCAAGGCACACTTCACACATTGCATAAAGCAAAGCTTTTCTTACCTGGCCCGATGCAGAAAACCTTTTCAAAGTCAGCACATATACACATCTGCTTGTACAGCTGCGGGGACTGAGCCAGGTAGGCACTGGTTTTGAAGTAGGATACAGTAAACACATTGGCTCCTCCTTCACTGGCAGCTGGAAAGCAAGTGCTTTTATAAGGAATTATTGAAATAAAATTAAGCAGTTATTAAAATAAAAATGTAAAATATCAATTAGAGGTAGAATGATAGATTATTGGTCTTTTAAAGATCAAAAAGAGATTTTTCTTCAAAACATACTAGAGGGAAAAGATGTATTTGCATCCATCCATTCATGCCAAGGTAAATTTTTTTGCAGCTCAGGACTTCAATTGTCTTGAATTTCTGCAAATTTAGCTGGGGTAGCTTAAAATGTTCCTGTTTCAGCTGACATTCACCTTAGAGTGAGAACAGCAGAGAATACATATCTGTACTAACACATCTACCTGCACCCCACATTTTGTGGAAACCATTCTCTGCCAGTGCCTCAGGCTGCCTGGGGTTCACTGCAGAGCCTGAGATCCAAGTGCATATCCTGTTTTGCCAGGACCATCCTCTCTAACTGAAGTCATAAATATCTCTCACAGCCAATCCCAGATTTACCAGAGGGCATCAGCCAAAGCTATAAAGCTTTTTCTCAGTTTGAGGCAATTTTCATAGACAGCTACAGGAACAAGGATCACATGCATTTCCCTTACTGCAAAGCACCAGCCAAAACTGCATCACTTCACCTTGCCAATTCCCAGTCTGTGACATGAGAGGTGCAGTGGCCTAACTTTTAAAAACCTTAAATCTTAAAATAGTTATGATGTTTAAATTGGAAGTTCAGTAAGGATTGCATTGACTTAACTTAGTTAATTTTACAAAATATGGTTTCATCCAAACAATGGGATGCTTGCTTGCTTCCAATGGGACACAGCACACTTCCTCAAAGGTCCTACATAAACAAACCACTTGGGAGACTTTTAGCACTTCATACTATATAACTATCTCTATAGGAAAAAGTCATCCAATCTTCTAGTTCAATGACACTTTTCATGTTGAAAGAACAGCTGCTTACATGTATTTTGTTAAAATGTTCACTTTTTATCTCAATAAAGAGATGTCTTCCAAAATATTAATACAGAAGCATAAAATTCTGTAAGCAAGACATACACTTCATGTCACACACAATAACACAGTAACACAAATGTTCTGCTCTGATTTTCCATACCATGTATCTTAGTGGCATCAACAAAACCTCAAAGAGCACCAGTAAGATGGAAGAAAAACTTCCATCAAAATCCTAAATCAAGCCATTGGACTTTTGAAAACAATACAGCAAATCAAAGAACTAGAAGGAAAATCTACATTTCACACTTTAAGGCTGAAGCTGTCATTCCAGATTTCCAAAAAGGTCTACCACCTTCTATTCTGCCACATTCTCATTGCTAAAGAAGTGACAAACTGTGTCATATAATGGCATCGTATTTTATACCATATGTTTGTTGCAATATCTTTATGATGGAATACGCTTTTAATCTAAATTAGACTGGTTCTTTTTTAATACTGAGAACGGAACAGACAGCGCTCAACACTGAGAACACTGATTTGAAAAATAATGCATATGATCATAATTAAACATTCATATGCATAGCAAACTATATAAATCATGTATATATATATAATTTTTCTTGCAATTCTTTTAATAGCCTAAGTCGGGAGAAAAGTAAAGACCATCTCTGACACCTGCCAGAAGTTTGCTATGCTGCATCTAAGCTAGAAAGAAAATGTATGTTTTTTAAATAAAAACTTACTAAAATTTGTCAGATAGGTACACTGAGCAACTACAAAAGAAGCACACCTGTAGCTGCTGGATCACATATACAATACCTGAAATGATTTTGGGAGTCTGAATTTCCACAAATCCCTTGCGAATAAGAGTTTCTCGGAAAAGCTGACAAATACCAGACTGAAGGCAGAAGATTGCCTGACTAGTGGAGGTCTACAAGAAGAAGATAAAATAATGAATCCTATGTTAGTTTTTCCTGACTCTATTACTTCTTCTGGTCAGCTGGAAGGATGAATTCCTTCCCTCAGGAATACCTGATTATTGTAGCTGCCTAAACAATGAAAAGTGCGAATCCATAATTGTCTGTTACACACAAGGAAACAGGAAAGAAAACCAGAGAAATTATTAATTTCAATTTATAGCATATTCAGTGATAAACAAGGCACTATGGTCAATTCTACATTAAAAAAAAAAAACCCTGATTTATAAGATGTGCTTCTGCAAATAAAGGTTTTATAGTAAGAAACTGAATAAAAGTACTAAATCTATTAAAAAGCTTCAGCACAATGAACTAGAACAGCTGCAGAACACAGTGCACGACAAAAGCAAAGTCATTAATATCTTACATAAGGTAGAAATGTCTGTCTGTTAAAGGCTACCAAGTACAATATTTTTCATGCAAAAACCAGCCACATGTTAACCATGTACAACACTGCCACAAAAACAACCAAAACCCAGGGTCTACACTGCCAACATTTAAGCAGCTCACACAACACCTGTTGATATGAGCGGCAGTTCTTTTTTTCACCTTACTTTAAAAGTAAATCTAGCTGAAAACAGAAGTAGATTTAACTGAATTGATAATTTTTTTTTTGTTTATGCATGTGACACAACTGAGCTGCTTATGTGGGTTAGCAAATACCTACACTGAACATTCCTGGGACACTTTTGGCATGAAGAATAAAACAACCACCTTAGTGGCTGTTGCAAAGACTGCAAGGCGTCTGTGCAAAGCACTGAAGCCATATCTGATTTTGTGCTTTCAGCATCTCAAACGTGACAGTGAGCAACCTAAAAGGGTACAAAAAGACCAACAAGTTCCTGCAAACGAGCAAGTGAACGGTTCTTTAGGACAACCTGCGTCACAGCACTGTTTACTTCTCTTTCTGAACAGCACCCAGCTCTTCAGTCAGGGTAAGAAAGGCCTTGTGGGCTTTTTCACATGACTCCTCTACCAAACCACAAAACAAAAAACCCCCAGCCAAAACAAATTGTATAAGCAGCCAAATTTAGACAGACAGTCAGTAGAAACGCTGAAATAAAGCTACAGCCATCATCTTTGCAAGATAAAGACATCCCTTTACCACGAAACCCAAAGAGAAAACTGCAGCAATACTGCAGATCTGGAGCTGTTTAGAGTTATTTGTCATTTTAGCTGACCAATGAAATAGTTCAGGCGGGTATGTGGTTGAGACTAGTAAATAATAGCAGTTCTCACTGTCTGATAAACCACACGTCTGATAGACCACAGCCACTACTCAAATGTTCAGAATTAAGGAAATGAGGTTTTGAGCAACAGTTACAAAAGTACCCTAAAAGTTTTTCACCTTTTTCACACTGGTCTCCCAGAACAAGACATATGGTAAGACTCTTCCTGAGTTATGGGCATAATTTGGTAGTGTTACATCCAAGTACCAGGATGATTCAAAGGGACTTTTTCTTCTTAACCATCTCTTACTTGAAAAGTGAAAGAGCTGAAAACTTGAAGTCACATTTGAGTTTCCCAATAAAGTTTTTGAAGGATTAGACACATCTAAAATTGCTAAGAGAGATTTTTAACATTAACATAAAGCAGGATAGAAACAATGCCTCTTCTACCCTTGGTGTGAACCAACAGCAGTTTCATGCCAGTGCAGGTGAGAATGCATAAGTCAAACTGCCCCAGGAAAAAAAAGAAAACTGGTTGCTAAACCCAGTCTGAAAGCAGTTACATGGTCTGACCTAAAACTGTGCACAAAACCAGAGCCAGCCAATACCCAACACAGCTCTCCAGTAACAAAGGCTGGTTAGGTGGTTAACTCCTCCTGTCCTTTGTGAGGATGCAGGACAAGGATTTTGTCTTCCTAAACCATCTATAATGGTAAGTAAGGCTTAGAAACAGCATTTATGAAAGCAGCCAAATTCACAGAACTGGACACTGAAGCTTTTATTTAACTGCAGACCAAGAACAAGCAGCAATTCTCCATACCTCAAATTAGATCTGACAAGACCACTCTTCTTTCACGAAAGGTGGCTGAGTTTCACTGACCACTCATTCAGAGACTGCCAACATGGATGACTGTTGAGAATTTGTGATACTACAGCCTCTTTTTAAGAACTAAACAGACCCACAAGACATCTGAGATAAGCTCCTAAAGAACTGCATCTGACAATCTGCAGTAGAGTCAAATCAATGACCAGAAGTTTTATGTGCCACTACAATTTCCAAGTATTTTAAAAATTAAGAAAAAACTTTTCAGATTTAATAACATTCTTTGCACTGGTGTGATGTTCAGAACATAAAGAGAACAAATACATTTGAAGAAAATAATTCAGTAGCTGAGATGCTGGTATATATAGCAATGTTTGTACAATGATAAGTAACACAGTCACAATTTGAACTTCCACACTTGGGTACAATACAACAAACTAAAGACAGAGACAACTATCAAAATTAATTAATTTTTACCGTTGCCTTAAAATCAGATTTTGCCGTGGCATTCTTCTTGTGTAGTGTTTACTCCGATAGGAACCCTTTCACATACATACTGACAAACTATCTTATCTGAGACTATGGCAAAGACAGTCAATATTGCTTCAAGAATTAATCAGAAACAAACGAATTTATGACAACTAAATGCTGTGGCAGTTAACAATGTTAATGTTTTAACTTGGTCTGCAAAGTTAATTTTACAGAAAAACTCACTATTTTCAATAATCACCTTTGTTACAGACAGAAGAAAAGTTTAGGGAACAATGCTGAAGAATGAGTTTCAGTCATAACCTCACTTTAATTTCACCTGTGTGTTTATTATTCAGATGCCATGAAGGAAGATTTTAATGATAAAACTGAGCACTCTAAGCTTATAAAAACAATTATCACTTTTATTTGGCACAAGCTGCAGTGTCAGAACAGCCACGTGTGCTGCCAAACGTTTTTCAGTGGAATTGAGGGCAGTTCACACCAACGCAATCGTATCTCAGAGAGGTGAGACCCACGCAGAGACATGAAAAGTTGTGAACTTTCTTTTTACTCTCACATCAGCTGCAGAATTTACTCTGCTCTCCCCTCATTTTTGCTTTTCTGTTTGCCTGCTGTAGCTACCAATCTTCCACATTTATGAACAACCATAAATACATAATTGGCTAAATAATGTAATCTATATTCTTTTAAGTAATATAGATTATTTTAAATAATGTAACTAATTTTGCAATTCCACCACTATATATAGGACAAGTGAAGGCTTTGCTAGGAAACAGAATTTATCTTAAATAACATTTTTTTTAACCCCAAGGTGACTGAAGTCAACTTTTATTCAAATTTCAGTATTACTTACAGTACAAGAATATATGAACATGGAATTTGTAGTCTAAATGACTGGGACTGTGTATGTACACACTGCCAAATCACTACCCACAAGAAAATGAACTGTACATTTGCTTGTTCATTACAGCTTGGATCCAGTCAGGAAAAACACAGCTTTTGCAATGAGGAGATTGAATCCAACACAATGAAATCAAGCTTGAAGCAATCTAGCATTTGGAAAGAAAGTGCATTAAGATCAGTGTACAGCTGGACTATCACAGTCTGATATCCATAAACTACTAAAGACACAGTTTAATAATGTTAGTGCTCTACCCTGAGCAATATAAACAGACTAATACTGACCCTAAAAAGGTTTTGCTTTGGTCTCAATGAGCTGGGCTATCACAGATAAAATTGTAGCAACAGGACTGCAAAAAGGCATATAATTCAAGTCACATTTGGACAGATCCTGTTGAGATAAAAGTCCTGCTGAACACAAAAAATAAACCAGTGCAAGGACATCAGTCAGGTGCATTGTAAACCCGGGTGAATCTGAATTGTTTCTTCAGACTTTTTCACAGACAAACTGAGAAGTAAACCCCAAGAACTAGTGTTTCTTTCACTGGTATTTTCTTCCTTATTTTTAAAAAAAAAATGCAAAACTGGAGGAATCTGAATTGGTATTTTTAAGAAGCAAACTACAAGACCCAGTGTTTCACTGGTCTTTTCTTCATTACTTTTCATGCATCACAGAACTTCATTAAATACAGCTTTGCAGGTCTTTTTACAGACATGGGAAGTCTACACACCACCAAATACTTCAGTGAAACTTCAGAGCAGCAGAAAAGTAAAGATTTTAAAAAACAGTCAGTGCTCTCTCTACTTTGCCCTTTTTAACTGTTGCTGTAAGTGAATGGTAAATTAAACATCCCTATGATCAAGTGGTTTGACTTTCATTAAGCTATTGTGAAAAATAGATACTTAGGTCAACAGTGGTTTCCTCACAGTCATCTGTGAAATGTTATGTGAAAGAAAATCTAGTCCATAGAAGGACTTGCCTTTCTTCTTACCAGCTCTCTTTTCTCTAAAATCCCAACTTTTTTTCTCCAAGGGTGTGATCTGTATTTTATGAGTTAACCCACCAGGAACAGATTCATTCTTCTCCAGTAATCATTCTTTTGAAATTATTTTCAAAATCCCTTAGCCCTAAGTAATCACCATTTTCTCTCCATACCTCAAAATAACAACTACAGCAGTAGCTTGGCATTTTAGCATTTAAGTATTTCCTGTCCCCAACCTTGAAAAAAACTGAATTATGAGACACTTTTGAGAGATCTTTGTCAGCAAACAAAATGCAAGATTGGTCTACAAAATGCAATACTCAGTCTACTTCCACATGTACACAAGAGTGGAAGTCTTGCAATCTTTGCAACATACTTTGCATCCTTCATCTCCATTAATGTAATTTCCTTATTATTAATTACACTCCTTGTATTGCATCATAATAAAACCTTCCTTGGTATACATCATAGCTGGATGGAGTGATGCTATTTTCAGAAATCTATTTTTTTCATTCATGTAATAACTCAGTTTCCCAGCTCCACCAAACTTGGCCCTATCCAGTTAACTCCTCTGTCAATCACTATTTAAAATTAGCTAATTACTTAACAGCTTTAAATACTGTGTTTAAATGGACACAAATTATTTTAGCTGCATACAAACGACTTTATTTTAGTCTGAGCCTAACAGAGATCTATGCATTTAGTTTGGTAAATCTTTCTCAAAATAACAGCGTCCCTATTTTTGATGTTCAGTGACTTCCATCTTCCTTAAAAAACTGGGGCACTGAGGAAACCAGAAATAGATGATACATTTAGCTGTGGCTGGACTTCCTCCCACACTTGTAGGAACAGACCATCACAGCATCTCCATTAGAACTATTCTGTTAAAATTTTTCCCTGCTGCCCATGATATGGTTTTCCTAGAAGGAACAGCTGTGGGAACAATGGTTTCAGATAACACATCATGTTTGCAATCCTCCTTAGGACGTGCCTACTTATGCACTGCATTTGAAACACTAAAGGCTCTTAGAAGCCCCACTTGTACTCCAGTAGCTCCAATCTATGGAATCAAATCACTGAAAACCAATTACTACTTTCTGGGTTTCTTCGTATTCCTACTCTTGTGATTCCACTACATACAGTGCTTAGGATGCACATATCTACATAAATGCATGTGTTCTCACTGAAATTTCCTCTTTCTTCATTAAATATATTTTCTGCTTATTCAGCACTCTCTTTAAAAAACAGATTAAAATACCATATTTAGAATCTGCTTTTGTTCTGAAACACATAATGAAAGGTGCAACAGAAAAGACACACAGAAATGTGACACAGTCTGAGACAGAATATTTTCCTATGCAGAGGAGGAAAGCAAGACAGACACCCAAGCCTAATCATGAGCAAGCTATGGCCAGATCACACCCAGCCACAGGCATATGCAGAGGATGGGACACAGACACTGCAGTACTGAGATCTGGCATTTCATCATGCCACCAGTTCTGTGAAAAGCTAACCTGCATTGCTGTTCAGCATGAAACAGCTGCTTAGCACCACACTGCAGCAGCTGCTGGAGCTAAGGAGATAAACAGCTTCTTAACACAGAGTTGAGGTTCAGAGCTCCAAACAAGGTGCCAGACATTGCTGAAAAAAAGGGTGTCCCAACAGTGGTTGGGACACAGAAGAGGTTACAGCAACATCCACTTAGGTCAGCAGTTGCACCTTCCAGGCAGAATACTGACAATTAATGCCCTACTGCTGTACTGACAAAGATATTTCAGAAGTATTGGGATGGTCATGCTGAACTACTACATGTGTATAGGGGCAGAACTTTAGTCCAGCCCTCTCCATTCCATCTCCATCTTTTATTCTGGCATGAGTCTTCCATCTTTTTCCATTACTATTTACCTTCATCAGCTTTGCTCTGCAGACGCTCTCAACTGCACTACAGCCAAGGATACCTCCAAGCCATTTTCACCCAGCGTTCTTAAATGCCATTCCTTTTGTATAATTTCTCTATTCTCTTTGGGCCTCATGGCTCCTTTCAGTTTATTATACAGGTGTTTCTTCAATATAATGGATTTTTTTAGGTTTCTCTGGAGTGCTGTTCGTTATTTTTATTCATCACCAGATGTTCAAGTAAAGCCTGCAGTTCAAGCATCCCAGATTTCTCCCCTTCAATTCAGTACAGTCTTAGCACTATCATAAGCTGATGATCCTTCAAATGATTTTCACTTTCAATCATTAGTATGGAATTCTTTTCATTAAAGGCTTAATGTAAGACACTAAGAGACCAATATGATGAGATACTGAGTACCCTGAAAAGTAACCACAGACTGAAGTTACTCAGTGAAGTGAAAGGCAATTAACTTTGGTACAAGTAAAACAATTGACACAAGTAGTTTTAGTTGCTGAAATAAGGAGATCAGATGTTGAAAAGCTCTAAGTCTCTCAGCGCCCGAACTTTTCCAAATCTTCCAATAAATTACTTTTTTGTTTCATTTCTCAGGTGCAAAGCTGATTTACTGAGAAACTGCCATTATCAAGAACTCTGAAGGCAGTACTAGGTATCAAAAAAAAAAAAAGAGCTAAGCATAGTCTTCATTCAGTGTTGATTAAAATTTTATTGTGCAGAGCCTAAAATGGCTAAAAAGCCTAGGAAAAGGTCAAGATGCCTCAAGTCAGTAATGTTTAGTTAGTTACACACTTAAGTGCTAGCTGCTGTTTCATAAAAAAAGAATCAAAGTTCTGCAAGTAATTTAGTAAAGAGTATCTTGCTGCCGATTACAAATGGTAAATATTTCGGAGGTCTATGAATTCACAGAAGGTTGGGTCTTTATGACCTGGATAAAGTTTCAGGAAAAAAAGGAAAATACTTGAATGCTGTGGAAACAACAAAGAGAATGAGATTGGTATTGTGGCCTGGTAAAATTTCTCTGGCAAGGCATGCATTGCAGCACCTCAACAGCCTGTTAAAACTCAGAACTTCCATCTTATACTTCAAAATCAAGCTCTTTACAGGTTTTGGAAAACAAAAACTGCATCTGAGAAAAAGTGTTGTTTCTAAATTGTCCTTATTCAGTCACCTTTGACTTTTGCAGCTAAACAGCCCAGATGTACACAGCCACATGTCAAATCATCAATGTTTTCCTTTGAACTACCAATATATATTCTTTAATTAATGTCAGTGAAGGCGAACATTTAGGATTCAAGAAAAGAATCCTGTGCTTTTATAATACCACACAAAACCACAAAAACACAATGTTCTTTTTTCTTCTGGCTAACAATACAATTCCATCAAATCCATTACTTTTATTGCTTTGTGGATTAACAAACATGTGCATGCAAGCCTGAAGCAATGCATGTTCCTTACCCTTAGATCAATGATTCTGTTGTCCAGTCTTGTATCTTGGTTTACAGTAGCTCTTCCATCCTAAACAGTTGCACAAAAGCACATAGTGAATACACACACATCCAAAAAATAAACAAAACCAGAACTTCAAAAAACCAAAATCAACGGAGAAAAACACGCTCTGGCCAAAAGCAAAGGGTTATTTCTATGTTAAGCTGAACATCTAGATCATTCTAGAAAGAACACAGAGCAAACTGGCAGCATAGAAAAGTTCAAGGTGTAACTTCTCCCAGAGGTCACAGGCAGAACCCAACTATGAGGATGCATCAGACACACATACACGATTGGAAACTCTCTGGTTTTGACCTTCGACTGCAGTTCAGCAGACATCAAAGCTATAGAGATGTTGAACACAGTTCTGGATAGCATAAAGGAAGTAAAATGCAAACCTAACAAAGCCCCAGAATCACCACATCAAGGAAGTTGCCTGACTTTTGTGCTTTTGTTCAGCTACAAAGACAATAAAAAGAATTTGAGGATGCAAAGTTTTCACCTCCTCTCCTTCCACTTCTGGTCGAACAGCATCATCCAGCTGTAAGGGCAGCCGGGGTTCAGCTGAACTGATCACATAGATCTGAAATTGAGAGAACAGAAATAGCATGAGGCTCTGCTCAAAAGGAGGTGTGATTTACAAAAGGATATTTCTAGCAGAGAATTGAAACAGTGTTTGCATAGGCTACTGGCTCTAAGGCTGTGATTTTATTCCAGTACTTGAGATACATTGTGCATTCTCATGACAATACTGAAGTGCTTAGTTCTTGCTTTCCCTTTGAAAGATTTGAAGTATCTTTTTTTTTCTTCTGGGAAGCACCAGACTGAGCAAGTTCATACAGCCTGAGGGACAAGCCTTGTGGCATGAATGCCAGCTCTGAATACACAAGATTTCACTGAGTTTTAGTTTCTGATTCCAGCAAGATCATCCTGTTGTTCTCCTTGTTAATGTATCATTTACTTATCAGAATACAGCTGAAAGAGCTATTTCAGATTCAAAAATTTATGAGATAACTAAAATACAATCAGAGAATGAAAACCACCTTGCTGTGCCTTATGGTCTAGTATTGCTCCTAGAGGAGCAGTGAATTTTATGTTCTTTCAGAAAAATCAAGCATAGGATAATCTGCACATATATTAAAACATGTTCTTAAAAATCTGCAGGTTTTTCCCAGTGCTGTTAGCTAAGATTTACCTCACTGCTATAATAGCCATTGTGCTCTAGTCCTGAGGCGACTGGGTTTCAGCTGTATTGTAGGCATACAGTTTAGTTTAAAACCTTTAGAAGAAAAGGATATTACATAAAGGTTTAAATATGCTTTCTATTTAAACAAATTATAAAGTTACACTTCCTCCAGCCCTACAGCACAAGCTCCAGGAACTTTAGATTTCAAAAGTTTCCATACTGTTAAGCCACTGAGAGTTTATTTCTGTGAGAATTATGTATTGCAGTCCATTGTACTGAGGGGAAGATTGTAACTCCGATAAAGAAGAAACTCCTAACATGTACTTAAAAAGAAGCAGACTTTTTATTCCAGAATCTACTGCAGTTAAGAATCAAAAACTAGAATTACAAGCTTTTCTAGCCAAATTGTTCTAGAGAGATACTTTATTTTACTTAATACTATAATTCAAATGGCAGATAAAAACAGGGAAATATAAACTCTAAGTACCTTAAAACCAGAAGTGTTTCATTTTTACATATAAAACACTAAAATTTGTAGTTTGAAGCAGCTTATTTCTCTGACATGGGATTCCTTACTGACAAAGTTTATGTATGTAGGCAGGCAGTCTCAACAGATAATCTATCAAACAATTAACCAGTGCTCCATTTGCTCAAAAATGTACCCTTTGAACGTGAAGCTCAACGTCTTGCTGAGTACACCCTCCGACTTTCTGATATGCCTTCCTCACAACGCCTTCGATGTCCACAATGCTCTCTTTGGTGATGCTGGCAATAAAGAGAGGACAGAAGGCTCAGTAAGTTCCACAGCACACTGCAGCAGCCTCAGCACTGAGCACCATTCATGCACTGTATGGACTGTTGAACAACAGAATAGAGTCAAGGATCTGAAGTTACTTTTACATCTAATAACTGATTAATAAAGGAGTTTGCTGAAATTTCCCCAGCCACAATGAATTCAAACTGGGATGGAAGACTTGAGAGGGAAAGAATTATGACTGAGTTCACGGCTCGCCCTTTCTCTGTGTGTTGTTTATACATAAACTGACAAGTGGCAGAGCTCTTTTTCTAGGCCACAGACACACTTCCATGTGTCAGCTGATGCAATTATCTGCAAGATGTGTCTTCACCAGCAGAACAACAAACTGAAGGGAAGTCCTAGGACTGAAGGGGAAAATCGAAACTAGTTCAGCTTGTTTAAACTACATGACTTGTTACTGAAAGATGCAAGATGCTCCAAAGTCATTTCTCTGTGACAGGGGACATCCTAACTGCTCCCCACTAACAGTCACTAACAGTACATTTGAACACCACACACCATCCTGAAAGTCTTCCAAATATAGGATATAAAGAATGTGTGCTATAAGCAAACAATAAAAGAAGCCTCAGGAGTCAGAAGTGAAAAAAGAATTTGTATGAGCAGTTTTTATTTACACATTTAAGGTACTGGAGTTCAAACCAGCACTTTTCTACAGATCATCTCAGCCCCACTGGAAATATATTTTCACTCTGTCTCTCTGTTAGCTCACAAGAGGCCAAATACCTAAAAATATTACTTTCCTTTTTAGGAAAACTAATATTACAATCAATCTTTCACTTGTGAGTCCTTCTTGAAAAGCTGCAAGGTACTTTATGTACATCACTTGACCACCTAAGCCCTTAGACAGCAGGAAAGCATCAGACCCCACAATTTAACTGCAAACAGTAAGATTCAGTGAGGATGTCATCAGACAAGCTGGCCACTGATAAAAGCAGCAAAGGAAAGAGCCATTAACAACCCTCAACTTTGCAAGGCTGGCACTTCTTTTACTTTGAATAAAAATCTTGAAAAATCTGATGATATTAAGGTAACAATGGAAAATTCAAGCATCAAATTCTCAAAACCTACCAGTGGCACTATAAGTAAATTCTAATTGACTAAAAAATAAAAAGCCAAAATTTGAGTATTTTAGCTGATTACACTTTTTTTTATGGTAATACTTTCAGGTGATAGAACTTATTAGCTGCTCTAAAGTTAATACAGACAAGGGTGCTTCATATGCTTGACTTGCTTAACCATTAGGTAATTCCATGTACTGCATTAAATTAATGAACAGTGTGTTCTTCTGGCACATTTACACTTTAGAAGAGCTACAGCTGCTCAAATCACGACTAAATTTGTACAAAGCAGAGGCTAAGAGCAGGCTTTGAATAAGAATCCATTTAGTTATGGGTGAGCCTCCATTTCCATTAGTTTAGCAGAGGCAACAAATATGAGAAAGGATAATTGAAATGACACTAAGTGCTTCCAAGTACCTTCTATGACAAATGATTCTGTTTGAAACTCCTCACACAGACTGTGGAACCAATACAGTCTTGCTTTGGATGCAAGAGAGCGTGATCATCTCTGACAATATATGATGCTAAACCAATATTAAGTGCAACCATAAATTCCCTTTGCTTTTCAAATGCGTGAATGTTTAAAAGAATTAAATTTTCACTCTTATGTGAACTTTTTTTCCCTAAAAGGTTTTCTATTTTTCCTGCTTCCTTTTCCATGTCAACATTTTGGCAAATGTCCAGAAAACACTACGAATGACATGAATAGCACTGTCTTCACTGAAAATAGCAGTTTCTAATCTGCTGAATAAAAGCCTTCTTAGTAATAACAGCAAATAATGTTTTAAACGTATTGAAGGAAATTCTCCATGCCGTGGGAAAACAATAGTTAAATATAAATGTGCTGTAAGGACTCATAATTAGATTGGTGATCCCATGGGTGAGAACTGTTAGTGAAGTCTGTACAGAACTCTGATCAGAACATGCAAGGAATTCAAGACATGCAAAATGGTATCAGGTTAAAAATACAGGAAGAAACTGACTTTTACATCACTGTAACTGCAATGCTGCTTTGCAAACTTGCATAACTTTAAAACTTTGCACATAGGATAAATTGAGCTTTCTCTCCATTTCTACACTGGACTTGCAATTACAACAGGTTTCTTGATCTGGAACATATTTAAAACTGTAGCATTCCTTAGTCATTACACTTGCCACAATTTTAAGATGCATTTCAACTGAGTTTCTAACTGTGTAGGTCCCTGTAACCAAATATTCAAGTAATTGCCTGGGCACACAAAAGCACTAGGAAGGGTCCTACCGCATGTGACCATCCTTGTATTTATAAACATCCATCGTCTCCTCTAAACTTTCATTTGATAATTAAAAAACATGCTTTTCCTCATTTAAATTCCACATTTAATCCAGCATGAAAATAAAAGCTTGTGTTTTGAGTTCTGTTTGAACCATGCTCAGCAAGACCTAGAGCTGGAAGTGTCTGAAGTCCATAATACTGCATCAAACATAAACTACAGAAACCTGCTTTGATCCCAACAGTTAATTCCAAGGACGTGACTGAAATAGCATTTTCAGTTCAAGTTACAACAAGGAACAAGGTGTTTTAATAAAATGCCAGTAACTACAGCAAAGAATTCTCTATAGCAGCAGGAATAAGTCATCTAGGTGATGTTTGATAAAATTCCCCTGGGTAACAAAAAACCCCCTAATACCAAAAAAAGTGAACAAGTAGCAGAAAAACATGCAAAAGCATCACCATTTCCATTAAGGACAACAACATTTATACCTCTAATTAATATTACCAGGGAAACTAAAGTAGGATGCACAAGGCATTAAGAAAAGACAGATGACATCTTTACATTGTCTTAATTTAATATTTAAGTATACAGACTCATGAAGTCTAACAATAAAAAATTTCTCTTTATAGGAAATTATTTTGTATTTTGTAATGTTCAAAAAAATCAAGATTATAATTTCTAAAGTGTCCACTAGATGCCTTATGTCCCTTTTAATTAGCTGCATGTCTATTAGCCAAGACTTTCTCTTTTAACCACAGGATTGCATTCTTGCAGTCTTTATAACAACATCTTTCATCAACAGCTTCATGTTGCAAGCTGAACCCTCTGCTGGCCTCCCAAAGTGAATGACAATCAACATTTTCTTGGTCAAAAGCCCAAAGAATAGGAAGAAATTTGGTTATTTACAGATTTTAAATAGAAAATGTTTACTTCTTCTATACTACCTACACTTATTCTGGCATTTTGTTGTTTTTTCTTCAACACCTTTCTGTAAGAAGACTGCATGATTTATATTAATACATTATTAAATTCAAAAGATTAAATAATTGTCTTAATACGTAATAATCAATGACCCTTTACCTGAATACCAGTGAAAGTGAAGGTACTGATTTATTTTCATAAAAGGAGTGCATTTTTAAGTAGTAAAGAGTATAAAGATTTTGTACTCAGCAAGAACAACTGTAATCCTGTCTGCACAAATACAGCAAGTACACATGACACTCCCTGAAAGAAAATTATCTGACCTTTTATACAAAAAGGCCAGGTAAACACCTGTTCTCATTATGTTCATTCTAAAAATGTAATGATTGGTTTCTTATTACCAACATTCTAACACTTGGTTGAACCTGGATATCTTCTGGGGAAAAAAGAAGCCAATCTGCTTTTAAAGATTTTAAGTAACAAAATTCATAATGAATTTTTAATATATTTCACTAAAAACCTACACTTTATTTCCTTTCTAAATTCCCCTAATTTCATCCTCTCTTCATTGCATCCTGTCATACCTTTGTATCTGCAATGTAAAGAACCCCCTCTGGCAGAAAACCTTGCATAGCACCACCAGACTGGGATTTAAATCACTCACTAATTTCTCCAGGATAGAACAGTTTTCTTTAGTCTCACAGAAGGCAGATTTGCCTGACCATGTATCATTTCTTCTTGCAACTTCACCATCAACCTTTTTCAATCTAACATGTATTCAGATACAAAGACAACAGAAGTGGACAAAATATTGCAGAATTGCCTAAAACCAGGCACATATTACATTAATGCTATTTTCTAGAAGTCAAAAAACTGCATGGGCCCCTGTTAAGTCAAGTTATCTATCACAAGCTCACATTTCTCTCTGCACTTTTCTATTTATTAATCCTGAACACCCACAAAATCTGACCAAACAATCACAAATGTACAAATTCACAATGAAGAGCACTGAAGTGATTATTCTAAATGAACTCTGGTTACTACACACTCCTGAGTCCCTATTTACCAGTCCAATTTTTGTGTCACCAGCAAATTTAGCTGCAATTTGACATTTTCCTCCAGTCTTCTGATATAAAAATTATACATAAATGGATAAAGAAAACATTCTGCAATATGCAGCAGTCTTCCTGGTATTATCAATTTATCTAGATAAAGAACTTACATGTATTTTTCTACATTGTGAATTATTTTCATACAAGTTAATAATTTCCCCCCCGCCTTCATTTTAATCTCTTTCCTGCCTTTTTACTCTCTAGTCTACTACGAAGAGCCATCAAGTTACTTCTTGTAGAAGGGCAAATTTTTTGAGCAGCTAAATTAGAATCTGTTAACCACCTCTCCCAACTGCTCTATCAGCTCACGTGGCTCTGGCAGAGGGGTGGCGGGAAAGGCTCAATGCTGAGATAGAAAAGGAGAAAGAAAACCAAAACCAGCCACACCCCATGCTTGATGGAAAAAAGCAGGTTGATGAATTACTAAGATAAATTACTAACTGGCACCTCTGCTGTCTAAAACAGACAATTAACTGTTTCTCTTGTACAGCATCCCTTACAGGACCGGGCTAAATTGTTTTTTCTGATAAAAGACAGAAGAACAATTCCACAGCTGCCAATCCAGAATCTCAACTGGCTCTGTGCTATGTTTGTTTTGGAAGTTCAACTTGAAACTTTTCATGGTTAAACTCACAGAAATTTCTTTGTAAACCTGAGCTGAACCACTATAAAGTATCTTTCACTAAAAACTCACATTCTAATGATAACTGTGGTAATTACTGTATGAATGCTGCTGACCACAGAACATTATGAAAGTTCTTGGTTTCCATGTGCCAATATCTGAAAGAGGAACTGGTTTGTTTATAATTTATAAAAATTTTTTCAAAAAAAGATCATTATTTAATGAACTAAAATTAAAAATTCAATATCCAGAATTTTACAAACTATTTTAAACAAAGTTGTGGACACAGTATGAAAGTATGTAAAAATAGCCCATGGGAAATATAGTTTATATACTATAAATATACAGTGAAAATATTAAAAAATGTAATTGACATTGAAGATATTTGAGTTAAATGTTTTCTTCAAAAAATGTGTATTTCCTCATTTAACATGTAGGAAATGAGATGATAAAAAAAGACACTGAGAAAGGCAGGGAAACAGGATAGTTATTTTTAGACATCTAAGCCCAGCCTCATCTGCTAGAAATAATGGGACCCCTCCAGAGCAGGTGAAAGGAGGCAGGGAAGTGACTGAGGACAGGCACGTACTGGGGCTCTGCTTCAGGTGCTGCTGACACAGTGACCCCACGTGCACTCACCAGCAGGGAACAGCAGCAGCCTCCGAAGGACAAGAGGCAGCTGCAGTGCCAACAGCAGGCAGAATTGGAGGAGATGAAACACTGGAAAAAGTGAGAGCATGGCAGGATATTAATAAAATAGGTTTGTTGGTGGGAAGGAATCCTGAAAAGATGACTGCACTAATGGTGTTAAAAAAACCTAAAGCAAACCCCCAGAAGAAAATCCAGAAGGCTGTACCAGAGTTATACCACTCAGAGAACATGATGATGAGCATGTAATCATTCAGAAGCACAAATAAAAAGGGAAACATTAATGCTACAAAGTAAGTGAGGCTGAAGTACCAGGATTTGGCTAGCAAATGTTATCCCAAAAAAGGAGCAGAAGGTGAAGTCAAAACACAGTACAAACATCATCAGTCTGGCTACTCTGAGAATTCAAGTCTGTCTCATCAAGAGGGAAGGTGACAGGGAGTTGGGAAGAACCTAAGAATGAGGTTCTGCCTGATTTAACAGCTCACTGCTGCCAGAAGAGAAAGGACCTTTACCCTCTACTGTTTCCAAATACCCTCTTCCACTGCTTATCATTCCTTGTTAGCTGTTGACCTCAATCACCTAATTTAAATCACTAATCTGGCAGAAAACTAATTGAGTAAAAAAACATCAGTGAATCACAAAAAACCACCATAGAAGGTTTGTAAGTGGCAATCAGCATATGGAAAAATAGAGTAAAGACCAGTTTCCTCTCATGAGTTCCTAACCACAAAGATCTACTAATCATGAAGTGTAAGAAATTCAGCTGTGAAGGGAAGAACCATGAAGAAAACTGAAAAAGAATCATATTGGAGAGAACTGGAGAAGAGAAGAGTGTGCATCACAACCCTTAAGAGTTGTTCCACTGTTCTGTAGCACAAGTTTCTCGAGGGAGTACAGGCAGACTGTTGGGAGTTTTGAGGGAGATGAATTAGGGAACAAGTACATTATACACTTAATTCTTTTCAGAGATTCCAAGCGCTGGAGAGAACAAATCATTTCATGAAGAAACAGAACACTTCACTTTGGCTCCTAAACACCTGTGAACAGCATGTTTCACACTGGCACTGCCAGCACTGAGCACCGCCAAACAAAAAACACTGCTGGTTCTGTTTTCCTGTTGCCTTGAACCCCATCAGCAGAAGCATTATCCCAACCTTCTTAACTTGGCTTCTGGAAGTCTCCACTATAATGAATCTTTCCCCTCCCTGACATATTGAAGGTTGAAGGCTGTAGCACTTTTGCAGCTAATTAGTGGGGGCTCCCTTCCCAGGCATGAGAGTAGTGCCAAGAACTACACAGAAGCAACTCAAGTGCCACATGCTAAACATATTCTGCAGAATTAATCCACATTTCTATTTGTGAACAAGTAGACAGACATGATTAAAGCTCTACTACAAAACACATTTGTCACACAAGCATATTTATTACAGAACAACCTGACAGCAAAATCTTGAGGCAAACAGAAGGGAAAGGTAGTAATTTTTATCTTTAGGAACGAAACAAACCAAATAACTGAATTCAAATTGCTGCAACAAACATTTTTTCAACTGGCAAGTCTAACTATTACACCACCAAATTTTTTTTAATTAATATTTTAGTGCCAAAAATAAGGTGTAGATAAGATGAACCCAGTGCACAGAAGCTACTTTTAATTTCTTCAACTCAGTAAGCCACTTGCAACATGAGACTTCTTCACATCAGTTCTAAGTGTAAAATGTATTACTACACTGCACGTCCAGTAGAAGAAAAACACTGAACATGTGCAGACACACAGCACCACCGCACACCAAATGAAGTGTCCCACTAAGCTCAGCTTGCCAGACTTTTTGTTAGCCAGCTTGGAAGAAAATGTAGGTTGCCTATGGCAAGAGAATGCTGCTTCAGCAGTTCAGAATGAATTTCAAGCCTGTTCTCTATTTTATCTTTTGTCAGTATAATGTATTCAAAGCAATAGAGAGCTGACAATTTAAATAACTACATTTTAAAACAAACGAAGCATTGATGTTAATGTGTGAAAATGGTCCCAACCCCTGGGAGTCCTGGTTCCCACCATTGTTTACTCTGACAACAGGATATAATTGCTTACTTACTTGGCAGCAAACTTTACCATCTGCTTGCTTGCATGCTGTCCCACAGCCACAAGAGCCTGGATATTAAACTGCTGCTGACGCAGGACTAAGAAACACTGCTTCCCTGAATACAAAGAGAAACAACACAGGTGTATTAAGGACAAGTTACTCGGGGTCTTTGTGAATGAGAAAAAACTCTTCACTGCTTAAATATAAACTGAGCTTTTAAGACTGTGCGTGTCTCATTCATCACTGCCCCCTCTCCAAAAAGATGCTTCAAACTCCTCAGCTGTGCATGTACACACACACACACACAAACGCTGAGATAAATTAAATAATTGTGCCTTACATCTATAAACATTTGAATGGTCACTTTCTAAAAATAACAGTAAGCCTTCCAAGATAAAGAATATTGAGACAAAAGAAAAACAACAAATCCTAACTTTTAAAGTAACTTTTCCTTCAACTGCAAGAAATACATCATACTTTTCCTTGTTTCTTTGCTCACAACTACATCAAGTCTAAACTGTTTTTAAAGAAGTTCTTTCTCATCTTCTCAAATCAAAGCTGTAGAGTTTACAAAGCTGCTCTGAGAGAACTGGGCTTGAGTTTGCACCACAAGGACTAAACCAACAATGTTCATTCTATGATACACCACACATTCAGAATGAAGGGGAACAAAAGGAGTATTGATTCTAGTGAATGACAAGAACCTAAAAGACCCAATTAAAAATTCCTGTAAGAGCAATTTATTCATGAACAGCTTAGGGAAAAAGAAGTTAATAGGAATTAATAATAATGTACAAAGAAGATAGTGCATTTTGTTGACTTTTAAAATGAGTATTTCCAAGTCAACAAAGACCTTTCTAATCTGTTTAGCTGACAGTTACAATCATTTCATACTTCTTCTCACATCTCTAATAATCATTTATTCCTTAACTTAGTTTTAAGGAAATATGATGATTTTAAATGGTTCTTCCTAGAGAGAAATTAACAACAAATGTTTCACTGTTGTACCAGTATCTGAGGAAAGCAGCAATCACTTTAACCCCAAGTTCTGACTCAGTCATAACACTTCCATTGAAATGGTGAGAATAGGAAGAAGCCAGAAGTTTTGTTATAGACAGCTATTTCCCTGTTATTGCTGACTTAAACTCTAAACCAATAAACCAACACATACCTAACATGAAAGATGACACTAAAAAACCTGTTGCAGTTTTCATTTGTAATTATGAAGATTACCATTCCTGACATATAGCTACAGATAATTTAAGAGTATCAAAAAATAACAGCAGAACCCTTGAACACAATCTCATGGAAATAAAAGCAAACATACAAAACTAGTACAAAATATTATTAAATATGAATTATATTTATTGGAAATAACTAATCTTGTCCTATGACAAAAATGCAACAAGATTAATTACGTATTTTCAGAAAACAGAGTACAACTATTTCTGTATTCCAGAGGCTGCAAGACCCAATATGATACAGATGCACTGCATTTCTTGCAGGCAAACATTAAATAACAGATTTAAATTAGAAAAATACAGGCAGTGTTTCAGATCCAGCAAGTCAACAAAGAAAGCACAATTCGATATTCTGAGTTTCTTTAGATAAGGGAGTCATATCTTACATCTCTGACATCTCAGTGTTTCTCACAGTGTGGTTGGATACAGTATTTCCTAGGAGATAATATTTGTCTCCATGATTTTAGTAACAAACAATTTAGCAAAATATGATCAAAGATTCAGCACTGATGTTCGAGCTGTTCAAGAAAAAAATGCACAGTTGAATACAGCGACAATGTAACTCAACTATAAGACAGGGAAATAATGAAACGACCTGCTACCACAGAATAGCTTGGGTTGGAAGGGAACTTTAGGAGCCATCCAGTCCAATCCCCTGCAACAAGCAGGGACATCTTCACCAAGACCGGCTTGCTCAGATCCTCATCCAAAAGTGTGGTGGTTGTACTTAATCCCAAACACTGGAAGTCTGATGAATATCTGCATTATAAAAGGACTCAAATGTCTTTGCCATGAGTAACAGTAGCAGTTTCCATGAAGGAAGAGGATGTTTTGCAGAACGCAACCACTTCTAATCACACAGAAGATAAGTGATCAAACGGACCTCACTCACAGGGCTGGTTAAAATGCCCCAGCCGCAAAGATTACAAGAGGGAAGAAAACTTTTCCTGAGAGAGATGAAGGCATTCAAAATAAAGTATCAAAAAGACCAGCCATAATCAAATCTAGCTCATGCTTAGAAGCCTTTCCAGATCAAGAGATGCGAAAAGGAAGCATGTGAGTAAGTAAAGATTTGGACAATGGGATCTTCTCTATGTGTTTCAAAATACTTATGCAGGGTTTAGGTAAAAAGTACAGCACGAAATTTACTCAGTTTCAACAGTAAACTACTCTAAGTTCCTATTAAAAAAATCCATACTATGTCCCACAAGAATGCTTAAAAGACAAAAAAGTTAAAAAAAAGATTTGGTTAAAAACATCTGACATGGTAAAATGCACAGAATGTTCAGGCACTGAACAATTAAGAGGATTCCATAAAAAATAAGCACATCAACCAACCAGTAATCCATCATCTGTGTTGGATGAAAGTACCAAATCACACAAGACCTTATGAAAGAAAAGGATATAAGGAAGTAACATGTATAGAGTAAGAAAATGTTGGTTATACAAATTAAATGATGGTTACATACATTTGCCAGCAAAGAGACCATTTTACATGGTTTATTAATTAAATTTGGCCCAATATTTACATTGCTCTTGGTGGAATTCTTATTTTCAGATGTTTCCTAGACCTTTGGATTAATAACCCAAAATCTATTTTCAGGTCTAACATTCTGCACAAGCCCCAGCTGCCTGGCCAAACCCAGACCAATATCCCAAGGGCTTTTCAATGATAAACGTAGTAGATTAGGCTGACTTTAAAATAAGGCCAGAAATAACATTTATTCAATCTATGATACAATTCACAGGGCCCTGTGCACTTTAATTTTAGTACAACCCACAGAAATTCCCAACACCCCATTCTTTACACATCCTTCAGTTAATTTCCATCAAACTCTATGAGTGAGTGTCTATAGGAGACAGCTGGAATCTGCAGTTGTTCCCACTGATTTTTTTTGTTTATTGGTCAGAACCAGACAGGGTTAAAAAAAGGCAACACTGGTTATTTAGGAGTCAAATTCAAGTTTCTGAGAAAAACTAAAGATTGTTTTTGTGAATGATTTTCCTGTTTCCTGCAAGGCTTTCCTTTCCACAGTGGTAGGAATAGTGCCATGTTTTGTGTGGGAAAGGCTAATATTACTTTTTACTCTTAAACATTTGCTTTTCTTGTAAGATTCTTTCCCCAAAGCTTAAGTAAACAAGCATATGGCATTCCCTAGCAGCACTCCCTGAATGTCAGAATTGTTCTGTGCTGTCAGAACAAGAGGAAACAAGAGATACTATCAATAAATTCAGATCATTCATGGCCATGATCAATTCCTTTTGCTTTCATTCTTCAGGTTGTGTTAAAGAGTTTTGAAAATAAGCACTGTTGTTCCATCAAAAACAAAACTGAAGGATTACAACAGCTTCTTTCAAGTTCATATTGCCTTGTTACAGAGATGTTTTAGTGTTTTTGACATCAATGTTATATATCATACAAGATCCCACATATCAATATATCACAGAGAACAATCAAAAACCACAGAACTTTACATTGCTTTTCATATGCTTTCTGCATAGGTACCTGCTTCTAATATCCTGAATTCTGTTAATAGCCTGAACTCTTCCTAATTGCAAAAAAAAAAAAAAACAAAAACAAAAAAAAACAAACCCATAAGGATACTCTCATTTATATAGTGATAGTAACAACAGTAACATTTAAAGCAGATGGAGTGTCTTCGGTCTGAACAACTTCATGATGTAATGACCAAGGCTTTCACAGCTTTTGGAGCTGACAATTTCTTTAATTAACTGAGAGATTTCCATTACAAAATTCCTGGGGAAATCACAGAGGACTCCTTAAGTTTAAAGATTCTAATACAAATTAAAATGTGCATCATATATATGTATTTTAATGCAGTTCCTTATTTTAACAGACTGCAGCACAGACACTCATTAAGAGGGACATGTTTTAAGGAAATGAATTCTCAAAAAGAGAAATGAATCTGGTATCTCTGATGATAGTCTGTACTGGATTCTCGCCCCTAATTTGCATCATTCCCAATTTTAAGACTACCGTTAAGTTTCATTTGTGAAGATAATTTCTTCATGCTTTTTTTTTCTCTTTCCAATTCTTGGAAATACAAGTTATTTATATCTACAGAGCTGCCAAACATAACTGAAACCAGCACAACAGTTGTCAGCATCTGATGTCAACTGCAAAGGCCAAAGCCTATTGAAGTTTGCATATGGCAACCTGGTCTCCAGAGGGAACTTCTGATTCCAGGGAAGAAATATGGCTGTCAGACAGCCAAGGGTAACAGCCCACACTGCTGAGAATCCACAAAAGGATTTCCCTTTTGTCTTGCTAAAGAAAGATGATGCTTCTTATTTGAAGTCCAAATCAATATAATTAGATACAGGTAATCAAAAGTAAATTTTGAAATTTTAACAGATTTTTGTTTCCTGTCAAAGAAAAGGTGTGGTGAAAATATACATGTGCAGCAAAAGAAATATGACCTGTCTGACAACAGATACATTTATAATACAAGTATGTTTTACTGTAGAAGCTTGGAAGTGTTTATCTATTTATCTATCTACAACTATTAACACCTTAAAGAGAATGATGACATTTTAAAATTACTATTATTTACAGTTGTCCATATATTATTTGGCAATACAGTAAAAAAACATTCACTTTAACTACAATATGTGATTTCCACACAGCTAAAACCAAAATCTTCTTTTCCCTTTTGGGAAAAAGAGAGGTGGAAAAAGAGAAAAGAACCAGTCAAAGTAACACTGAGGCAACCCTGAGTAACCAGGTGGCAAAGTTTTCTTGAATGCAAGCCATAAGCAACAGGTCATGAAACCAAAATAAACATTAAGGTTGTACTAATGAAACGAGGAAATAAAACCAAAAACCCTGGAGGCCTCTCACCTTTAGCTCTGCTGGTGTGAATTCTGCCACGAACCCAAACCTCTTGATCAGCCTTCTCCACTGTCAAGTCTTTTATGCGAACCAAAACTCGATCTGAATTACAGAAAAAAACACACATCTTGTAACAGTTTTTCACTTCAAACTCCAAATGCACTTTCTATCATTGCTATTGATAAAATTGATAATAAATCCAAAACATTGTTTTTTGTATCAACGGCATAACTGACTTACTGAAAACATACAAAATCCCATTTCCCTTCTTAGTGACTTGTACTTGATGCAGTAGCTTTAAATTGTTCATTTTTGACTCATACAGCAGGGTCAAACTGCACTTTACCAACAGCAAGACTCACTGTAGCTCACGGATGGCAGAACCCAGCATGACTAAACTGGCTTTGATAGGACTTCACTGCACTACCTGCACTTATTAGTCTGAACTTCTGCTGCCTAAGGGATGTGTGCCCTGCTGCACTGTGCAGGGTCAAAGCTGCCGTGCTGAACCCAGCAAAACAAAGGCTCAGAGGGGACATGACTACTCTCTGTATCTATCTTACACAAGTAGGAGGAATATAACTGTAAAATAACTATTATTTAAAATAAAGAACAGAAAGAAACTACAAATAAATGCACACTATAAATTTTAAAATATTTATTTTGATTAAAACAACAGCATTTTGGAGCAATGACAGTATTACTGTATTGAATGGATAACATCCATTTTAACAAAGTCTCTTTGACAACCTGATCAAGCACTACCACCACTGTCAGAGCCAAGACTGATCAGAAGAATCCTTCAAATCCAATGTAGCTGCAAAGCTAGATAACAACAGGAATTGCATGGCTTGGAAAGCACAGATTCTGGATAGCAAAGGGAAGAAAAAGTTATCAAGGAAAATATTTTTAAATAAATCAGGACTTTAAAAATTTTATACAACCATTACATCCTAATAACATGCTAGGTGCATGCTGGTATTCCTTGCGTGATTCTTTCCTCAAAAATTTCTCCCTCGTTTCAAACATTAAATTTGCCAAGACACTTACACTGTAGTCTTTTCCGGACAGAACTTTTCTAAAGTTTTAGGAAAAAAAAAATGACAACTTTTGCCTGCTCCAGATTACCATCTGCTGCTCTGGACTCCTTCCTTCTGTCTCTGAATACCAGTCACAGCTTGCCCTGCAAGCCTATTATTCTGCACTGGGGATTTTAGTGGATTGAAAACTTTTATTAGCTGATGTCAGGGCAATGCAGTTCTTTCTTCACAGATACACATCAAATCCAGAACAGAATGGAAGTGCACAGAGAAATGTGACAGGAAGTTGACTCAAATGTATTCATTAAGTGTGTGTGTGTGTGGGTCTGCTAGGGAAGGGAGAAATGGGAATTAGGATGTTATCCTTTGCCAGCAATTTCTGATATACAAACTCTGTGTAGTACTATAGGAAACATTCAACCATCACAATCCACAACCTTCAGCATTTCTAAGAGTTGATATTCAGACAGTTAAAATTACCTCAGTCAACTTGAAACTGTATTGGTATAAAGTCAAAACATTTTCTAGGTGGAAGAATAAAGACAGAAGGAGGTGTTACAGCTTTCATAGATCCTCAGTATTTCATGAGCCTTCTGCATCAAATAAATATTTTTAAAGTATTTTGGACACCTAACAGTTCATGTTTCACCAATGGTAAACAAGACATATTTAGCACTAAAATTGTTATATGGTATTAATTATTAGAAACTATTTCACCTTTCATAAAAAGGGTAATAAATAATATCCACAAGGTGACATCCAACAACAGATCACAAAATCACAGGATAGATGAGGCTGGCAGGAATCTCTGGAAGTCATCCCACCCAATGCCATGCACAAGTAGGGTAGCATAGAGCCAGCTTCTGAGATCATGCTCTGGTGGTTTTTTAGTATTCTCAAGAAGGGAAACTCTTCCTGGGAAACCTGTACCAATCCTTGGTCACCCTCACAGGGGAAAAAAAAAATTCCTGATGTTCATTGTGCCCATTGCCTCTGTTCCTGTCACTGAGCTCCACTGCAATGAGCTGGATGTAGCAACTATGCCACTTTGCTTCCCTCCTCTGACACTTCACAAATCCAGTTCTTTTTTCCCTTAATGTATAGCCCAATCTGTTCTTTTTTCTCTCAGAAATCCAACCTCTTCTAAACACAGGAGGAGAGAATAAAAGTAAAAAAAACCTGTGTGGGATACATGAAACAACACTTTTTCACCTCCAGACCCCATTCCCTGCCTGTCACATCAACCTGTTTACCAAGATAATTTATCTTGCATCATGGAATTTAGAACACTATGATCAATATTTGTGCTGTCTCTGTGTAGTGCCAGCATCTTCAAAGTACTGGAAAAATTTGAAAAAGAGAAGGCAAGTTTGACATAAAAACCTGAAAATCAAAAGCAATATTAGATGAAAGCAGCTTCCAGGGAAGGGATGTGAGATAATGGGTCTGAAGGGAAAAAAAAAGGAATGGCCAAAAATGGCGTTTTACTAGCAATCATAGCCTCAAGCTAGCAGGAAGGACTTAAAGACCTGACATGACAGGAGGCATGAACATCAGATAACATAAGTAGAGGAAAGACTCAAGTGGGCCAAGAAAGAAGGCACAGGTGTAGGTGTGTGTGTGTGTGTGTGTAAGCTCAACAGAGCAAGGTGGAGAGACAAAGTTGTGAACCTGAGAAAAGTTTCAATTTGCCTGCAGAGGAACAAGAATCTATCAGCATGGCAAAAGGACAATAAGCTTACTCCTCGGAAAGGAAGAATAACTTGTTCTGATCACTGTAAGCTGTGTGAGTAGCCTGTCCAGCCAGTGATTCCAGGACAGTGCAGCAACTGGAATAAGCAGAACAGAGAACAGCACCACTCCTGCTGCCCCCTCTGAGCTGCCAGCCAGGGCTGTGCTGTGCTGGCTCTGCTCACCAGACGCTGTGTGGGCTGCACACCTCATACCACCGTGGGCTACTCTGATTTGGAAATGGCAGGCAGGCTTCAAAGACTTCACACAGACTTCAGGAACAAAATGAATACACTTTAGATAGATGGGAACACACCTATCTGTGCTTCTCCACCACTCCCTGTCCCAGGCAGTAGCTCCTCCAAGACACCCAAGGCAAGTAGAACACTTTGGGGAGCTACTGATGACAAATCATACCTCACCCTCTTGTGAACCCGTTGGCAAGAGCTCTCCCTGGTAGGAACTACTGAATCTGTAAATAAAAGTGCCTTACTCTCAAAGAAGGGACTAGGCTGATCTTTAGCTTTTTTGTTATATGCATTTTGTTCTTTATTTTTACCTAATTTTGGTGCTCTGGATAATCACTTTCTAAAAAATACAGAACAGCAGGAGTGCCATAGATTGCATTTTAAGCCAAATGGAAAACTCACTCAACATTGTCCATACACTGAGAAGTTTTTTTAAACAAGGATGAAAGGTCAAGGGGACAACACAACTAAATATGACACTCAGCCTTTTTCACATAATTTCCTGTAGCTTTCACCATTTTCCTTCTCAACATACTTTTTTTTCTCCAGCACTTTTGAGTGCTTCTTTTGAATATGAGACAGTTGGCCTTTCTCCATGAAAGCAGGACTTGATTTGCCATCTCAATCTGCCAGCTCAGGTCCCCCACACGGTTATTTGCTCTGGGATGCAAATCCAGGAGAGCAAACACAGAGCTGGGCTGCTTCCAATGTGATTTCAACTCCAGTTCCCTTTCTCTGGCAGCCAAAATGGATTTTATTCAACAATCACTGCAGTCTGCTGATTTGCTTGTCCCGTTACATTCACGATATAAAGCTCCCCTTCAGTTGTTTGTTCAACTTTTGAGTGTTCTTGTGACTGCTACTCTTCCCTACATTCTGCATTTCCCTTCCTAAAGGGGCACCAACCAAAACAACCACTCAAAGGGGGAAAAAAAAATCACCTAATCACAGATGATGTTTTACATTTTACTATGAAGAAGCTACAAGAAGCCAGTCTGTTACTTTCCCTCATTACCGTTTCATGCACTGAATTTAATACAAAGGTTAATATTCCTTGAGATACTGGCCTGGGAGATTGTTCTCCAGCTGCTAAGTTTTCCTGAATCCCAATTCCCTATCAGGAGAAAATCAGGATTTTCGGAATTCAGAGTGGTATGACTGATAAAACCCATAAATATTAATATCCAATATTAATGGATTTGGTGCCCATATACAGGAGAAATGGAAGGCTGCATAAGCAGACAGATCATACTCAGACAGAGAGCACTGCTGTAGTAAGTCACAGCAGAACTTACTTGAAACACAGAAAAAAAACTGACATCTCAGGACTCAGAACATTACAATTAACAATAATTTAATAATTTTTTAAATAGTCTGCAGTGATGAACAGACACAAAACTGACAAACTGTTTAAGGCACAGTCCAGGCAAGGGAAAAAACTGAGATTCCTCTCAATCTAGAACTGAGTTCCAATATTCAACCACACTCATGTTTTTTTTTTTTTCTTCCCTCCAATCTCAATTTCCTGTTCCAACTTGTGTCCATGACCTCCAGTTCAATTACCACACACCTTCAAAGCCTGGCCTTATCTTTCCTACACCCTCCCATTAAGTAGACTTAAACTGTAAGATCATCCCACAGCTTCCTGCTTCCAGGCTGAAGAAGCCCAGCTCCCTCAGATGCTGTAGTCCAGCCCCCTGGTAGCTCTCCACTGGACTGGCTCCAAAATGTTAATTCCTTCCTTGCACTGGAGAGCCCAAAACTGGACATGGCACTGCAAATGCAAGTGTCTCACAAGTGCCAAATGTATCCCAACAAAGGGGGAAAATGCCAGTGCAATTTGAATGAAAAGGTTTGGTAAATGATTTCTCAAGGAAGGACTGAAGATATTTGGTAGGTAACTTTTTTTTTTTTCTTCTTTCCCTCCCCCTCTCTTGCAAAAACTTTTTTTTCTTTTTCAACTGACCTGGTTTGTCTTGGGATTGTATCATTGATGACACTCCATATCTTTCCTTAGCATAGTCCTAAAATGGAGTTGAGAAACATATATCAAAGAAGCACACACAAAAAAAAACTGAACAACATCATCACAGAGTTAACTGAGGGAACACAAAATAATTAGCAATAATATTTTAAAAATGCATTTTGGACTCATAAGAGATACACAAGGGAGAGAAGACAATTGTGGCCTGGATGAAAAAAAATAATTCCAGCAACAGCAACCATGCATGATGATCATTACTTGTTACACAGAAAGCCAGTGTGATTATCTCTACAAAGAGCCTACTCCCCAAAAAATATTTGAGTCCTACATAAGTTGATAGATTTAATATTTCCTTCCCATATTCAGGCACAATGAATTGTCACAGGCCAGAGGAACTGAACAATTAACAAAATCTGCCAGGTAAGGCACAGAGGAAGGCAATTTTCATCAAAATATCTCAATTCTGATTTCCCATTCATTTCCAAATAAAATCCCTTGGTTTATTTATTTTATTCTATTCAATACATGAACCAAAGTTCCTGCTAAACACTTTATTTGGTGAGGGTCTTTGCTTGTCCACTTTTGATTAACTGTGGCGTATTTGTAACTTTAGGAGAACCACCAATACTTGGAATTCCTTATTGCTGATGCAACAATAAGCAAAAATTACTTCATAACAAAATGAACTGATGCTGATTGTTAGTACTTTCTTATTCCTGAAGAAGCACGGGCCTACAGTTTTTCAGCACTGCTCTGTGATGTTCACTGACAAGGCAGAAGCACCTGCCAGGCCAGCAGGAGACTCTGCAGAAACCTCCTGCTGGGGAGGAGCAGCCCAGGTGTTTCTGGGGTGAGCAGAGCTCTTCAGGGAATCACAGGCTGGGCACGGCGAAGGGGGAGTGGGGGGACAGGCAGGGTGAAGCCGAAGGCAGCTGTACCCCGGGCTCGGCCAAACCCCGCCTGGGCCCAGCCCTTCCACCCCGGGGAGCCTCAACAGCGCGCCCGCCGCGTTCCCTGCGGAGACCCACATCAGCCGCCGACGAGTCCTCGTTCTCCGGGCGGCGGTCCTGGCCCTGCCCGCGGCCGGCGGCGCTCGGCATCCTGCGGCGGCGGCGCGGCCCTCACGGTCCCTCACGACACAGCCCCGCACACGCCACGCCGCTTCCGCGCGCCCGGCTCTCGCGAGAGCACCGCACCTGCCCCTGCCCCGCCCGGCGCCGGCCGAGCGTATCGCGAGAGCTGCCCCCGGCACGCGCTGCCCGCCTCCCGCGGCGCGCGCTGCCCTCAGGGCGGGGCTGAGGGCGGGGCCGCCTGGGCGCCCTGGCAGGGGTTCTGCTCCCCTCAGAGCCGTCCCTTCAGGGAGCGGCCGCCGTCCAGGCGGGTGTCGGTGCTTCCAACGCGCTGATGATGCTGAGGCGAATGCTGCTGGGCTGGGCAGGGCTGAGGCAGGATGGGTTTGGTCCTCGTTCGCCCTGCTGCACAGTCCATCACATTGTGGCCGGAGGTAACATCAGAGAATCACAGAATTGTTTGGGTTGAAAGGGACCTCTGGATATCACTCAGCCTACCCCCCCCCTGGGTTACCAGGAGCGTGTCCAGGTGGGTTTGGGATGTCTCCAGAGAGGGAGACTCCACAACCCCCCTGGGTAGCTGTTCCAGTGTTCTGGCACCCTCAATGTAAAGTTCTTTATTAAACGTTAAAGTTTCTTTTTTACCTCATGGCCAGTGCTCCTCCTCCTGCTGCTGGGCACCACCGGAAAGAGTCTGGCACCATTCTCTTGGCACCCGCCTTGAAGATATTTATATGCATATAAATACACATGTTGGACTGTGAGGTGGCCAGCTAATGAGTGTGGAACCAAATCAAAATGCACTTTTGTTTTACTAGGCCAGCAAACGTGGCTTCCCAGTGCTTATCCTGGTAGCAGCAGTTCCAAGCTCTTGCCCAATGACCCTGTTTATAAATAGCTGTTTATTAGTGAGCTACAAGTAGGTCTGGTAGTTTTGAGAGGATGAGCAATAGTGCAAATGCAGGTGTTTCCCTCCAGCTGGGTGCTTGCTTGAAGCAATGCTACAGTTCTGAGCCAGGGCTGGCTGCAGGTGCCAGCTTTGAAATGACAGAAATCAAAGCTGGATGCAGCTGGCGAATCTATAGATTGTTTATTTTGTGCAGGGCAAGAAAGAGTTAGGCATCCTGATTTAAATTCTAGTTTTGAATTTTCACATTTGACTAACTAATCCCTTTTGCGGTATCGATTAGAGTTCTTCATTTCCTGTCCTACAGTTGTTTATTTTGCAGCATTTTGTACTGTACTGGTTCAACATCTCTTCTCGTGGGAATCCCCTTGCAAAGTTCCCCTTATGCCTCTGTCTCAGAGAGTTATCACTTCACCATGAGACCGCACAGCTTTCACAAAATCCTTTCTTCTCATGCACCGTTGAAAAGAATTAAGATTCAATGACAGAGAAGGCAAATCACTGTCAGTTTTCATTCCTCACCACATGAAACGAAGGTCTGATGGTGGGGTATTGTGTATTGTGCTTAAATGCTAGTGTAACAGTAACAAAGCACGTGGATTTCTCTGTGTCAGTTGTGTCTCTTGTTACCTGTCACGTAGAACCACTGCTCAACCTGAACCTGAACTAACAGACAGATGCAAATCTTGTGCCTCAGCACGGAGCAGACGGTACCACCTGCAGGACGCAGTGCTCTGTAATTCTTGGCATTTCACCGACTTTGCTGTGAAATTCAGTCAAAAGAAACCAGCCCTGTAACCCTTATTTCTGTGCTGGGAGCCTTCCAATGGTGACTAGCATGAGTATTTCCTCTGGGGCAAATAACCTGAAGGTGGTTCTGAAGGAAAAACCCCTTTAAATATAATGAGGGTGTTAACTGAAAACAAAATATGGCCTTTTAAAGGGCACTGTGGCTAATTATTCAATTGCCAAACTTCCAGAAAAAGCATTTTGCAGAGTTCATGCTCTCAGGTCATTTGTCCAGGGTCCTTTTGTCTTGCAGCGTGGAAATTGGTTTTTTTTAGCAAAAATCTGTAATACACTGAAAACAGAAAAATGAAATTAAGAATAATTCAATATGTGGCTAAACAAACCCCTCAACATTCTCCACTCAGCTTGGATCCGCAGCAAAAAGGTGTTTTCCACCTCACTGAATTGATTACGAATGCTCTGTGAAGAACGCAAACCATCAGGTGCAGGCGGCACCTCCTGTTCCGCTGCGCGGGCACTGCCAGCCGTGCGAGGGGGCAGCACCTGCGCTGAACCTGGGCGCGATAAGTGCCCGCAGAGCCCGAGCCGAGCCCGCCTGGGAGGCGGAGGGGCTGGGGGAGAGCGGCCAGAGCTGTCCCCAGGGGCCTGGCCCAGGATTAGCACATGGAAATGACATCACCCACAGCCAATCGGGGGGCCCCGGGGGTGCAGCTGGATGCAGGCCATCCTCCACTTAAGTAACAAGACATGACATACCATGTGCTAATGCTAAATAATTTATCCCTCAGGCATATAGTGAATTGCAAAGCCAAGCTGAGGCCTGGTCAACAGTTTGTAGTTTAAATTAAAATTGGCTTTCCCATCTTCAAGGCAGGGAGGGGGTTGTCAACTGTTGTGATGAAAAGGGGAATGTAGAAAATATCTTTTCTCTTTGCTTCACTTTTTTCCCCTGTTACAATTTGATCTTATAAAAACACTTTTCAGTGATTTTGGAGTTGTATCCCACATATTCTCTATTATATGAAGGAAATTCACAGAGGAAGCTTTAAGATGTTGTGAATAATTATTTTTGATATATCCTTGAAACTTAGGCTTTAGCACCTGTAATATCATAAACCAAAGCTATTCCAAGATTTAGTTATATGTGTTTCAAGTTACAAATGGTATGTGGGCGTTTCCATAGCAGAGCCATAAATTAGTCTTGTTAGGAATCCAGAGGCAATTGCTGCTGCTCAGGCTGAAGCTCAGGCCCAGCCTGTGTCAGGATGCTGGAGCCAGCAGCACACAGAGGTGGGTGTGATGTTAAACTACAGCTGATGCCTGCTGAAACTGAAGCCTTTCCAACTTAGCTGTGCAGCTAAGCTTGGCCAAACCTTTGACATTTGTTAAAATATTTAGCTGACTTTACTAAAACATGCTAAACAACAACTGAAACCACAAGAAGTTAAAGTAGTCAGCTCTTTCCATAACCTGTCCTTATACAGCATCTTAAAAAAAATGGTGAAATGGTAAAAATGGCTCAAACATTCTTTAATCTTCCAGTATACTATTGGCCAGGAAATCAGAAGTTGCAATATGCACAGTGTTGTTGGGGAGGAGATAGGAATCACCTTCAAATTATTTTAGGAGATAAAATTAAAACAATCTCTGCCCTATGGGATAAATCAGAACATATTTACCTAGTCTCTACTTGTTTGGCAAGTTAAAACCTAGAGAGCATGAAGTGGTACAGAGATAAAAAGAGCATGTGGGGAAAAATACAAAACAAATTGGTAGTGTCTCTGAAAGGTCTTCGGGGAATTCAGCTTTATTGCCACAATAGCACACTTTTTCGTGTGCAATTACTTGTTGTCATGGAAATGGATTTTGAAGATTTCTCCTATTTTGGATGCTGCAAAGCATGCTTAATTTAATTAAGAGGTTGCCTTTGATTTTGTCCTTTCCATATTTGTTTACTTATCTAGGTTCTTGTATGATTATCAGGCCAGTATCCAAATTTGCCTTAGATAACAAAAAGAAAAAAACATGCTGCTGTAGAAAAAAAAAATGCAGGAGCAGCTAAAGTATTAATATATTATTTCTTTTGTAGGTTATATAAGTTCATAGTGTGCCTTCTGTGATAGGGAAAGCTCTTCTATTAATAATTTCAACCTTGGCAAAAGTGTATTTTTGTAATTGATCATTCTCTTTTTGCTAAAACATTTGTACAATGAATAACAAAGCCTTTGCATCTAGATCCAAGCAGGAACAAAATTTGGCAAATCCAATTCCTTCCTGGATTTTCGCAGCTCTACTTCCTTTAGGAAGTTTTTAGTCAATGGGAAACAAAGGCTTATTGAAAGGATTAAAGTTGCAACTATTCTCTTTGTTTTAGAGCTTCAGTCATGGTTTTCCTCTAGTAAACAACACTTGCAATTAATAAAACTCCTAAAAAAACAGGAACTTCGGGGAAGTACGTGCTTATGATAAGCAGCAGGATTTCTTTTGACAGAACTCTATACAAAGGTGTAGTCTTTTTAAGTTCAGACAATGATAACAATTGAGTTTCTCAAAGCATTTTGGAAGTGTTCCTTCTGATAAACACAAAGACATCATGCTCTGCAGCCAGGGATGGGCAATACATTTAAATAGGAGATATCTTGTCAACAGTTTTTGTGTACCAAAATTATTTGAAATAACTGCAAAAAGCTCACTTTTCATATCATGCATAAACCCAGTAGTGATGTCTTCCGTGATGAAATATCTGTGTGCATTGGACATACAGTGCTGCATATTTTTATGAGCTGTTTTCCATAAATTGTTCATTGTTTCCTTTAATATGGTGCTTGAAGAAGGCATTTGGATACCAGTTATCCATGCATGAATAAGAACACACAGAATATTTAATCTTTATAATTTATATTTTACTCTTTTTATGTCATTAAATATACACATTTTTCAGCTGTATTTTATGTGTTTACTCCCAAGGAATTCTCTCCTGCCAGTGGGAAACTGAGGGAAACACGGTAAGTTTGATGATGGCCCTCCCTGGAGGGCAGTGTGGAGCTGCCAGAGGAGTGGGACTGGCTGGCACGGGAGATGTTTAATGAACAGCTCAGCTATTGTTCTCACCCAAGTGTCCAGTTCTTTTTCTGGGGTGGCTGATGTCCAAAGGGTGCTGAAAACAGCAAAGTGGAGCATAAAGGGACTGCAGTTCTGGCTTGGCCCTTAAGTGCAAGGACATTGTTCTTTCTTACATGACATTTCTCATTTACAGAAACCATCTGAAGCCATTGTCCTTCTGAAAATTTTCACACTTTTATCTCACATGTAGAGATTTTTTTTCTTCTGGGTTTTGTCAGCTAAGTGTTCCATATCCTTGCTAACCTCTAACCCAGAGTCAACTTCTGGTGAAGTTATAAACCTTTAGAAACAGAAAGTTGTGATGGGAATGCTGACTCAGACTTGGTTTCAGCAGCAGGAACAGTGCTCTGTTATCAGTAGATGTGAGTCAGGCACCAGCACTAAGTCTGATCTTTGAGATTGCCCATTACAAGTGTTCTTTGTTGCTGTCTGAAACAAACAAGAAGCAGAGACGAGTCATCTAAGTTATTAAATGTGTCACAGAGGATGTTAAAGGCTATTTTTGAGCCATTTTCTTACAGCAATTGTGAAGTATTTTGTAAACAATGTGTGTTATTGGTCAAGGGTGCTCCGTCAGACATTCTGCATTTCTCCATTGGCTCAGCCTGTGAAGGCAGTCACTCAGAAGTTTGTAGGTTGGTGGAAATGGACAGACTGATTCCTGGAGGAAATAAGCGTTAGCATGAGAACAACAGCTGAACTGAAATCCCATAAGCCAGGAAGAACAGCTACACAATTACACTAACAGGTGGTTGGTTTCAAAACAAATTTCAAGGTCTGACAGCTCAGTGCACCTGCTTTGAGCTGATTTCTTTCAAGACTTGGTTTTGGCATGAGCCATTGATAAAAACCATAATTCTTTGTGTCTGAGAAAAGTCATCATTACCATATAGTGATGATAAACTGCTAAAGCTTTCTAAAAGTTGTACTTAGCCAGAAGGTAATGTGGGTCATTCTGCACACTCTGTCATTAGAAATGAATTTTTTGAACTGGAAGTTTTCTCTCTCAGACCTACCAGGCAAACATGACAGACCTCTCCTTCTGTGAGCTAATTTCATAGATTAGAGTGCTGTGATTTGAATTAGGTATGACTTCAGCTTTTGCATTCACCATCATAAGAAAAATGAAATTTTATTTTGACAAAGATTTTGACAAAGATATTCAGCAAATTCTGAGTATCTAGTATATATTATATAATTTATATACTGAATAATTCTGAATAATTATAAAGGTCCTACTCTGTCTTCTACATTTCTTTTAATTGCAGACATTTCATTTGGGCAGATTTTAAAATTTGCTTATGTTGCTCTCAGCTTATAGAATTCTCATGAATTTTGGACAAAGGAAAGATGGTAATTTTCATTTTGGAGAAAAAATCAAAACAAGCTTTTTTCATTCAAATGTCTGTACTAGTGGTCCATTATGGATGGCTCCCACATGTCAGTAAGAAATAGGATAAATCTTAAACTCGGTCAGAACAGATTGATAAATGTAGCTTTTGGGATTGAAGTTGATTCGTTTCTACAGAACTGAAATGAGATTTTCACAATGGTCTAAATACCTAGAAATTTGAGTTCCTCTAATTTTCAGGCAGTGGGATTACAGAGTGCCAAGTTCATCATATCTTTATAAGATCTGGGCCTTCATTCTGAACACCTCACTTTGCAAACCTGATATGTCAGGGTTTTATGTGATAAAACAATCCTGAGTTCTGGAAATGTGTGTTTTTTTGTTTTTTTTTCTTCTATAGACAGTATGAAGTATATGATCACAGTTTTCAACTCTGAGTAACTAGTGTGATTAAAAGATATGGAGCACATGCAGGCTTACAGCCTGGTGCCAGGCTGGGGACAGCAGTGTGACCTGCACTCTGCTCAGACTGCAGCCACCCTTCACTGCTGTGCCTCCTCTCTCCTCTTGTCTGTTGAGCAAAACTTGCAGATATTTATTAACTTCATGGTGTTCTGGATTGTGGGGAGGGCATAGAGAACTGCTGCTGTAGTTCTGTAGTGCTACTGTGGGCCTTTCCACTCCCCATTCTGCTGGTTTTTAAAGACCTAACATGATTGTATGGTTAACAGCTGGTACCAGAGAAACAGAAAAATAGTGATTAACCTGGCATTTCCCATCTCCTTTTAACAAATGAAAATGCAAATCTACATAACAGGTTTTTTGTTCTAACTGTTCTTCATTCAGAATTACTAAATACATTACCTGACAGCAGTGGTGGTTGCTTTATTCTGAAAATTCTGTTTCTCAGGTCTTGATAGATTACTCTTTCTACTGGATTGCAGAGGATATTCCTGTTAATTTTCCTTGGCTGCTGTATGTGATTTGAGTATGTGACTGTCAAGGTCTGTCTGTTAGATTTTCAAATTTTTGTAGTTACATTCCGGATTTTATGATCTGTAGACTTGAACCCGTCTAACTGAAGATACTAAGTTACACTTTGTGAAATATACTTAAAATGCCCACCTTTCAATTTGCTGTGTCAGTTATCCAGGTTTGCAGTGGCATTACCTTTGTTGTAGTTACTCAGTTAGCAAAGACTGGCATGCTTTTTTTTTTCGCTGTCAACTTAAAACAGTCACTAACACAAAGCTAAAACTTCAGCTGCCTTCCTTGGGGAGGAAGAGTTAGCAAAATTGAACATTAGATTCAAGAACTGGGTATAAGCTTTTATCACTTGAAGGGTCAAGATACAAAAAACCCCCCAGAAGATCATGTGGATGAAGAATCTGAGGATCTACAAATTTCCCCTTGTGGTTACCTAACAGTGAGCCAGGGACAAGTCTTTTCTGCCACTGAGCTGGGAGGGTTTGGCTGACAGAGCTGTCTGACAAGTCAGCTTCTGTGGTCACCTATATTTACACCAAAGTTCAGTGTAAAGCCACACTTTCAGACAGAACTACCCCTCTAAGGCACCACCGTCCATTCCAGACAGAGTCGTCCAGGTCATCAAACTCTGTTTGCCTGGTGACCTTACTTGAAACACAGTGAGAAATGCTCAGGTGAACATACAGCAGAGATAAGGGTTAGTGATTTCCTCTGATAAGGGGTTTGCTTCCTCTGAAGTGAGCCTGATGAGGAGCTGGGGAACAGCCAGTGGGCAGTAGCCCTTTGCAAAGGCATGTTTGTCTCTGCTGTGAATCATCCTGAGAAGATGTGCCCCTGCTTCTCTGAGATTGGAGACTGGCGCTGCTCTGATTAACATTTCCTGTACCCAGTGTGAAGGTGCTCAGAGTTGTGGTGTACTCTAATTCATCAGTAGATTTCAACCTGCTAAGTGACTCTATTGCCTTCTTAGAATGGGGCTTTACGCTTTCCAGAAGGTCAGGACATCTCAGGACTTAGTTTTGAATGCTTTTCTCAAAGACCTGTCTTTTGAAGAGTGCTCAGATTTTAAACTGAAAGATTTGACCCACTTTGTAGAGGAAAAAGAACAGATAGAATTGGGAGTGGGAAGGTCACTGTTAATAGCATATGAAGTACTTCTCAGCAAGCTTTAAAATTGCTTTGTTTCTCCCTCTCCTAGTGCTGTAAACATGACAAGCCAAAGGAAGACCTCAGAAAACAACTCAGGGAAGCTACAAAGGCTATTGAGAAAGCAAAGAAGCCAGCTGGACCGGTTAGTGTCAAACACAATATTTTCCAATAGCTGTGGTGGGTTGATTTCTCCACATTTCTCAGTAGATACACATCACATATTCTGAACGGTACAGTGAAGCAAGTGAGGATATTCTCATACAGAAAGTTCACTTTTTTAATGCATAACAATGGGCTGCATTCTATTTGGAGTCTTCCTAAATCCCTGGTAAATAGACACCTGCTTAATCCAAGGTTGAAGAGAAGATGAAAATTTTAATACATTCTTTTTTTTTTCACCTAGAGTTTAGTCACCGGGCTGTCTGATAAAAGACTCATTTTTCTTGGTTTGGGCACAATTACTAAAGCACACATTTGGCAATTAATTGAGAAATATGTGGATTTTTTAGGAATGTCAAAATTCTGAACCTTATGCTTAGGAGACTATTGCTCAGAGGGAATGTTGCTAGTGGTTTGTGATATTTCATATTTGAAGAATCAAGGGATGGGATAATACTGACAAGTCATAGGCTAAGCTTCTCAGTGAGATTAAGTTTGTATATAGCAAACCTCTTATCATGGGATCATCTAGCTCTTCTCAGTTTGTGATGTCTTAAAAAAGGTATTGGCACTAGGATGTATGTTGATAAATGCAGGGGATATATCCATGTCTGTAAGTTGAAGTAACCATCATGTATTTCCAGAGAACCTATTACCAAGGTCACTGTAAGGCCATGTGGTATCCACAATCTCCTTCCTTCCTAATTATGGATAAATGGAAGGATGAGTTGCTTAAGCAATATGCAGTGGCCAGGGTGGTCTGCACAAGCATTTGCACTGTGTGCAGTGATATTTCCTGGCTCCCTGGTTGCTTTCCTTTCCCTACTTTCCTCCACCGGACAGCCCATGTCATTCTCCACAGTGTATTAAATCCTGCTTGCAGACAAACGTGGTCATTTGGTACCTGTCAAGGAATGGTAGTAGGGCAGATGTTCTGCCTCTTGCCACTGGATTTAATTTCTCTCCCTCAGTATTTCACTGCCTCCCCTATGAAGTTTAAGAGACATCTCTGATGTAAATCAAAGGAAGTTTTCTTTTCCTGTTATGTCTTCAAGAGCCCAATTCTCCTTGCCATACACTAACTCCAATTTGTAAATAGTAACTCTTTCTCTTCGGTTGGGTAGGTTATTGAACCACATTTCTCATTCTGCCCTGCAATTTTATTTTCACAAAAGGAGCCCATGGCTCTTTGCATGAGGAATCAAAGGAAGGTTTTGTTGTCTTGCAAGCTGAAATATTTCTGACAGTGAAAACAAAAGTCTCATCTCTGTTAAGGGCTTAGTTACATTTCAAATATAATTTTTTCCAGAGCAACTTACTCAGTTTGAAGGGAAATTTGAATTCTGAGGTGATACTAAATGAACTTTAAGTCATATGTATGCACAGCATGAACAAAAGGAAATGGTTCTTTATGAGAGACAGCAAAACTGGGCAGGTAGGAAGAAAGGGAATGCTGGTTTTGCAAAGGCAATACAAAAGGAAATCTTTTGTGCAATCAGTTTAGTAAATAAGAATTATAATAACAGAGACATAAATGTGGCAAGGAAGAAAGAATTTTAAAAATATATTGGCTGACCTAATTGAGCTAGAATTGCCATTGTATGATCTACTGTCGTGTACTTTAAAGTATGTTAACAAATAAAAATGAGGATAATGCCTGATAAACTGGTTTTGACTTTGAATGTTTGAGCTGTAAAATGTCTTTGTTTCAAGTATTTTTTGTTTGTGATGATATCCACAAGTGATGACAAGTTTCTTCCTATACAATATCTATTCATAAAGAGGAATAAGACATTCAACCTTTATCTTTGGAGTGAGAAAATAAATTGTACATGCAAAGAGAATGGATTGTCTATTATGGCTGTGTCTATCCCAGTGGGTCTATATGAAGCTGTCAGTCCTTGTAAATTATAAATGTCATAGAGCTTTTTCTAGAGTGGGTTGAATAACATCTTAAATTGTGGTCTAATGATATAAGTTAAAGCTGTAAACTGAGGTTGACATAGAATTACAAAGGAAAATAATCTCATTTTAACTGGCTCTGTAGGTGGTACAGTGTTCTACAGAATCACTGAGCCATTACTTGCTCTCTAATTGTCCTTAGTTTTCCTGTGCTGAGAAGCTATTAGTGCAGGATATAAATTGTGTCTGTGTTGGATTTCTGCAGCTAACTGGTAAGGAATCAAATTTTTGATTTTTCACATAGAGGTCCCCAAAGAGCCCTAGAATTTCAGACAATAAAAACTGCTAAAACCTGAGGAGTTTGGAGTCACCCATCTGAGAGACAGTGTCGATAATTTAAAGGCTTTTTGGCTGATTTCAACTCCAGGGCCCATTTTCTTTGCAGTATACTGCTTCACGCTAATGGATTTGTAATTAGTGGGGAAGCCAAATTCATAAGGCTGCTTAGTATTTAAAGTATTACAGTTCAAGCTTAAGAGACAGTTCATTACAGCAATAATACTCCTTTGTCTTCACTGCAGTTACAAAAAGTGATTTTTACATGTTGTGCTTATTTGACTCAAGTGAAGCCATGGTCCCATCATGAACCCTGTAGCTTTCTTCTGTTCTGCTTTGCTTGTCACAAGCCACTTTCTGCTTAGGTGGTTAATTGTAGGTTTCCTTTGGAAGAGTGTTGGTTCTGGCTTATGGTCTCAAAAGCAGTGGCCTTAAACTGAACAGGGAATAATTGAATTGAAATCCTATTGCTTAAGGCTCATAAAATAGAATATGAACTCTGAAGAGACAAATTGAAAGATCTGATGATGAGTGGGAAGAAAAACTTTCTGTCCAAAGCAAATGATTTATCTTCATGTCTCCATTTGCAAAACCTTATCCAAACAGGTTCAAAATCATCCCTAGCATTTGCTTTAGCTGTTAAAATCAGTGTTTTAGTTTGCTGTAATTTTTCATTGGATAGCAGAAAATGAATATGACGTATTTTTTAAATTATTATTTTTTTCCTCCATTGTGATATTTTCCTAGTCTCACCTGGGTTTTTCCATCTCTCCTTATCCTGTGTCTCTTTGTAGAAGTTCTCCCAATTTTCTGAGTTTCTTTCTCAGGAATATTCTCAGACAAAAGTTCCCCATGGTATGAAATCCAATAGATTATTTAATTTTTCTTCTTCCCTTCATAGTCTTTATATGTTTAGGCGTCTTGGAGAGGTATTGCATTTGAACTTAAGCATCATTAGTGAATATCTGTGTGTGTACAACTGAGAGCAGAATTGGCTTAAATTCTGCTCCAAAAGGAAATTGAGTAGGATCCTGCAATTCCGACTTGTTTCCCTTTCCAGCAGCAATGAGCTGAATCAGAAGGGAACTAATGAATTCTGGTCGATTTCCTTCAGTGCACCAAAGCTCTTTAAACACATACTGAAGAAGGGAAATGAAGTAGGATTAGTCCATTTCCCTTTGAAGCCAGCTGTGTGTTCGCAGTGCATGTACTGGAACATTATTTCACTTGCCAGTTTCTGGCCATGGGCCAAACTGTAGTATCATCTTGAATTGATGCAGGATCCAAAAATACATAGAAAAACACATGGACTGCCTCTGGACAATAAGTAAAAAGTTGGTGTCTGTATGGCAAACTGGCTTGTGTTTTTAACTTTTGCTCTTTACCTGGATCATCTAATTATTTTTATTATTATTTTTCTATTAGCTTTGCCATAGCCATAAGCAGTTCTGGGGCTTTATTTTCCCCTTCAGACTGACTTCCAGTGGGAGTGGGAATTTTTAATGTAATATTAAGACACTTTGTTGTTTCTTTACTGCTGTTGTGTTTTGGAGGGAGAAAAGTTCCACATGTTTCATCTTATAGAGAGTGTTTGGGGAAGAGGGATGTTTGAGGAGTTGTGTAATACTGAAAGCTGTGTATGTGTGACTCATACAAGTCCTAACCGTTGTTGTGTTGTTGTGCCTGTATATAGCACCTTTTTTTTCCAGACAGTCTCAAAACATTTTGTAAATAATATGGTGATTTTGTAGTGTGTGACACTCTCAGGGACTGAAGAAAGGACTCTTCTACTCCAAAAGGATGAGACTTTGCCAGTGCATTTCAGTTTACTATTGCTGCCACACAGTTGAACAGTTCTGATTTTTTGTGTAGGAGATAAACAAAAGATAAGTAGAGTCTTATCCACAGCACTACACACGTTAAGTATACTGGAATGAGAAGTGTCTGCTGTCACCTGAGTACTGCCATCGGAAAAAATTGGAACGTTTGGGCTGGAACCTGTTTTCTACAGAGCTGTTGGATCTCTGTGTCTTACAGGGCCTTTCTTATAATATGCTCAGTGACAGTGACCCTGGCTTTATCTATTATAGGGCATCTGTGATTTACATGTTTTCCCATGCCACTGGATTTTGCCTGTTTAATTCCAGGACACTTCTGGAGGCACAAACAAAGCTGACAAATGTGCTGCTCTGGTGGCAGAAAGGAGGGTGAACCAGGCATTTACTGGTGCAGCAATGGCAGCTGGAGGTTATGCTTTGTCACTGTTGTGTTGATGTATCTATGCTGGAAGAAATCTGTAGTACAGTGCTGACTCCAGGGATCAGTGGATGAGGGTTCTTGGCTGCCCTTAAAGTAGATGTGCACTAACCAAATTAGGGATTTGTAAATTAGGACTGGGACTTCAGAGTTGATCCAGAAGTGAGGGGAGGTTTGGTGGAATACCCAGAGCACCAGAGCAATATTAGACTGTCAGGCTGAATATAGTGCAGCTTCTCTCTGAGGTTCAGGTTTGCTTGCAGGCTGAGTGAGCTGCTGAGTTGGTGCCACAACTGACAACAGGCAACCAGCATAGGCAACCTTCCTATGGAAAACGTGCTAACAGGAAATTTAGGGAAACTAGCAGTGGATGTAAGGAAACTTGCCTCTTATCTGACTGCTTGTTTTTACCTAATAATAATACTGTCTGTAACAGACAGTGGAGGATTGTGATTGCAGGGCTGAGTTCAAACCACAAAATCTGAATACGTATGGGTCTGCCCTTCGAGAAGATTAGGCAGTTTCAAAACTAAATCCATGGATAAAGCAGTGATTTTTCTTCAGGCTTTGGAAAAACCAAAGGAATTTCTTAGTTTGCTGTTCTTTGTTCCCAGGAAAGCATGGTGAAAGGAGGGGAAATAAGAAAGGCTATACTTACATTCCCTAAAGAGGCCTTTAAAAAAACCCAAACAACCAGGCAATAAAGAGTCAGGTAGGAAAAGATGAATGGCCGTGAGAATTTACATGCAAAACTGAGCTTGTGGGAGAGCTACAGGGAGGCTTAACAGATCTCCATAAGTACTATTAACTCAGCCAAAAGCTAACAGAAAGTTGTCAGTATTCTGCAAGCCCAGGGAGCGGTCCCAAACGCATGCATGCAGATTAGACATGCATGACTTCTGGGGGCCCTCGGATGGAAGGGGATGCGCCCGATCAGGAGAGCGGGGGAAAAACAAACAACAACAAAAAAGTGCACAGAATTCAGTACTCCCTAACCCTCAAGTCTGGAGATGTTCCCTTTTGTATCCAGCACAAGAGAGGTAGAAATTAGGCCACAGCATCACTGGAGCAGACGGGCACGCTCTGTCTGCGCCGCAGCAGCATGTGCTTCTTTTCAGGGAGTTGCCTGGCAACGGAATGCTGTCCGCCCGAGTGACTGCAGGAGCCCATTGAAACCCTGCGACGGGCAGGGCAAGGGGAGAAAGGAGGAGAGGAAGGAGGAGGGGGAGAGTGAGCTCACCACTTTAGAAATTCCTGGCAGCAAAGCCAGGACATCAAGAATGAGACAGGGAAAGGAGAGAAAAACTCTTGCTATTCAAGAGTAAATCTTTCCATACAAGTCTAATTTGATTTCATGTAAGTCAAAGGGAGGGATCTAATTCCGTTGATTTTATATGATATGTGGGGATGGGCACACCCAAAGAATATATTATTTCTAATATATAGAGTATCCAAGCTTCTGAGAAACAAAAGGTGCTAGTGGGAAGCTGAATGCATATTCATAACCCTGCTGCAGGTAGTGAGAGGCTCCTCCAAGTGCACCCCTTCCCCTGAACCCCACACCAGGTGATGGCTCTGGGCTCCTGCGTGCCCAGGGACGGGACATGGGCGCTTCTAACGACGTCATTAATGCTGTGCTGGGGACCGAGTCTATTCTGGTGACCAACAATTGCATTGCAACATTCTGCCAAATGACTGATTTCTGTTTGTGTGGGAATTAGTTAAATATCACTTCATCTGGGATTTTAGAGATCCTAAGGGAGTCAAGTGTTTAGCTCTCACTGAATTTCAATTGCATATCTCTCTGGGAAAATTAATGAGCTGAGTCCTAAGGAGCCTTGCTGTTTTCTAAAGAGCTGAATGTATTGTTTGTTGTCCAAGTCTCTATTTCCTTTCATGTATACATACAGAGTGTTCATTTTTACATGCAGAAACTTCAGAAATTTCAGTTGGTAACAGTTGGGAAATTTGGAGTCCTTGCTTTTATGGAACAAGCTTTCAGATGATCCCAACTAAATTCTACTGGGAGGGTTGTGAAGCAAATAGTTGTGAGGACAGACATCTTGACCATTTTAAGAATTAGCAGCTCTCTAAAGTAAATGGATAATTCTCTCAGAAGTCAAGATCAGACTCAGGAAATGAGCACCAAAACAGCCTTCACTGGAGCCTCTTGCAACATGCTTTCCCAGTGAAAACTCAAGCCCTGGAGAAAAAAAAATGGAATTAGTTAAATATTCAAACAGGAAATGCTGTATTAAATCAGACCAATATTCCATTTGATATGAAGCCAATTTTTGACAGTTACCAGAAGCACAGGAAAGTATATTAGGAATAATTTTGAAGAGAGCTGCCTGTAAAGGGTATCTCTTAAACTGTAATTTCTTTGTGGTAGGATTACTTTTAAAAATGTAAATGTTAAAGAAAATACATGTCAGTATGGTTGGTCATAGTGAGAACTCTGGAAGGGTTGTAATTCTTTATAGACAAGTTTGAATAATTTTTTCAGAGTGAACCATTTCTGTTGTGCATGCTGCCAGGAACTGTTGTCACGCTCAGTTGTCCAATCTTCTTTGATTTTCCTCTAGGTGTACATGAGAATCCAGATATCAATATGAATGTGCTTAATAAACTCAAAGTAATTGGACAGGTGTTATTGTATCTGAGGCTGGTGAGATGTTAGGGATTGAATACACTCTCCAAGAATATGGATTTGTTGTCATATTGTCATGTTGTGTGAAGACCACTGTCCTGCAGCAGCCAACAACTTTTGAAATTCAGTGTGGTACTAACAGACTCAGGTAGAATCAGCATGGGTCATTTCTCAGTTAAATAATTGGTTTTATAGTGACAGCAGAAGAAGCTCTCTTTTAAAAAAGATACACCAAGAAGTGGAAATATTATTTCCATTTTATCTAAAATATTATATTCTATGAAGTAACAAACCCCATCAATTACATTTTTTTTTATCACAAGGCATGAGAAGAAGCTATAATAAAATAAAATTTAGATGTAATAATTTTGTTTCCTTGGGAAACTAGAGCATAAATTACTGGGTTTTGTAGTCTTTTAATAAGTGTTGGGATCTTTTGAGAAGCAAGTTAGAATGGGGAGAATTAACTAGCCAAGCAATGGGTGGTTGACAGCTACAGCTGTAGTTTATAGGGTACTGAAAGAAAGAAACCTTTTGGGATCAAACATCCTGTGTGCTCTCCCTATGACATTCATACTTTAATTCAAAAGTGCAGTCTTCTGAGATATGTTTCAAATTCTATGTTGCTGCTGTCATCAAGCATATCATTCCTATTATTCTCAGTTCACTAGGTTGTGCAAGAAACAGTTTTTCTCCCAAAGCCCAGGAAATGAGCCATGTTGATTGTTCATCAGAGAATACAACTGAAGTTTAGCTTTGTGTGAGACTGCAAGAGTATTTTCTGTGATCAAAAACTGTGTATCCATTCTGTGTCTGAAAGTAGGATCAGAAGTTCCCAGGTTTTCCAGGATATGTAATTATTTCAGCCATTCTGATACAATAAGACCGGGCTCAGTCGTTGCTTTTCTCTTATCAGATTTGCCATACTCTGCAATACAATAAACGCCCACACAAAAACAATGTTAAAATAAGGTTAAGGTGAGGACATATACTCCCAAAGGAAGGAAGTTCTGAAATACTGTTTTCATTAAAATCTTCACTCAACAAGCAGAATGTTACGAAAGATGAAGGGTCTGTGGCTGAGGACTGAAAGTATCCTACATTTTTACTGCTGTGATATGAATGTTACTGTACAAAAGGATTCTTCAGTGGTCTGACCATCTTCATATTCCCATCCACTATCAAAATGCATGAAAAGTTATTGCACTAGATTAGTTGCAATACTTACTGCTGTATTTTTTATGCATCAGTAATTTTTTTCTTTGATATCCAGAGATAGCATTCAAAATTGAGAGCCTGTGTTCCATTCTGAATTTCTCTGCCTTTCAGTAATATCCTCTGGTCATCCTGTTCTGCACCTGCAGCTCTGAAGTGGCAGCTGCAGTACCTGATTTGAAGCCTCAGTTGCTGTCAGTTGTTGTTCTTTTACAGCCCCACGTGGAGCTATTTAGTCTTGTTGAGACACAGATTTCCAAGCACATTTACTCAGTTTTACTTGGACATCACAAAAACTGCCTTTGATACAAATCTTGTTCACTTTGGTGAGCTTTCCACAGATTCCACAAATATGATTTGACACCTAGGATTTTCTGTTTATTGACTTCCTCTTATGCTTGTCTTCACTTTGGCATGATATTATTCCTACATATCATTTAAAATTCACCTAGATTATTTTGAGGAATTTTGTGCTGTTTTGTCTGAGATTGCTTTGCTGGAAAGCCACAGCATATTTGAACTGCTACATCATATGCCAGTGGCAAAGTATTATAAAAGGTATAAATAATAACTTCAATATATTTTCCTACTATATTTGCTATCAAGAAACAGAATTTTGCAATTAATTTAATATAATCATCCAGTAAGTATATTTTGATGATAAATAGTCACCTGATGATAAATAAACATCAAGCAAAAGCTAGTTTGCTAATAATGAGATTATATGTAAGAACCACAATGAAACTGTAATGACTGTACCAGCATCAAAAATTCACACCTTTTGCAAATGTTTTGTGCCCTCGAATGAACAATGAACAAAAATATGTGGTGTTTATTGAGCCATCTGAACAGTGTAGGAGGAACTGTGATCTTTGTTTGTTAAAGGCAAGTTATGACTGTCAAATTTTCTCACCTTCTATAGCGGGGTTCCAGCCTTGATGGATAAAGGTAGAGAAACTGTTGTCATCTACTGAACTTGTGCAAAGCTCAGCAGGACACTGTCCCACACAACATCCTTGTCTCTAAACTGGAGAGAGATGGATTTGATGGCTGGACCACTTGGTGGATAAGGAATTGGCTGGCTGGTTGCTCTTGAAGGGTTGCAGTCGGTGGTTGAATGTCCAGGTGGAGACCAGGGATGAGTGCTGGTCCTTGGGATGGCATCAGGACTGGTGCTGTTCAATGTGCACAGTGGGACTGAGTGCACCCTCAGCAATTTTGCTGATGACACCAACCTGTGTGGCGTGGTGGACACAGTGGAGGGAAGGGATGGAGAAGACAAAGTTCTGGGAAGACCTTAGACTCCCTTCCACTACCTAAAGGGGCTACAAGTGAACTGGAGAGGGACTTAGAAGGGCATGGAGGTATAGGTCAAGGGCAATGGCTTTAAACTGGAAGAAGGTAAATTTTAGATTAGATATTGTGAAGAAATTCTTCCCTGTGGTGATGGGGAAGCCCTGGCACAGGTTGCCCAGAGAAGCTGTGGCTATCCTCTCCCTAGAAGTGTTCAAGGCCAGCTGGATGGGGCCCTGGGTGTTCTGGTCTGGTGGAAGGTATTCCAGCCCATGGCAGGGTGGTTAAAATGAGACAAGCTTTAAGGTCCCTTCCAAAGCAAGCCATTCTGTGATTCCAAGATTGTGTACAGGAGACAAATTATGAACTGTATTAAAATAATTTTGAGGTTTTTCTTGTTACTGTCACTCTTTGATGTTTTTATTTGGGAATAAAAATGTCCGTACGGAGAAAGTTTAGATTTTTGCAGTATTTTTTAAGTAATTGTTTTACTTTGAATGTGTACTTTATCTTGGATGAGAGAGTTTAGGCAAGGCCTTAGCTTTTATCAACACGCTATTCCAATATATGCAGGTTTTTGTTGCAAGATACTATGGAAAACTGTGGGACAAGGTAGAATATATCCAGTTTAAAAACTCTGTAGAAAAGCCTGAACTTGTATGGATGTTTGTAATTCAAGATACTGTTGCCATGAGATCTGTATTTTTTTCTCATTTTACTGTATATCGTGTTTTATTTTGTTTTTTTTTGTTTCTGTCTCCTGTCTGTTCTATTTGTACTTTCTTTTTCTGCTTGTGTTAGAAAATAAAATCAGTGAATTAACAGAAAAAAACCATATAACATAAGAAATAAACAGATTTTCAGTTACAGCAGGCATTTTAATTATCATTAATAGGGATGTGCTTCTTTAAATGAACACAAATAACTGTCAAAATATGATGGCTCTCAGATTGACAACAAATGTGATTTCATTTATTCTGTCTATAGGTACAGATCCTTTGTTGTCTAAGTTGTCATAACTGATGACTTAGCGAACTGTGATACTGATTAAGAATATTGATGGATCAGTGGTTATGTTTTTCTTTCATTTTATATTTTTCCCCTTATATTTTCCTTGATTTTACTCCCCTGTGTTTGCCTCTGTCTTTTTCTCAGCTGTGTAGTTATTTAGGAAACAATCATAATGCTCGTAGAGGTTTTTGGTATAAGAAATGTTTTCACACTAAGTTTGGTATAAAATTTACATATGTTTGGCAGTGCTGTGTCAAATGGGAGTAAATCCTGAGGAGGCGCCCCTGACTTAACCCAGTGTCTTGTGTTATCCAAAGAATAACTTCAAAGCTGATTATTTCACTGAGAGGAACCACACAGGGCAACCCTTTGATTTTCCTTTTTACTGCTCACAAGCTCTGATAAAACAAATTAAAATAAAATTTCTCAAAGACTACTTCTTTATATTTCTAGTTGCCCTAATAAAAGAGATCACCTCCACGTTTTTGCTTGTGCTGTAAAGTGCTTTTCTGTTGAGCCAGTGTGATTACCATTTGCACATTCCTTAGTTTAAAGGAAAAAAGAAAGCTTTATAACTTGGAGCTTGTATCACACAGCCCTGCATTGTGTTTAACATGATTCAGTACTGCAGCTGTTTATTCCCTTTCTTCTTTTCTCTGACAACAATTTAAGATGTTTTTGTTTAAAGTGAAACCATGTTCCTGTTATTCACCTACGTTATAAAAATCCTGCCGTATTTGAAAGTGTCATCAGTTCAGCAAATGTTTGAAACTGTATTGAGAATTTAATAGATCTGAGCAGATGGGTCCCCAGTTTCGATCCCTGTAGTGAAAGATGTGCACTGCTGAGAACCTGCCTTTAAACAATGACTATACCATATGTTGTAAAGAAACACATTAAGGTTTGGAAAACTGTTTAAAAAAATGCTTTGCATCGTTCAGCCTCTTATTTTAAGATTGCCAAAGTTATCTCAAAACATGGAACAAATAATTTAACTCAGTTTAGCAGTGTTGATGAGCATTTAACCTGGTGTGTCCTAAACAACTCTGTGATAATTTAGAAAGACTCAGAAAATGCTAGTGCTGTATCAAATAGTATGTTGGCAAATCATTTAACTGGGCTGTCCTGAAGTTTTGTTTGATGTGTGAGAACATAGCCTTCTCACACTGTTTTTATTATGAATGCAGGAAGTGATGGTTATTAGGACCTGGGAATCCTGTTAATACATATACTTGAATTAACTTGTTACCACTGACAGTAGACTTACTTTGTTAACAAAGAGCTTGAAGCATTCAAGTAAAAAATAATTTATTCAAAGGCTAGTAAAAGATGAAGTAACAACTTATCTTTTAGTGCATAAAAAATAACCACACACTTAATATGGGATCTCTTTAATCTACAACAGTTGGAAACAACAAATGAGAGAACATAAAATAAGTCAAGGCTCGTATGAAGGAGTAATGTCATGTAGTAGACAAATGACTTAAGTGAAATAACAGCTGGACTTTCTAGGGTATAAGGTCTTATTTAAGCCTGAACTAAAGCAACAACTGAATATTTTGTCTACTAAAAATATTAACTATCCCTAGACAGCTTAAATAATTTATATGCACATGCTATCATAATTGCAGATCATTGCTACTAGAAACATATTTGTGAAAACAGCTTTTTTCCCCCCTAGCTATCCTCCATTCTCTTCCATGAAGTGATTCCCCTGATTTTTGGGAGGGAAGTCAGATACACTGGAAGTGCAGAGTCAATAACAGTGCCACATACCATGCAATCCCAGTGAGAAGTGGAATGCTTGAGATACAGATCCTTAGACCCAGCTTGTATGGAATTGTCATCAGATTCCATTAGATACGGTCCAAATTTGTGGCCACAGTGATTGCTAGAGACTGCTCCCAAAGACTCTGCTTCCATAGCCTATGGCAGAGCATTTATCCTCCAAGGCTGAGCCTGTCATAACTTGATACAGTTTTAATTCACAATTTGTAGCCTTCATATGGAAATCTTCAATTGTAAGTAATACTTGGTATTTTGGACCCTGTTCTGTAGTCCTTAGTAAGTTCTTAAATTTTGTTTTTTTCTAAGATAATGGTGTACTCTGACAATCTTTTCAGACAGAGGACTGAGTCCCTCATTCAGGCTGAATGAGCAGTTGTGTTGAATCATGGAGTCCAGTGGCCATGCTGTCTGCACAGTTGGGCATTCTGGCTGCCCATGGCTCACTCTCCAGGGGTACTTTAGGCTATGTCATTGCTTACTAAGATATTTAAATCATATAACTGCAGTTATCCTTTTAGAATGTGCAATATGTATGGCTTTTGAGTGGGAGGGGAAGATTTGCCTAAGACACAGGTAATAATTAGGTGGTGAAGGAATGTACATTTTAGGGTGTAATAACATTTAGCATTTGGGTGGTGTAAGCACATCCATAACAGTAGTGCTCTGCCTGTGCTGATCTGAGAACTCAGAAGGACAAGCAAGGCAAGGATTCAAGGAAAAGCAAAATCTTATTTATATGAGCTTTCAGCTAGAGAAAAGAATAAGATTTTGAGAATGCAGGACAGAAAGAGAGATGGTTAGAAGCAGCAAAAGTCAACCTGTATTCTCTTTGGGAATAATTGCTTTCATAATTTAAATTACTTAATTACATTAAACAGTTTGAAGGAAAAAAGGTGGCAAGGACTGCTGCAGCACAGGGAGAGATGGAAAAGTCATTAGTCACTGGAAGACTGAAGGATGATGATGGAAAACTACAATAAAGGGAAAGTACAGAAATAACTACTAAAAAAAAAAAAAAGTGTATTGAAATTGGTAGTTTTATTATAAAAAACCCCACAACTGTGTTCTTCCAAAGTAATTCTGAGAATTTTAGTAAATTCTTGTGGGTTGTGTTAGAACAGAATTTCTCTACCAGCATCCTTGCCAGACTGTGATTTACTATCTGTGATGTAATTGTCTTCATGTTTGTATTTAAAGTAACTAGGTTCTTTCTTTGTTCTTTAACTTCCTTAAATTGAATGTTTTCTCTCTTTAAGTGTGAAGGCACTTGTTTTATTTGGTGAGAGAATCAAAGCAGCTCAGATTGCATAGCATTGTTTCTAATCAAATGAAAGTAGATAACTCTGTAGTTTGAAAGTGAAACCCAGCAGCAGTTCCAATGAAAACAAATCTCATTAAGTGTAACTATTTTCTCTATTTATATTGCCTTGTTTTCCATCTCCTTGCAAATTGCTGTTTCTTCGTCTTCTTTTGTAGTTCTAACAAACCAAAATGAAATTAAACATGCTCTGATTGCATTTACATTATCCAAAAATTCAGTGACTCATATCATACAGAAGGTACATGATCTAAAGACTCAGTTATGTGAACTTGGTAAAAAGTTTGTTGTTTGGTATTATCAATACTTCTTCCAGAACAAATGTGTCTGAAACACTTTCAAAGGAAGATAACTTCAAAAATTTCAAAAGAAGACGTGGTTTGAGTTCTGCTGAAGTGCTTTCTGTATCAATATGATTCTTAGAAAGTGTAGATCATTAAATATCTTTGTTAGTGTATATATTTCATTTTTAGTAATGATAAATGTAGATGCATGCAAAGCTTTTTTTTTTTTTTTTTTTTTTTTTCCTGTGGAGGGGTTTCACATGTTAGTGTATATATTTCATTTTTAGTAATGATAAATGTAGATGCATGCAAAGCTTTTTTTTTTTTTTTTTTTTTTTTTTTTTTTTTTTTTTTTTAAAAAAAAAATGGATAAAAAAATTTTTTTTTTTTTTTTTTTTTTTTTTTTTTTTTTTTTTTTTTGCCTGTGAAGTGTGCTACCAAAATGAAATACATTTCTACTGTGAAGCAGAGACAAGAGTTATGATTAGCATTGGTCACTAGTTACTGCAAAAATTCCACTGAAAATCTGCTTCTAAGAAATTATAACTCACCTTACTAATACTATACACTTTAATTATGAAATTGATAGAATGACAAGCCTTGGTCTGATTTGCCCGTGTATATCATAGCAAAAATCCAAATACCTAAGCTAATTTTCAGAGTGGCACTTGTGCGTAGATGCTGGTGTTTGCTCTCATCATACTTGCATATGCAAACCCAGAAATTAGTGTATTTTTTCAGGTATACCATACCTCTACCTGAAAAAGACGTTCTCATATGTAAATATGAAAGCAGATAATTTGAAAGTGCTTCTAATATCAGCAGAAGGTGAGGACAGTAAAAAATGTTTAGTGTTAATTCATTAAGTATTTCTGTGAGAAGTGTTTGTGAAAATAAAAGGATTGTTTAATTGACTCATAACATTGCATATTGTGTGCACTTCATTTACAGTAGATGTTCAAGGATAGAAAACTAAGGTATTTGTGTGCATGTTTATAACACAATTTCTTCTGAACAAACTGGATTCTTCTGGGTCAGGTGATGTGTGAACTACCAATTCCTTAACAAGATCAGTTTAAAAATGGTTTAAAGTACCTACATTGTCTTATATAATACTGGGGATTAAGCATAAAATTACTTATGTAGAAAAGTCTGACAATTTGAGGAAAAATCTGAAAATTTCTCTGCAGAAATGTTTTCTTTTTGTCAACTGCCACTGAATAGCAGCAACCTTTCAACTGATTGCTGTAAGATACATTTTAGGAGAGGAAAGCTACTGACTTAAATAACAGGGTCTGCTTTTCAAATTCATACTTGTCTCACCTCTGTCAGTGTTTGTAGGGTATAAGTGGTTAAAGGTAACTGGTGCCTTAAGATCTGAATCTCCAATCAATTAATTTTATTTTGGATAATTGCTTGCTCTGGACATCTGGTGTGATTACTTCTATCACACTGCGTTTGTCTCTGTTTCCACCAGACATCTGCCCTGCAGACGTTGTTTTCATGGCCAAAAAAGGTCTAGAAAACCTGAGTTAGTTTCAGCTAGAGAACAGAATATGGACAAGTCTCAGTGAACATAAGTCAGTTTGTTAGTTCCATAATGTTAGCTCATGGCATTTGAACAGCCAATTTAGCTGTAACTATAAATTGCATCAGGTACCCTTAAATTTCACTCAGCTAAGTGCTTATTTTTCTTCATTCTCTATCACTTGTATATTTTGCCATGTGCAACTGATCCCTACACCATGGCTCCTAAAGATGCTGTGAAACAGCAAGAGCTGTTTCTGTAACTTTGGCAAAAGGACATTGTCACAAACATGTTTTGAGAAAATATCAATTCTGAATACTGCTGATAGAGAATATTCCTTCATTTGTTGGATACTGACAAGCAGATTACTCATATAATAATTTTATAATAGAAATGGAATATTCCTATTCTGTAGAATGCTGGTATACTAGTGAATTTGAAAGCTTATGAAACAGTGTTAGCTTTTTGGTTCTGCTTTAGTTTAAAATTGTTCCTTTTACTATCTATTGCAAAAAAAAAAAAAATCAAATATTCTGTCATGAATTATATGGCATTTCAAATCCAGTTTTGGAATTAGAGAATTGGAAGTCTCTTGAGAGTTCCAAATTAGTGGCTGAAGACACTCAGACCTGAAAATTGCACATTAGCAATCTGCAGTATTCCTTCCTCAGTGTGGTTATTCAATTGCTGGAAGAAGTTGCTGAAAGGGGAAGAAAATCTCATTGTATTTTCTCGTATCAAATTTACTTGACTATGTCTAATTATATAATGGTTGACTGTCAGCAGAAAAAGTGCTTGGGTAATGTTTTCCAAGAGCATAATAAAAAATGCAAAGAAAAAAATTGCAAAAGTGGGGTTTTTTTTGGTCCCTATTCTGTCTACATGATAGTGATGTTTCCCTTTTAGGCACTTTGGGTTGTTTCCCTTTTTTTTAAACTTTGTACTAAAATACTTCTCCATTTTGCTGTACCCTCTAAGAGTTTCCCATGCCAAACTCCTCTTACTGGGACAATCACGTGACAGTTCCTAATCTAAGAAAAAAACAAAACCACAACAGCCTTTATAGACTTTTGAAAGAATATATATATAGTCTGATCCTGAAATCTTGTGGCTTCTTCTACTGTGTCATATAAGATTCTTAAAATATAGTCCACTTTTTTCACTATATTTACTTGAATCTGTGTAGTCCACAGCTGTTGCCTTCATAGTAGACCTTCCAAATAAAATAGCTGCTTACATTATCTAGAAGCCACAGATTGTCTTCTCTTATATATCAGAGAAAAGGTGTTTTACAGTACTTATTTTCTATTATCAAAAGAAGAAAGGAGACTAGGGAGCCATCTCAGACTTTGATTTCATTGAATGTTTTTATTATCCAATTCAAGCTCAGGATGATTATGACTGTAATAATACCCTGTCTCAAAGGGTTAACTCACTTTTCTCTCTTAGTCTTTATTTATTTGCACATTGTAATCCATTCCATAGGAATTGTCATCACTTTGTTGCAGCCCAGTGTCACTCTTTGTACAGGATTGTGTGATTTCTGTTACCTTGAGGGCCTCTTGCAGTGGCCACTGCTCATATTAACTTATTTTCTATCCTTATATCTTGGTAGATGGGAAGTAAAATGTTTTACACACACTACAGTCTGTTTTGCACTTATTAACCCTTCAAGACTCACAGTCAATATGTCAGAGTCTCCTCTGAAGTGCAAGCCATGATGTACAAGAAGCAACCCATCTTGATTTTATTTCTAACAGATCTTGTGTGCCTGAAATCAATTCCAAATGTAGGATCTATCCTTTGAGAGGTTGAGGCTTATTCTCTCGTGTCACAGAAGCTATTTAACTTGGGGAATCATTCCTTCCCTTGAAAATGTTAATTCTAAGAATGTAAATACGACTTTGAACTCTGCACCTGAAGTGAACATGATGAATGCAAAGTCTCTAGGAGTCAAATTTTTCATTATATACTGGAAAAACTCACAAAATGTTAGCAAGGGAAGGTTCTGTTATCTTCAGTCACTGTTTAGGTCATCAGTTGTGTACACGTCTCTTGTCTCTGGTATTTAGACACAAGGTCTGTCCTGAACGTTTCTCAAATCTTCAGCTCTGCCTGATGGTCATTTGAAAGATAAAGCACAATGCAAACAATGTAATTACAATAAACTGGGGTTGAACAAAGCTGATCTCTTCCTGAATTTGCTCCAGCTCTTACAGAAGTCATGTGAAACCTTGTCTCCTCTTGTATAAAATCTTGCTATATTAAAAAATTATGGTGAACAGAAGAATGTGACAATTTCCTTAGAAATTCTGAATAGGTTGTCTTTGTCTTCTTTCACTAATCTTACCTGTGATTAGGTGTCACAGTTTTGTATCTTAGTTGCAAAATGGGTTATAAAATACATGCTTTCCTTTTGCATCTGTATGACACATTTTCGATTTTCACACTTACAGACATAGCTGTCTGTTTCTGCCACTTTGATCACAAACTCCAAGGAGCACCTCATCTCTGTAAGTTTATTTGTAGGAAGAACTATAAGAGTAATTAGTAATTGTCATGATACTCAAGTCAAATATTTTTGAAGTAAGGATAATGTACTTGTTGTGATTGAAGTCCTTTTTCTCTTGGGGTAAAATGTATTCTGTCAGTGTATTCTGTGCTTGGCAGTACTCTAAATATCTTTCCTTGTTTTCACCTTCAGGACCAAAATATCAGAATTTACCTTCTCACACCATTTTTTTCATACTGGGTTCCCCTTCTTGTTGAAATCTCCCTGTCATGATCCCTATGGTGTTATGGACACTACTGCTGCAGTCTGCAACTATGTGTTAGTCTCATCTATGATAACTCTTGATTTAACTCAGCTGTAATTGAGGCTTTTGCATGTTCCTAAATAATTGAGGATACAGTTTCAGAAATGGCTGGTGACTGAGGGTGCATAGGTGGACATTTCTGTAAGAGTGCTGAAATTATTGGTGCTGAAAGTGGGACATGGTTACTGAATCTGGACAGTCCAAGTGAATCCAACTAAAGGCCCTGACTCCTATTATCCCATGTAGGAGGGCAACAATCATGCCACAGTCTCATTCCAGGAATGTGATTCTGCCACCAGCCTCAGCCTCATTAGCTTTCTGTCTAGTGCCAAATGTAGCAGAATTGTCTTCCTGCTTTCTGTGCTTTCTCATGAAACTGCTTCATCCTCTCTCACAGAACTAACAAGCCCAGTCCTTCTACTACTAACTTTTTTTAAAGGAAGTCTCTCTCCTTTATTTAGTTGCATTTTCTCTTGATTCTTCCTACAAAAAGCTGGGTATTCAGAACTGCATTGTATGAGAATTTAAACTTCCAACTGATTTCACTAGGACTTCTCAAATGTCAAAAACTGAATGTAAGAACAGCTTCTCTTGGTCAGACTACAGGTTTGTCTTGCCTTGGCACTGCCCAGCATCAGAGCACAGGAAAGGATATGAGAAGACAGTAAGTATAGAGTGCTATTTCCCCAAAATGCTCTGCCAGACTCCAGTAGTTTTCAGAGCAGGAACTTCTAAAGCCAGATATGGCCTCTTTGCATTTAATTGTCCAGGCTGGATTTTCTTCCACTAATTTTATGACACCACTTTGTTTGTCCCTATGAACTTTTAGCGTCTTTTAGTTCTACAGATTAGCTATGTGCTAATAAGCAATAGCTGCTTGAACCAGATACCCCCTCATTTTTATGTCAGCCTGGTTTTACACTCTCTTATCTATTTATCTTCTGTGTAATTCAATAGTTGGTTGGTCTATCTACAGCTGTAGAGTCCTGTTTATGTTTCTGTTCCTCATATAGAACCCCTTCCATACCTGTGGTGCACATAAACATACATAAGTAATGAAAAGGAGTCATGGTGTTGGCACCTTGCCAGACAGAATGGCACATTTAATTTATTAATTGATTAAATGGATGATATCCAGTATATTCCTGGATTTCAAGCTAATTCTCTCTTGGTATTTGAATCCTTAAACTTCTGGCCATTGGTTCTTTAATTTGTAAAATGTGAATTACATGCAGTTTATCACTTCAGAGTTCAATGTCCAACAGATATATTGAGATAGAAATCAGATGGGCTGTCAAGATAATTGATTTCTGCATTAATATTTACTTCATTGTATATTTTTATAAAATTTATTAATATTTTGCTCTCTCTGAACTTTTCAGTCTGTCTATCTACCTGACTGGGGTTACTCACCACTTGCTACTCCTTTATCCTAATAATTCAGCCCTTCACATCCCTTCTCTGATCCTTCAAGTTAGCTCTTTTAACCTAACAATGCTTTGTTTCTTGACCAGGAGCTTGTTAAAATACCATTCTTTTATCTTCATAAACTGATTTTGTGACTATATGTGCATCAATGTAGAGGAATTCTTACTATTTGTGTAAGACGGAAGCTGTCTCAAATTTATGTTTATTGCATTACACAAGACAATTCATGCAGGGGGAGAGAAATGCAGTTCTTTGAGGACTCTGTAGAGAGGAAAATTCCTTTGTCAGGTAGAGTGCAGCAGAGTGAGCACACAGGTGCTGTCAGGTGCCTGCAGGAGGATGTGAGCTGCCTGACACATTCAGTTCCTGACCAGTCACTGGATGGCAGTGAGCCACAGCAAAGCCCCTGGGAGACAAATACCTTGTCTCTGTGATGGAGAGTCAAATACTGCAGTAAAACATCCCCAAGAGGAAAACATGAAACTAGGAGAAAGAAAAAAGAGAGAATTACAGAAAGGTATTAATTGGAATAAGTTTTTGCCTTGGTTCTCTTCTAAAGGACTTCACTTTTTGGAGACATGTAGCAGAATGTTTTTAGACAGTTCCAACATATTTTATTCTCCCCTCATCTCTTTGCTGTTCATTCCTCTTTAATGCATTTCTGTTTTCACCTTTTCCTTTCTACCTTACTTTTTATTCTCATCAATCACCCTTTGATAGCTTTATATTTACCTTTCTTTGTGTGGATCAGTTATTGAAAGTAAGCAACTACTTTTGATGTCTCATTAGCACTTTTTGAAGCTTTCTTCTTGCCTCCCAGTTTCTGGTTATAGAAGCGTAACAGTTGTCATGAAACCAATATCATAAATAATGGAATCTGTATGTTTGTGTATCTGATGAATATATAATATTCAGTTGCCATAATTAAGGCAACTGAAAAGGTTTTAGCATATAAATAAAAAAGCACTGTCTGCATTTTAAACTTAGGGAGTTGCACACAGGCAGCTTCAGAGCAGCCATGAGCAGAGGTGCCAACAACAGAATCAGATAGCACTGCTGGGAAAAAAAATACATTCCTGAGTTTGACATCTGGGTCCTGCAGCTGGAGTGACTGGAAGAAGAAAGAGAAACAGTACAGACTGTCATCAAAAGGAGATACTGGTGCCAAGTGGAAATTGCATACAGATGCCACTTTTTTACTTAAGACAAATAGCTCAACTATACAACAGCAACAACATCCAAAGATGTGCTTAGAAGTGCCTGATGGGTAAATGAGCATTGCTTTTTGTAAGTAGAACTGGCTTGTAACTAGAGATGTGAGATTTTGAAGTTGAATTTAAAGTTGGATACATTTTAATGTTTGAATAAATAAGCTCCAAAGAATTTTTATGTATAAAAAGGCAAAGAACAAAAATGGTGTATTCCTGCTATTTTCTGAGTAACTCATTGTTTTAGCTTTCCTGCCTAGTACTTCACTTTGCAATATATCACTCTTGCTCAGCACATCAGTTAACCACACAGGGGCCACTGTAATCACTGCTGAAAAGCTCCAAGTATTTGAAGCAAATACTTTGATAACTTTCCTAGAACCACGTGATTCAAGCTTCTCAACAGAGAAATAATGTGTATTCACAAATAAAATGGAAAAAGAATCCAGGCTTTTAGGAGTTACTTGGCTGATCAATATGGTCTTCTGGGGAAGATAGATAATCAGGTAGTGCTGTGTAATGCCTGCTGTGAATACAAAAGGGTTGTGTGCCCTCTTTGTTGAGGAAACTCTGCAATAAGAACAATAATAAAACAGGAAACACAACAGCATAAAATACCAGCAGGGGTGCTCTGCCTAGAGAAGGTACCAGCACCAGCCCTAATGAGACTGTGACTGGAGAAGAGACTGGATAATGCCACAGAAATAAAGATGAAGGAGGAGGTAGATTTAGATTTTAGATTTATTTAGACCATGAATTAATGGTCTGAATCTACTGCGCAATGAAAAGATGTCCATGTACTGGAATCACTTCTACCCTGTTGATGACCAGCAGGAAAGCTGGATAATCCATGGGTCCTAAGGATTTTCCTTTGCTTATAGAGGTCGTCCCAGGAAAGTTATGACATCTTCAGTGTTGCAGATTTTCTGTAAATGTTTAGAGGTTGTACAAATTCCAGGAGCACCAAACCAGGCATCTTCTACAGCATAAATCAACCTTAATTAATAAAACTGTTGCATTACCATGGTATCTGATTTTAGAGATTGAGTGTTTAAGGCATCTGCAAGTGTATTCCAGGCTACTTCACTAGGAAGAGTAAGTGGGAGTGCTTATTTGGGGAGTAAGCAACTGGTGGTTTTGAAATTCTGTCTACTGAAATACTTGAGGAAAAATAATGTAGTTTGGCAGCTAAATAACTTCTTCACTGAAGGACACTTTACATAATATACTGCAAATTGAAAGGAAAAAAGCTTGAACCCAAATCAATCCTATACAAACAAGACTCTTTCTTGTTTAGCTTGTATTATAACTTGCTGTCTTGGTGCTATCTGAAGCAGCATCAATGGGTCTTGCTACCATTTGGGAAACCTGTGTGTGTTTCAGTCACACATTGTTCTTGCAGGATTTCCTTAGGCTAAGCCACAGAAGTGAAAGAGCTCCATTTAAGAGAGTCTGTGAATAACTAGGAAATGAGCATCAAACTCGGCATTATCTGAAGATGTTTGTTAACATGCAGGATGTTCCTTAAGGCCTCTATCTTGAATGAGAAGAGTTTTTATTCAGGATTGCTTTTTGAAAAAGCAAGAGTTCTTTTGCATGCATGTCACTATGGGCCCTACTCAGGCAAAGAACGCTGTTTGATGCTCTTGGCACAGTTTCCTTGGATATAACTGCTATAGGCAGCCTTATTTGGAAGAAGATTATAACTTTTCAGTGGTGAGAATGGGCACAACCTTGCTTAGTTGCCTATAAACTACTCCTGTTCTATTGCAAAGTTGTAACAGAAATCATAAAACCCCCTGGTTCTCTACTGAGGGATCTTTAGAAGAAAAACACTTCTATGGAGAGAAGGCTCTGCACTTTCATCAGAACATCAACTGTGACCCTTGCCTTATTTCATAAAAAAATATTACATTTTTTATCTAGCTGAGAAAAAGGAAATACCTTTGTATAAGCAGTAGACTCTGCTTCCTAAGGAATGTTAGGCAAAATTATTTCTTAATATACAGCAGAATAACAAAACAGCTGGAGAAGCAGGTTTTAGATGGGTGCCAGCTCAAAAGTACAGCCATGGAGATAAATAAAATTGAAGTTTCCTGTCAGAATAAGAGATTATGACCCAAAGTATAATTAGCTGGGTTTGTGGGTGTGTATCTGTGTGCTTGCACTGATGTATTAAGAAGACACATATGTTTCCAGAAGTATGTTCTAACTTGAGGCCTTGCCTACAAAATTTACACTAGTGAAAAAAATCTAGAAAGTTGTACTGGTGTAGTTTTCTGTAATATTGGCAGAGTCTCAGAAACAGTTTCAGAGAAGAGAAAATTATTAACCTTTAGACAGTGAAATCCTTAAACTGTGAAAGCAATCCACTAAAAAGTTAAGAAAGCATAAAGCAGAACCTTGTTAATACAAAGACAAAAGGAATCCACTCATACATTCACTCTTGTGTGCTTTGTATAAGCATCATCCTCATCTCTAGGGAAGCAAAGGCTTAGAAGAATACAAATGCTGTATTCATGTTTATCTAATTAATTTATAGAGAGATTCCTAACTCAGCAGACAGTTTTTTATATATCAAAGTCAAAGGTCCTAACATATGTCAGCCTTCTTACACAGATGTTATACATTTGATATCTAATAAATAATTAAACATTAAATTCAGCAAAGCTACACAGAATATAGATTTGGCCTATTTAAAATTTGAAAACCAAAAATAACATAGATACCACAATGATGTTAATAAGGCAAAATGAGATTGTTGACAAGGTTGGCTTTGGAGGCTATGTCAATTTATGTTAATTCAGTGCAAAATCAGGCTGGGATATTGAATACATTACCATTTTCCACTTTGTGTCCACTGACTTGTAAATCTTGAATTATTAGCTTTTATGTCTGATGGTTTTATCAATTGCCTATTTTAGATTGAAGCAGATCTTTTAAAAAAGTCAGAATAGCATAAGTTTTCTGTTTACACCATCTTTTCAGCTACTTTAAATTAGCAGAGAAGCTACTATGTAGTGTATATGAAGATACCTGCACTTCAGAAACAATAAGAGTGTGGCTGAAGTGTGGTTACACCAGCAGATGTGAACTAATTTTTTATCCTTTCCAAGTCATAAACAATTAACTGTTTCTTTTCCATAAACTCAGACTATCTATTGTAATGTAATGGAACAAATACAAAGCATCTGGAAAGAAAATAATTATAATTAAATTAGTCTTTCCAATTAGAGAAAATGGTGAGCCTTTCCCTTGATTTAGAGTTATAATAATCATTTGTAATCTGATTTAAGAGGGGCTTATGGTTGCATTCATAAAATTGGGAGACATTAGGATTGACATGACCTCTTAGGTATCTAGAGAAATTATAGGTCTACAGAGGTAAGTATATATCATTAAGTCCTGAACTGACAGCAATTTTTTATTTGTACTGACCTTTGGTTGGATTAAGTCCAGTCATCAGAAAATAATTCCATTTCAAGCAGCTGAGCATTATTATCAGGTTTCGCTGATTCAGGATTAAGTGTACCTCAGTGGCTGAGGAGCTCATTAGGATGAGCTGTCCGTTCGCTGGTGGAGTTTGTGAAATACTGAGGAGGAAAACACGATGGAGCTGCTTCTGTCTGGTGTGTGAATATCCTCTACAGCTCCGTTTTTAGGTGGTACAGAGTTTGTAGTGTTCTAGACTCCTCTTACTGACAGCTAGACTACAACACATTTCTACAAATGATGTGGACACTTGAATGCAACCATAAACCTAAAGAAGCCTTTGTGGGTTCCGAGTAGATCTGATAGCCAGACATCTCTTGCTGCTAACGCGCAGAACTGGATGGTGCCCATTGATAAGTAGGTCTGCCTCACCCCCGGCAGAAGTCATAAACAAAGCACTTCTCAGCTTTTTCCGAGGACAGTGCTTACTCCTATAGGTGCTATTTTTATCCTACACAAAACATTGAAGAGCAGGAGGAGGAGCCCTTTTTGAAAAACAATGTCCCTTGTCAAGGGACATCGGGGCAAAAGCTCGGGTTTCCTTGCAGTCTGAGAGCCACTGTCTCTCGGGAGGTGCTTAATCACCATGCTGTTGTATTTGATGGGGTGCTTTTGTCTTGGGAGTCCTTTTGAAAATGTTGAACTTTGCATAAATAAATATTCACCAAGTCGGAGGGAGACTAATTCTATAGCCCAACGGTCAGGACAGCCGGGATGGATAAAGGGACAGGTAATCACAGCTGCTTCCCTGGCTGCATTGATATTACCTCGGCTAATATCACCCAACGGCACAAGTGGGCTCAGTCAGTGTCACCTCAGCAGTTCAATCCCGTGTTCCAGTTCAGGAAGATGCACCTTCAATTTTCTCTCAGGACATGGCTGGTGGAGGGCACAATAGGCCCCAGTTTGGATGGCAACTGAAAGAGTATAAGCAAAGTGTATGCTACTAAGAACAGAGGATTTTAAAATGGATTCTGAGGAGATACAAAAATCTTTGTTCTCATTATTTAATTGTTACTGAAACTGGTGAATGAATTAATGAGATCTCTTTCAAACACCTGGGAAGCAGAGTCAAATATCACAGACAAAGGATTTTGTATCCTTCATCTGTTACAACTTTTACTACAGATCACCACAAAGTGCTTAATGAGGGGGCAAAGTTTCTTAATACTTCCTCCACATTAGCTTGTAGGAAGAAAGCAGGAGTGAGTAGATTCAAGGATTTGTGGCTTTGTTGACTGTTTATTTTCTGGGCTGAAGTATGATTAAACTATTGGACTGGAGAATACACTACACTGAATATTCATGCAGATGCCATGCTCTCCCCTTTATTGCAGAATATTAGAAGAGCCATATAGCTCCATACATTCAAACTATACAATCTGAGCATATTTAGTCTGGCTTCAATGTGGCTGGGCTGACTACATTTCAACTTAGTGAAACTAAGTTTGCCAGTGAAGCAGGGATCTAATGTTTTTTCCTAAGCAGTTGTCATACCAAGAGGCAGCTGCTTTTCTTAGATGATAGGTTAAGGAGAGAATCATAGCATAATACTCAAACTAAGTGCTTGGTTGTGTTTTTCCTTGTTTTTTTTTTTTTTTTTTTTTTTTTTTTTTTTTTTTTTTTTTTTTTTTTTTTTTTTTTTTTTTTTTTTTTTTTTTGTTTTTTTTTTTTTTTGTTTTGGTTTGGTTTTTGTTTTGTTTTGTTTTGTTTTTTGTTTTGTTTTTTTTTGGTTTTTTTTTTTTTTGTTTTGGTTTGGTTTTTGTTTTGTTTTGTTTTGTTTTTTGTTTTGTTTTGTTTTTTAGTTGGTTTTTTTGGTGATTGTTAAATGGGAAAAGACCCGCTCTCTGCTTTTCAAGGACTCTGCTTTTTAAAACTGTACTAACATCCATCTCATTCAAAAAGCCCCGTGGACTCTATATATGAATGTAGAATTGCACTGTGTCTTAACCAATAGCTGCATTAAATCTGATGAGCAATATAGTCAAGAACATGATAGATAATTGAGATGTATTACAGATCTCTTTAGTTCAAAACACTGTTATTCAGGACTTCTTTCTTGAGCTTTGTTTCAGGGAAAAGTGCTCTGCAGGACCATGATTATGTAGTCAACAGGTAATGACATTTTACCTCAGGAGCAAATAGGGCTCAATTCCTTTAATGAGGGGCATCTGTTCTCTTCATATTTTTCCAACCTCTTGGCCCCTACCTGAGAACTCATGTGTTTCTTTAACAGTTTGGCTGTTTGCTTAAGGAAGTTTTGACAAGATAGCTAAACTGGTCTAACAGCTTGCTGGTCCCAAAAGCTGGGGTCCCACTTTTTTGCTCCCCTGACAGCTCCCAGGTACATGAATCTGCCCTCAGTCTTGCAGTTGCTCTGATTTTTGACTTCTTAGTGAGACAATTTGGTTCACTGTGCTGCCTGAGATCCATTCACTTCCTTCTGTTCATTTTCTGTGGCTGATGGGCTTTACAAAACAGGAGTCAAACTATGAGCTTATTGCTGCTGAAAGAAAGAGTGAAAAAAGTTTCTTTCTTTGCTTAGCCATGTGTCTGATTACTTTTTCTTTCAATCTTAAGTGTAGCCAGCCCTGTTTCTGAGCTAACTTCATTAAAATGGTATAAAATACTTTAAAAAAAAAAAAAAAGGTACTGTCTATTTAGTCAATTAATTCTCTTCAAAATAAAGAGTGACTAATTCAATAGATAATGCACAGCAGGTGACAGGCTCACAGGATTTAGAATCAGAGTATTGAAGATATCAAATGAAAGGATTAGAAGAGGCCAGGAGGGAGACTGAAGCTGGCTTCCCAACAGAGGAAGTCAGCTTCAAATTCCTGTGAAACTCCAATCTTCAAGAGCAGAACTGATTTGCCAGGGAGTCACATGAGCAGAGGCTGAGGAGTCTGCATAGGTAAGAGTAAAGGAGAGAGGGAAGGGGACTGTGAGGTATGAGACTCCTTTTGGTCCTGTTGATTAGCAGATGAGCTGAGTTACCTTGTGTCAGTGCCCAGTTCTGTGTGGGAAAGCTCTGTTAGAGGATCACCTCAATGGAATTAGGGAGAAAGAGAGCAAGCAAGGTGGGGGCATGACCTGAAAGGCCTTGGAAAGGAAGGTGGTGAACACTGAGGGGCAAGGGAGGACAGGAACTCTACATTTCCTTTGCTGTCAAATTAAATCTAACGTGAACCTTGCCCTTGTAAAATAATCCCTTTTCTCCTTGTATTCTTGTTAGACTCTTATCAATGCATTCCTATGCTGAGTTCCAGCAGTGACCTTAACACTTTTATGAGATGTAATTCCTCCCACAAAGAGCAGGAATAACAGATTTCAGATTCACAACATACCTAATCTTGACAAGACGCAGCTATTGCTATCACAATAAAACATGTCTGTAAAAACGCCAGCATAGTTCTCTTGCTTCCCACAGATTTTAGAGATGGAATTGATCTGTGGACACTGAGGCCCCAGTTTCATCTTCTACTAACAAGCATACCAACATTTTTCTCTTTGGTGAACTCATGCTCAGGCATGGCAGAATCAGTGTTTTTAAACACATTTTAAATACTAAATATTTTCCTAAAAAAAAAAAAAAAAAGCAAAAAACATTCATCTAAGACATCTAAGAGAGGCTAGTATTGAAATGGAGCAGCCATAAGAAAGATACAAGGAGTTGTGAAAGGAAATCTAAGGAAAGATGAACTTGAACTTCTCAAATTTATTTTGTGTTATTCTGTTGAAGAGTGTCAGAAATTTAGGATTATCACCAGTGATAATTATTGCTGTCTAGTCTCATTGTAGCTTGCAGAGTGCCGAATTCCTGGGCAGCTCATGTTCCTGAAGCTGTGCTGATATCAGTGGTGACACTGACAGGCAGGTAATGTCCCCCTCAGCCTTTCTTACCCAGATCCCTCTCTGGAAGATGTGCCCCATTACCAAGTGCTGGATAGGAAAGAACCAAGGAAGTAAACAAATGTGTGCTGGGATTGCACTTTAAAAAATTTGAGAGTAAAGCCAATCTTTCAGTTTAAATTTTTCATACAATATAGAAGTCATTTATCCTTCAGCTAAAGAAAAGCAGATGTTGGATTGGAAATACCCATGAGAAGACATAGAAACAGTTGTCAAAGCTGTAACTTTTTTATTTGAAAAAGTTTCTTTTTACTTTTTCTTGTTTGTCCTGGATATTTTGCGTAGTCTTAATAGAACAAAGCCATTAAAAATACTATTAAAATATTTTTTAAAGAAAAAGTTAAGTAGAATAGAAGCTGTGAAACAGCAAAAAAGTCCAAGTCAATACCAAACCAGAACAGAAGCCAAAGAAGTCTTTGCAGTGTAACCCTTCAAAAATCCCTCATAATTACTAATTACAAGCATTACTGTTTGTGTGGTGAGAATCTGTTCCTGGTGTGAATTCTAAAGGACAAGAGTATTTTAAATGTTGACCTATTTCCTTCAAACACTGTGCCATTGAAGACAAATTACTGCAAGACTGTTGATAGGTGGATATGCAAAGCTTGCAAGCCTTCAGTAAGAGAGAACCATTTTGCTGAAAATTTACTTCTGTTATGTTCAGCCCAACAGTTCCACCTGTTCTGTACTGAAAGATTTAGCTTCGTGACATCTCTGACTGCAAGTGAAATCAGCAACTTGTAATCTTCATTTGTAATTGATTTGGGCTGTAAGATTGTACACTTTAGGAAGCATATTTCTTTAGGTACCCTGCTGTCTCTGAATTCAGTTGGAGTTTGTCACTGAAGCCATCTGTCCTTCCAAGAAAATAGTAGTTTTAATCAATACCTGCTACATGTATAATGAACTCCTCTTTAGTCAGTGGTAACTGTGCTGGAGCCTGGATCACTTGTATCAGCAACTGAAAATGGTCCTTGGTAATCTACATCATTATATACCTGTAGATATATTTATGTTACATATTTATAAATAAGCAAACGCAAAGTACATTAATAATCAGCTTCTAGTAAAGTGTTTTTAAAACCAATAAGAATAGCATTGTTTTATTGTATGTCCTGATAGAACTAGAATGGTGGGAAGATAGTAAGAGAATTGTTATTAAAACATTCTCTTCAAACTTTGCTCTATGGAAGATGAAAGATTTTCAGAGAAAATGAAAAGAATGACAGAAAAAATGTTACCTAAAGAGAAATGATTTTAAGAAATCTGTGCCTTCTTTATAAGCAATAATCCCAGTACTCATGTAATTTCAATTGACATGTGATTTATGGCTGTGAAAAAGAGTCTGTATAGCTCTTTCAAAACATAAAGTGAGGGAGTGGCATCCTTTGAGCAAAAACCTCTGGGGCTCTATCTGCTTAAGTGTTTCCTAAGTTTCAGCACTATGAGAATATGAGAATACTCCATTGTTAGGGGATTTTGGAGGCATGCCTGGATCAAGGAAGTACTTCCTCGTCATGCTGTTTCCTTTCCCAAACAATGTAAAAAATGGCCTTTTCAACCAAACATCTAGAGGTGGTCACTTTGTACATTGTCCAACTAGAGCACAACCATTGCAAGATAAACCATTCACTTGCATGAATGGCTCCATGTTATTACTGCCACTTCCTTTTTATTTTCATGGTGATTTTGTTTTGATTTATGTATATGCATAGAAGTTCAAGCCCCTGTATAATGATTGTGTCATAAAACTGGCCAAGAAAGCAGCGAGTGACATCCCCTGCTCACTGCCCTCAGTGTACATTTGCTGGGGCAGCCTCATTACACCCCTCAGCTTTCCACATGCTCCTCTAATGTGGGCTGGGTCCACCTGATCAGACAGAGTAAAAACACACCTACAAATAATGGATTGCCACACAAACAATGGGTTACAATGGCATTTTACTCCACTGCTTTAAGTGTTCTGACTTCACATCCAAACAACATTTCAGAGGAAGCAAAAGTATGTTTGCGTACATGTTCCATTCTTGGTTTAGCCTTGCATGATCCAAAGGATTTCGAAGTAATCTCAGGCACTCAAAATGCGTGCATTAGAGTATTAGATGAATATCCATGTTTTAGTCCAGCATTGCTGTTGGCACATTGCAAAAATCATAATTTTTGCAGCAAAATACTTTGTGCCTGAATTCAGTGGAAAAAGTTTTTGTAAATACATTATAAATCTTTTAAACGACCACATAGCATTTTAAACTGGTTTGTAACCAATACTCAACAATTTGTAACCAAACTCACATTTGTTCTCTGCTCTGTGTCTTGAGTTGCATATTTAAAATTACTTGGACACAGCTATTTTATAACTTCAAGAAAGTGCTGAGACTATGCATTGTCTATATCTTGAAGAATGTCATGATTATCCTGTGTGCTAGAGAGGAGTAATTTGGAAAAAGACTTGGAAAGCCCCTTCAAAAACTTTGGCAAATTCTTGGTCTGTGTGGACTTGTCCAGTGTATAAATCACAAAATTAGGTTCATTCGCCTTGGTCGCTGAATTTACACTTTGAAATACTCATTTACCAGGACCACTTTTGCTTCACAAAGATCGAAAAAGTCACAGCTTCAACAAAATATCAGCCTAAAGGTGATTTTGTTTTGAAATGGAACAAATTAATATTTTTTACCAACATGGTATATTTGGAATAGCTCAGTGGATTTAAGAGAAATTTGCCTTATTTTCTCTGACTTACTCATAGGTAAAAAGACAGAATTGGATTAATAATTTATTGCTGTGTTTCATGACAGCTCCATCCAATTTGCAAATATTTGCTCTGTAAACAGTATAAATATATATTATATTCATATTTATAGATATATGAAGTTATTTAGGAATAAATACATGTGGCTTTTGACTCATTTTTCTTGCTGAAGCAAAACCCCAAAGAACTTGCCACTTCTTTTCAAGACAGTCTTCTGTCCATAGGTTCATTAATTCTACTGAGAACAATGCCAGTTTTATAAAAATCGTCTCTCTGGGGCATGGGTTTAAGTTTTTTTAAAATTTTGTTAATTAATTTTCTACACAAATTCTTTCTGTTGTTTGTTTAGTGTCCTTTTAGTGGTCTTTGACAGTAACATGACTGGTGAGTTTATTCTCTTTCCTGTTAACTCTGCTTGAGGTAGCAGTTGGTTGACTGAAGCGTAATGGGAATAATCTAAGTTAATGCTGGGGGCTCTAAACATTTCCTCAACAAATAAGCAGCAGTGTGTTGATAGCCTGTAAGTATTTTATAAGTGCAATTAAATCACAGTGATTGATTGGGCTGGGGTGAAAACCAGAATCATTTAGAACAGCAAATTCTTCACAGGGAAACCCTCACTAAATTAAGAAAACACACAAACGAACAACAAAAATAAACCATTTAAGGAGTTCTGCTCCTATACCATGTTTTCTTCATTTTTCAGCCCTGTTTAGGAGGAACAACTTGATCAAAGTGAGACCTTTTGTTTCTTGAGAATGCATCTTTTCTGCTGTTAATTTATGTTGAGAGAAAACACTGAGAGTTAACTGATCTAGAAGTTTAGTTGCTAAAAGTGGGGGAGGAAATCTGTGTCCTTTTCATTTTATCTCACTTTTCTCTCCCTTTGCCTGGCTCCGGGTTACAAAATCTTGCACTTTTGTAGTACTTGTTGGATTCCTCATAGAACGCATTCAATTCACTAAATTGCTGGAAAATTACCTATTTTCTGCCAGGTTTTGTGCTTGTTCAGCACTGAATCAGCTCAACACAGAATCAGATGATTACTACTGTCATTGCAAGGGAAGGAGTGCAGGATGCAGTCAAGGTTGCAGCCTCCTCACTGGAGAGAAGGGAAGTTGAAAACAGAAAGGTAATGTATTTATGAAAATATCTAATATTAAATATGGAATTTAATGTATAGTTTAGCATAGTGGTACTGGCTCCACAAAATCACTAGGGTGCTGTACCTGTGAAAAATTTAGTTAATACCCCTGCAATATCTATGTTGCCTGTTTCAGTTCTAAGTAGTAGATATTTTTTTTTCTTTTTTTTTTTTGACTTCTAGGTTGTTTTTTATATGTAAGTAACAGTTTTGTTTGTTTTGTTAATGTAAGTACAAATACTCTCAATGGCTCTGTTCTCTTGGGTATCCATTACTTCTGAATGCACTCTAATAATGTGAAGACATTACTAACTAGTCAATTAAGATTTCAGCACTAATTATTGGTAATCCTATAGTCTGGCTGATTCCTACTGAAAATATTTTCAAGAATTGGCACACATTCTGTGTTTTTAAAAGGAATATAAAGATTTTAATATTAATTTAAGAAAATCTGGATGTAGACAAGATAGGGAAAGCTCCATAGAGGAAAACCACTTACCTTTTTCAGAGCAGATACACTTTAATAGAATAACTTTATTTCTAGTCAGAAAAGGCTTTGATTCAGCTACATTTGATTAGTATTAACTTGTGAAACTAAATTTTGAACCACAGCAAAGGCAGAAGAAATGAAAGGATTGACTTTGTACACAGGGCATAAAGGTTAGGCACTTGCAGTAATCTGAGTTTGACTACTGAGGCTGTAAACTTTAGCAATTGCTTAAACACATTGGTTTTCATTTGTAGATATTTTGCCTCAAAAAGTTCTCTTAGTGACAATTTAAGTAATTTCAAACATAATGTTAACTGCAGCAAATATATTCCAATGAAAAAAACATATGACAAGGGACTCAGAGGTGTCAACTGAATAATCAGTATGTACTGAAACTCATTTTCCTGCTTTTCACAAGACCTGCAATTTTCTAAGACATTATTGTGTATTTAGAATTGTAAATAAAGGCACTGAGAAAAATTCAACCAGAAATGAAAATACCACTCAAAATAACTTTTTTTCATGTACTTTTATTTTACCTTGAACAGAAAATTTTGCAAACCATCAATTACTGAGAATGGAAAAACCCTAGCATGTAACAGGAGGCTTTGGTTATAAGTGCCATTTCTACAGCAGTTAAGCTATTGTAAACCAAACATCTTGTAGTAAGGTAAAAATATCCAGGCAAACTTTTAAGAATAACAGCAACACCAAAAACATTTACATATAAACAACAGAGAAATATTTTCTAAACTTTTAACAGTCACTTTGCTACAATCCAAAGTGTTTAGTTCACATATCTATACATACAGTCACTAAAACTTTTGTGAACCAACCACTTGTCCACAGGACCTGCCTAGACAGTTTGTCATCAATACCAAAGGTTTTTTTATATAAATAAGTCAATTAAACTTCACAGAGACTAAAAGAAACAATATAAAATTCCAGCTGTAAATAAATCTGTACATTATGGTCAGTCTGAAATCTTGCGTAGCTTTAAAGTGTCTCTTTATAAAATGATGGCAAGGAGCAGTGTTAGCTGGAATGGAAACTCGAAGACTCCGACTCTGTAGAAACAGAAGAATGTCCTGCACGTTTGCCTTTTGAAAGAATCTTGAGGCTTGATCCTCTGCTAACTGATGTCAAGGCATTTTGAGCTGATGTTTTGAACTTGGCACCCAAGAAGGCATACAGAATTGGATTCAGGCAGCAGTGGAAGAATGCCAGGGCTTCCGTGATGGAGATCCATTTGTGCACTATGGTCTCCAAGCTGCAGCGGTGTCTGATGACTCCCAGCAAGATGAAGGTGTCGATGCTGATGCCGATATAATATGGCAGCCAGCAGGCAAAGAAGGCAAGGATGAGGATAACCGTGGTCTTCAAGGCTTTGCGCTTCTGGTGGCCTTTGGAGTGTGACAGCTTGGATATGATAATGCAGTAGCAAGTCAGAATTATTAGACCAGGCAAGACAAGTCCTACCAAGATATGCTGGAATCTGAATGAGATCAGCCAGTTTTCGTGAGGGTACAAGCGATCACAGAGATACTTTCCTTCTACTTCACTGGTACTGGCGAAGATTAAATCGGGCACTGTCAGAAGCAAAGCTGGCAGCCACACACCTACATACACCACCTTCTCAGCCAACAGCTTTCGTGGGCGCTGGCTGTTGGTGGCGTGGACTATTGCCAGGTAACGATCTAAACTTATGAAGGCCAAAATCAAGACACTGCTATAGAGGTTGACTGTGTAAATGACATGAACTGCCTTGCACAGAACATTCCCGAAGTACCAGCCAATGGCTGCATCCACAGACCAGAATGGCAAGGTGATGACAAAGAGGAGGTCAGCCACAGAGAGGTGCAGCCTGTATTTATCAGTCATGCTTCTCTGCTTCTTCTGGTAGCCCATAACAATAATAACCAATCCATTGCCAATTATTCCGGTTAGGAAGATGATGGAGTAGATTGTTGGCAAGAAGATCCGGTTGAAATCGGCATTCTCATGTTGATAGCATGGCTCTTCATAGTCTCCATAGTCACCCGAACCAATCTCATCTGTGCCATTTTCAGAAAGTTCAATTAATAACCCAGAGGACAGCTAAAAAAAAAAAGGAAGAATATTAAATTAGATTTTTTTCTCTGCAAAAACTTATTCTATATGACAATATGTGAAGGGTTGCTTGAACAGTCTTCACTGTCACAAATGGGCAAACATTTTGAAAACCCAGTGGGAAAATACAATGTTTACATACACATATATAAAATACACAGCAAATAAGAATAACTTTTAAAACTTCCTTTGTCTTTCTCTGCGGAGTAAGATCTTGCTAAGGGCAGGGCATGCAGGAGCAAAGAAAGATAATGGCTACTCCCAGAAATATCGTTGGTTCTGGACACTTCAGTGCTCTTATCAGATGGGCACTACAAACAGGAGAGCCCAGAAAGTGCCAGATACAAGAGGTCTGTCGACAAAGAGCATGACCTATCACATTTAACTTCTACAATAGAGAGCTATAAAAAAATTACTTAGAAATGCTGCTGCTCCAAAGTCCCTTCTCATTAAGAGGATAGGGTCAAGGAGAAATAGAGAAGGTACCCTCGGCTGATGTAATAAAGGATAAATAATAGCAAGAATTCCCTGCTGAGAAGCAATTGACAGCTCCACACACTCAGACAAGGAAAAAAAACCCAAAGCCCATAAAGAAAGAAAGAGAGAGGTGACCTTAATCAGGGGAACTCAAAGCCCGTGAAGGGTCACCACGATGGTCCACGTTCCCTCCCTTTGTTCCCACCCTGTGCGGTTGCGGGGCCGGGGTGAGCGCGGCCGGCGCGGGACTGCAGCCAGACGGACCAAGTGAGCATAGCGGTGGAAAAAGGAAGCGAAATTTGGTGAGGGCATGAAAGCGCGTCAGGAAACCACCAACGGTTTTGGCCACGGCGCTAAAAGCAAAGGTGGCGGGAGAGTGCCATCTGGCTATGTGCAATTCCTAAGGTTTTCAGATTTTTTGCTGTCATGCCCCGTGTCCCACGGACCCCCAGGCTCCGCGCAGGGCGCGCCCGAGACATCGGCAGCGCTTCACACGCGGAGGCAGCGGCTCCACGCGGGCATTAACTGCGGCCCTAAAGTTGGGACTTGGCAGAGATCTCCCTTTTGCTCCTAACTGCTCTCCAAACCGCGGCAGAGGAGCTGCCCCCGGAAGAGTGGGATGCCGCCTCGTTTCGCTCGGGGAGCGGGCGGGACGGCCGGGCGCTGCCGCCGCTCCCAGTCCCGCCGGCAGCCCGAGGTCTGGGCGCGCACCGGGGCAAAGGGATACCATGCCCCGGAGTCAGACCGCTCCAAACTTCCTCGCCTCTTCCCCTCTCATCATTGCCCTAGCGCTAATTGCTCTGCCGGCGTTTTTCAGTCCGCAAAGGTAGCACATGGCACTCGAACTGACGGCCGAGCAGCAGAGCCCCAGAGAAGGAGCGGAGTGCTGCAGCTGGAATTTGCAGTGGCTGCAGCTGCGCCGAGGTCCGAAGCGCTGCAGGCAGAGGCAGCAGTGGCCGGGGCTCAGAGGGGAGCCCTGCCCGTTCGCATCCCGCAGACCCCTCCGCTGTCCCGACCCCTCCGCCCGCAGCCTCCGCCGAGGGCACCTTTGTTTGCAAACAGCGCGCACATGGGCAGCCGGCCGCGCTCCCGGCACTTACATCCATGCTGTCGAGGCTGCTGTCCATGCTCAGAGCCATCGGACGGCTCCGCGCTCTCAGACTGTTGCCGCTGTCGCAGCTGCGCCTCTCGCAGTGACACCACTCGCCGCTGCTCCAAACACGCCCCGACTCTTCTGGCGGGACGCGCCGCTTTATAAAAGGTCCCGGGCTGCCCCCCCCGCCCCCGGGGCAGCCGCGTCTGGCTCCTCCCCGGCGATGTCGCCGCGCTCTCGGGCTCCGGGCGGGCGCCTCGGGCCGCTCTTTGTCTGCCGCCCCGGGCATGGGAATTGCACTTGCCCGGCGCGCCCGCGGGGGCCACGCTCCTCACGGGGGCATTTGCCCCCTTCTGATTGATGTGTTCATACAAGCGGGCTTTTGAATTTCCCCTCAAGAACATTCTTTGAAGTGTGTTGTAGAGCCCTGGGTTGCCATGGGTACCCCAGGCGGGCTCCGAATGAAGTCACTGGTCCAGGAGTGTGGAGGAGGAAGAGCAGGGGTCCTGTATGTCATTCAAAATACTGGCAACTCTGTCCTCAAAGTTGTCTCTTCCCCTCTGCTGAGGAGAGGCAAGGAAGCAAGGGCTGGTCCCTATTGTGGGATGAGAGGTTCTACAAGCTTTTCAAGGTCTGCAACGTGAGTGGGCTGCAGGTTACCCTCTGAACTCCTCTGGCACCTGTGGGTTTGGGTGAGAAGTTGGATGATGATCCGTTTCATGTAGCTGGATAATATTTAAAAAACCCAACAAACACACAACCAAACAACCACCCAAACCAACCAACCAACCAACCAAAACCCCAAAAACCCCCCCCCCCCCAAACACACAAAAAACTCCCCACCAAACCAAACCCAAACACCCCCGCACACACATACACAAACCCACCAAAACCAAAGAAGCCGAAAACCCACAACAAATAAACCCCCAAACCCTGAAATTATATATGTAGAGTATACATAGCAATCATAGGATAGGTTTGCAAGAGAAAATCACACCAAATATAGAGACAAACAAAACAGGATGATTGATTTCCTCTACAATTATCTCTGGGGTCTCGTACTGTTAATATTCATGCAGGCAAATTAATTTGCAGAAAAGGTTTTGATTAGCAGAGTGTGTCATGTGTGTGTCCCCCCTCAATTTCACAACTCATAACAAAAAGTTATAGTGAGTAACTATATTGGGAATAATTCATTGAGTTACATAGATTTACTCTTTACACTTGATTTTTGTAGTGGCAAGAAGAAGAATGGAGATAATATTCTTTATGTAATAACAATGTTCTCAAATTAGCCCGGTAGCCTCAAGGGATGATAAAAGTGAAAGTTTGACCAAAGTTTTGCTCTGAAATGCCTCTATGATCAGTTTACATGCGAGTTAGTTAAAACACCCGTTTCAAATGCAAATATTTTTTTCAAGTATTTGACAAGAGGTACAATCTTACTCTTCCTCTAACAGCTCTAGAACTCTTTCTCACACCCTTATGATTAATAACCAAATAATGTTTATCTTTAAAAACATGGTATGTAAGGTATGACCTATAATGTGACTGTGTACTTTCACTGCACTGTACTTTGATAGTAATTCATATTTTGTTAGCAGGTCTGGAATATTACATACAAGTTGCATTAAAAGCAAACTGTAATTGATTATTATTCAGGAATTACCAGTCTTCAGAAAATTCAGTATCTACTTTGTGTTTATATCAAAAAAAATCTGAAGAATACCACACTAGAATTCTATAAAAATACAAGACCTTCTCCTGAGTCTCCATAATTAGATACTAACCCTAAGCTTATGATACCATAAATCTTCTTTAAGAACAAATGTGACAAAATTGTAATTATTGCTATTCATTCCTTATTTTCCATAAAAGCCATGATACGTTCAATACTTTTTAGACACAAAAATAGGAAAACACATTCCCCAAGTCATCACAGAATGTGCAACACAACATTAGATATCCAGGCAGATAAATGAGCAGATGAGGGATTTTTGTATACAAATGAGTAGGACCGTGTCTAAATAATCATCTTTCACTCTTTCACTTGTGGGGGGTGCCCAGCTCATAGCACCATCAATTGCCATGCAGTTTTCAGCAGGGATATGGTGCTGGAAAGGCTCTCCAGCCTGCTAAACATGCAAACCTGTGAACCGGATTTTCAGAAATACGCATATTGAACAGGTTCTAAAAAACTAATCAGGACACAGAACTGCACACAGGGGAGGTGAGCTTTAAGGAAAAATTGGTTTCTACCTTTCCAGAAATTCATTTGGGTGACAGATGTGTTTTTGGAGTACTCTCATCTTGGAGGGGCACAGGTGATTAAACATTGCTCCTTCTCTAAGTGTGGAGAAAAAAAATATGCTCACAGTGCAGGTAAGTTGTGGCAATGGCTGCAGATGAGGAAAAGATATGTAATAATATTATAATATAATATAACATAGTATAATTATGTGACGTGACATCTAGAGCTGTTTGACAAGTTTGAGAGTTGCTCTTCATTGGGGTGGATAGCATAGAGTGCATTGACATATGGGGAGGGATGCACAGAACTGTGAGTTTAGTTTCAACCCAAGCAGACAAATGTCCCAACAGCTCCATTTTACTGTACAGGTAGGCCTGTAACAGCAAAATATATGATGTAGAAATTGATTATGTTAATTAGTGGGATATGGGACAATCACTCAGTTATTTGTTTTCATAGATAGCCTAAGAAACTTGGAACTGAGGAACGGTTCACTGGATTAGCCCTGAAGCATGCTGAGTGAAAGGAAATTTGGGGATGATACCGATCTGATGAGATGTTACTGAGGCTTGTTTGGATGAAGGTCCTCTAAAACTGTCATTCACACTGCTGCTTTGTTATCTATGATCTCTTTTGTTTCCCCTATCAGAAAATCCATGTGAAAACTTCCTTTGTTGCACAGAGGACCATCCAGGGCAAGTTAATGATTTCCAAAGTGATAAAAGAGGGGAGCTGTTTCTGCAAAGCATGTAATTCTGCATCAGCTACAAATCTTCTTGAGACAGAGCTAGCAAATAGCAATTTCCAAGCTTATGTTTTGCATTACATGTTTTCCTGGTCACAGAATTACTGTGAAAATCAGACACTTCCTAACCCACGTAATACATGTTTTTACTACTGAACACACACCTTCTAAGAATAAAAATCCTACATGTTCTTACTCTGTTAGAGTAAGAGTACAGTTCCTTAGGTTGTTAATCATTAACTATTTTCTTCTAAAAAGAGACATAAGTGATGGTCGTGTAAGAGCAAAGTAGTTACTAACAAACCTTTCTAATGGTAAAAATACTGTTTTGATTCAGCATCCACAGGAGTAGAAAAAGAAATTGCATTTTATTTAACCACGACCCTATGTTAAATGATTTACTTAATCTGAAGTCTTCACAAATGCCTTTAACAAAGTAAACTTTTAGCTAATAAAACTTTGATGGACAATTTCCTGTGGGCAACACCTAATACAAAGGAGGTACAATCCTTGGATTATGGAATATATGAATACCACCATGTATTACAGTGTTGTATTAATAAATTGTTTGGTTTTTTTGTAGCATTAATGGAACTATACTTTCAGGACAGGTAGAAGTTGTCATAAAAACACATAACCAGCAATATGGCTCAAATGACTGCACTATAGTAGAGGGAGTGAAAAATTTTCAAATATTCACTGATTTTCTCTGTGCATGCCAATTCCTGTACTGGAAGGTTTCTGGCGGTAGAGTGTCATCTGAAAAATTAACAGAAAATGTGCTCAAGAGTTGCAAGGCATCAACTTTGAGTAGTGGATTTTTCTATTTGAAAAAGTATTCCAGGGAACAGATGCTGTGGATTTGCCGCTAGACGAAAAGCAGTTTCCTGATAAAACTCAGAAGTTCATTACAATACACTGGATTGACTTAATGACAAATGGATCTTCAAGTGGCCTGAAGTTGTATACATAGAGAGGAAAAGGATATACTCTCCCTTTTCCATCTGATCTTTCTGTTGAAGTGGGAAAGGTATCAATCTTACGCCTGTTAGAATGGTTACAAGCGGTTTGCTGGGGTTGGGTTTCAGTTAATGGCTTTCTTTGCTCTTGGTTCTCAAAGCTCCCTTTCTCCATTTCTTCCATCCTGTGCTGCAGTGGAAAAAGCCTACCAACTGTTACCCTGCTCCTGGAAGGAAAGTGCCCCATTTATGGGCAGGGTGCCACCTACACTTGCTAATTTGAAAGCTAAATAAAACCTGTGAAGGAACAGGACATATCTTTCAATTAGTAGCATGTTACATTGCCACAGAAATGAGTCCCTGTCTGAAAGGAATGATACTTAAATATCAGAACAAAATTTTAGGGAAACCCTTAACATCAGTATAAGAAAACAAAAGTGTTATCAGCACAAACCCCAGATTTCTCTCTGTTTCCTTGCTGTTAACAAGGACAATTTATATTGTTTCCTTTAAGTATTGCCACAAGGCCAATATGTCTAAAGTCAGCACAGAAAAGTCAGCAGAAAAAAAGAAAGAAGTGCTATCCTCTTAAAAGAATCATAGTGACTCTTGTGTTTTAATCCCACCTCCATCTGTGGCCTGCAGCAAATCACTTAACCCTCTGACTGTGTTCAGCCAACTGTAAAATGGGGATAACAATACCTACTTACCTACCTCAGAGGAGACTTGTAGGGATTAATTGGTTGATGTTTGCGAGGCACTTTGAAGACAGAAAGTGCTTAATTTAGAGCCTGTTGAAATTATTGGTGACACTGATCAGCTAGAATTCAAAGGGGACCAAACTCATTAAGGTTCTGATCTTCCTCCATTTGGCTGTGTTTATGGGTTAGCAAATCTCACTGCATGCGGACAGTTTATTGTTTGTTTGGAAGCAGAGTAGACTAAAAAGATGCTTTGAACAACTTGGTTAATCCTTTTAAAAAACATGTCATCATTTGCATATCACTGGAGCTGAAGGGTTTATCTTTGATGATTCTATACCAGAACTCTTCTGGAGACCTGTTGAAGTGGCTTTTTTTTCCAGAACTGTGGTCAGATCAAAATTATGAAAACAAAATAAAGCCCCCCTAATCATATATAAGTAGTTTCTTTCCTATAACCAGACAGGATTTTGGCTTCCAGAGCGTTTAGATAGATTTCTGTTTAGCTATGAGATGTGTTTCTTATAATGTTCTTTTATGCTGTAAAGTTGCATTAGAAACTTGCTCCAGTTCACTTTGGATTACTAAGATGGAATTTGTTTCTGGGGATCCATGCTAGGAGCATACTATATCTTAAGGGCATAAGGATAAATTAGAAAACATGTCCAGCTATTCATCCATACATGAATATTTGCCAAACGTCATGATTTCTTGTAGATAGCTTCAGAAACACAGTTGTATCTGGGACTGGCCACTGCTGCTCCTGCCTGTGAAAACAGGACTCAGCTACTTGGAAACTAATAAACTGAACAGGGGCCCTGAGCAGCCTGCTCTGGCTTGGAATCCACAAGGTTCCTTCCAACCTGAATTATCCTGAATTATTCTATGATTGAAAATGCCTCCATCAGACCATGTCCTCATGCCTCTGCTACTAGCAGTGCCCAGAGTTATCTGGATCAAAACAAATCCCTTTATGTTTAATTACATTAAACCCATTTGCACTACACAATAGAAATGGCATTTTGATGTTGAGTTTCCGCCCTGACAGTTTTTGATCAATCTTTTGTTGAAATGGTGTCTGTGGAATTGTGTTCTTGGGATGTAGTAAAGTATGCTAGCATGTGCCATGTTTTCTTTATAAATTTCACACGTTTCTTCTACTTCTTTTCTTTGGATACCATAGTAGGCATTTATTTTCCACACGTTGTGAGCTTCTGAGCTTGTTAAAATAATTTACTTACCTCATTTGCCCACTTGTCTACAAAGTGGCACTGAAAGCAGAGCAGGAGCAACCACTCTTCCTGTTTAGCTCAATTTGGCATCTGAAGCTCACAAATGTTTTAGTTTTATTGCATCAGCTTTGAAGTCTGTACATGTGGATGCTGGATGTCAGCTCAGATACTTGTTTTGGAATCCAGGATTTCTCCTGGTTCAGCAAGTAAGAAGATTGCCCAAATTTAGTAATGAGCATTCTCATAGTTTCTTTCTTTTGGATCTGTCCTCCCACTGTTTCCCTGAAAATTCACTTTAGAATTCGAAAATTCCAAACACTTTTCTTAGTATTAGAAACCAGGTTTGTCATATGCAAGTTAGATATGTACAAGAGTGATACTGAGCTTACACTTTTGAGTCAGTCCTTGCTCCTTAGGTAATATTAGCATTAGCTCAGTAACTGGGGTGTCTGTTGAAACATGACCAAATATTTCTCAAACAATCAAAAATCTCTATTAGATGATGACAAATTTTTGGTCCTGCTGCCAAGCCCTCTATATACAGTACTTGGTGAAATACCATGAGCAAATACCTATATACAGCCTGTTCTGTCTATTTATTTAGCCAAATACAAGGATGTAAATAGAGAGCTGCAGGAATATTTACGGCAGGTACATTCCTTTCTGTTCATTAACTGCCAGTGAAATGAGCATGATATTACACACTCCTTATTTTGAGCTGATTTATCATGAATAGTGATATTTGTTCTTGCTGCTCTGAAAATTTAGTAGGTAGGATTTAAGGCCTAAACTTTGGAAATAATCACTAAAATCACATAGTAGGTTTTCTCTTCAATCATTACGTGACAAACCTTTTGAAAGGAAGAGATCTGCTTGAAGAACTGCTTGAAGAAATTACTGGCATGTTGAACCTCTTTCTGTGGTTTAATGGGGAGGTAAATCCAATTTTCAGGGTATTTCTTACCACATAAAGAGTCACATGACACAAAGAGCTTATCTCTTACAACTGAACATGCTAAACTTTCATCTTGCTGGCTTAGATTAATTTTTAGGAAGTGGAACAAGCAATTTTAGACAAACTTTATGCTGAACCGGGCATCATCCACATGATTTCCATAATGGCTGGAACTCGAAGACTGTACCAACATCATGGTGTATGCTCTGGATGATTCTACAGAAAAGTGACAGCATGCTAGTGCCTGATCCAGGTCAGATCCATAGGGAATTGGGAATTCAGCAACAAAATGAGGAACTGTAGAGCCCTCACCTTTACAGGAAGAGTTGAGGCAGAATCCTTAAGGAGCATGAAGAATAGAAGATGAGCACCCTAGAAAATAAAGGGCATAAAAAATCTTTTCCTGGCTTTTCCTTTTGCATAAGGATAACTGCATTTGGCTTGTATATGGACCTTAAGGTGAAATAGCTCTGTTCCTCCCTGCCGAGAAGTCTCCATCTGAACACAGATCAGTTCTTTTTCCACTGTCTCACCTGATTATTGCACACATCACAGAAGCATCTAGAAGCTGAGTTGTGATGAATATATTTGGTCATGTGTGCACAGTTGTTCACGCTTCAATATGCCTAGCTATGCATCAGGCCACATAGAAAAAAACATCTTCCCCAAACCTGCATATAAACAGAGAACAGGTGAGTGTCAGTGGAGGAGAAAGGAAAAGCACATCCAAACAAACTGTCTCTGTGTTTAGGTTTTCCATCACCCCCAAGCTACACCTGAACACAAGAACTGGGGAGAATAGGAACTCCAATGCTTTAAAGTGATGGTTCCAATTTAGCTTAATTTACATTCAAAAATTTTCCATCTTAAACTGTAGTCTACAATCCTGTTCCTTTATTCAGGAGTGCAGTACAATTGGACATGGGAAGAAAAATTTTAGCCCTAAATACTCAATTTATAGATGAATTTGCTATTCTAGGAGTTTGCCATTATTTTAAGTGATGGTTCTATATTTCTGAGGTTATTTTTCAGTAGTGAGTGAATATTGTGAAAAACATACAAGAGGGGAATTCTAAAAATACTCCTAGGTTACAGTTTGTGTTCAGCACTGTCTGTACCAAATTATAGTAGATTTTTTTTTTTTAAACGTATAAAAACAGGAAGAAGCCTTGCTTCTACTGAGGACCCTGACAAATGTTTCTACCTGGCTCTTTCTAGAAAGATCTCTTCAAGTGCCAAGCAGGGGTCACTGTAACCATGGATACTTATACTCCATTTTCCCCTGGTTTTCTGTGAAAAACTTGGTAGGATGCCCAGTTTAAACCACATTTTGTGTTAGGTAATCATAGGCTCAGTCTGTTCTTAGGCATTGTGGTTTTAAGTTTTCAACGGTTTCTCTGTGGTTTGAAAGCTCTGTTTTTTATTCCCTCTTCTTTTCTAAGCAAAGAAGATGTTAAAGCAAAGTTGCTTGATAACATTTATTCCACCAAAATAATATATTTTGGGAAGGTTTGATTGCTGTGTGGTTTAAAACTGAACACCACTCAGAAACCACTTAAGCATCATATTCAATGCAAAATATCTAACATTTTATTGCATCTGGAAAGAGGCTGCTCAATTTCTGGAGCTTGTCAACATGCACCTAGGAATTAAGAAAGACTTGATCTGTTTTCAGCATGTGTCTTACAAGTCAGTCATAGAAAGATTTCTAAATGCATTTTAATGAAAAGTAGAATACTTATGATGTTGCCTGTCAGTCCTCCTTTGCTGCTTTGATATAGACCTACAAAGGATCTGAGGGTGGTAGGAGTGGTGTCATCCAGCTGGGGGAAGAAGCTAATTATAGATTTTTCTCACCTTTTGAAAACATTGGAGTTGTTGAATAGGTGGACAAAGGCAAAGATTCCCAATATGAATGAGAATAAATGAGTATATGGAAATGGAAACCATTCTGCTGGATGTGAATGCAAAGAAGGTCAGATCCTCTCAAGAAGAGTCCTATCAGCTCCATCAGATTCTGAAAGGACTCTGTTAAGCCTTGAAATGGTTAGTTTTTAATAATCTGTCAAAAGCAGGACAAAGTTATGTGACTACTGACTGCAAATGCACAGCCTACATCTGAAAAGAATAACATGATTTGCTATTACTTTAGTTGTCTGACTGGAGTGCCAAGCTTTAGAACAATCTCTGGAGGGAAGAATATTTAAAAATGTGGAAATGAATTGAAACTAGAGCAAAAAGAAAGTTGAGTTTATAAAGGTATATTGTAGTAGGACTACTTAATAGCTTTTATTGATAATTACTTCTCTAGACAAATGAAATATAGTAAGTTTCACTTGTCTGGACCTTAGTCAATAATTTCATAGGGTGCTCTTTAAGTGCTGACAATTCATGGAGCTAGACTGAGAATTAATACAATGTATCTAATATAAAGGAAGAAATTTTTTAAAGGAAAATAACAGTACAGTGATGACACTGAAGGGAACCAGTAGGCTGTTGGAAGGCAACCTTCAAGGTTTATGGGTGGAACAATGGTTACTCTATTTTGTGTTAGCTTTGGAACAAAAAGTAGTTAATTCCTGAAATTCACTGCTAGTGGAAAATGAGGTGCCACTGCTGAAATCTGGATATCCTCAGACCTGGCAGAAGTGGGAACACACAAAGAGAAGAGCCAGTTGCAGGATGAGTCTGAATTTCTCGTGCACATTGGGAAAGCTGCATTGCTCATTGAATGCATCAAGTAGGAAGGGAGAAAGAAGTACTGAGGGGAGAAAGTGCTGTTGCTGCCAAACAGAGCACTGAAAAGGTGTCTTCTGAAATATTTTTTACAATTCTTAACAAGAAAAATTAATTCAAATAGAATAGGTGCAGAGAAGAGTGATTGGGGTGAAGTGTAGAATGGAGAGCTGTTCCTGCAAGAACAGGCTGAAAGAGCTCCTTTTCATCAGTTCACAAAAGGGATGTTGAAAGGGACAATGAAGCAAGATACTAGACATCTGGAAAAGAAAAGAAATACTGGGACCAGTATTGGCACACAAATGACTGGATGCAATACCATGGTGAATACACACTGTAAATATATGAACAAGTTGTTAACTGTCAGAGGAATGAGCTTTAGGAACAGTTTCCCCATACAAGAGAGGATTTTAACCAACTGCCTGCTTTGACAGATTTGCTGGGATTGTTGGTCCTAGATCAGTCCCATTATCCTAAGTTCTGATCTGAAATTCTGTTCCTTTGATAGCTACAATGTCTGTGAAATTTAAACTATCACATACCTGATGATCACAGATTAGAAGCATTCGTGTAACTTTTGTACTATGCATTTTTATTAAATTCAAAACTTTGTGTCTCTTTCTTTTGGTTCTCAGGAGCTATTAGGGTAGCAAGGTCAGTTTTACATGTGATGCACAGAGCTGCTGAGGAAGTACCCTTCTGGCCCCTAAAGACAAAGTAGTATTGAATAGTTCCTAAATCCTGATCTTGTTCTAAGGGAGAAGCGATTTTCAGCCACAGATTTTAGTGTCCAGGGTATGCCAGATTTGGTGAACAAATATCTGTTGGCCAATATAATGACAACTGCTTGTGTCAAGTGTATTTGTACCTTGAAAATATGTATCTTAGGGTAAAATCAGTCATGTTCTGTACTGCTGCTTATCACAAGAACTCAACCAGAATCATTGATTGAGTAGTTTCTGACTGATTGTGTGAGAACTGCTGTGGTAGAGAAGATTCCAGAAAGGCAAGTGTTAGTCTTTGAATAAAAGTCAAATACAAACATTTCAAATCTTACGAACAAAGAGACACAAGAGCCTTTCCATCATCGGTCTTACTGCCAGTGGAAGGTGGTTTCCTCTAGGAGAGGTAGAAATCAAAGGCAAGAAAAGGCAAGTAAAAGAAAAATGTAAACATGCAGAGCCAGAATCTCGAGGTCAGGAAGAGGCCAGTGCCTGACATGGTAAAAGCAAGGTTTAATTGTGTTCTTAGACTTTGATTTTTAAATTAGTACTCAGCTGAGGGAAAGGCTGCACTCTAAACAGTAAATACTTTGTGTGCATTATGTTAGATATTAGGAAGTACAACCACAATCGCAAATCATTGCAAAGTTGGTTTTGTTAATTATTGTAGCTTGGATGGTACCAGAATGTATCTTTAAATTTTAAAAACTCTGTAGAATTTGAATGCTCGTTTGTGTTTGTTCTTATAAATTGGATGTAAACAATGAAATAGAAGCAATGTAATATAGAACAACATCTTGCCTCTACTTCTAGGTAATATCCAGTTGAATGCAAAACAAAACTTGTGCAGCTTCTTACACCCCAGTCAGAGACAGATGGACAAGAAATGGCAGTGAGTGTTTAACTGGCCTCATGCCCAGTCTTTAATGTAAAGTCCCTGAAAAGGCTCTTAGTTCAGGGTAACAAAACACTGGCAAGTCTGCTTGTGATTCTTTGTAATATTCATGACACAGAAACCACTTCCCATCCAGGTAAATTCCATCTCAGAGAGATAACTGTGAGCAGGGACCACAGAATAAAAACTAAAAGACAGTAAACTTCATGGTAAGAGATAAAAGGAAAACATGTGGAAATAATATTGTATATACAAAGTCATACATGTACACTCATCCCAGAACAGCTTGTCCAACTCAAAATATCATCCATGAAGTAAGAGAAGGAGGAATATCAGCTCAATCATTTACTTGCAAGTGCTGGTACCAGAGGTGCAATCTCTCCAGTAGCCAGACTGACTTCTGCATCAGCTTTTCACAACAGTGATGTGGTCAGCTGGGAAATGAGTGTGGAGCCAGGCACAGCCTGGGTCCTGCTGTTGTTCCCAAGGTGGAGAAATCACCTTGACGGCAACAGGTTTTTATTGTGGAATGAAGGCTGCTTCAGGTTAAACAGTGAAGAGAGTGAGGACAGCAAAAAGGAAAGATGAAGAATAAGTTCAGAAGAAGCAAATAAATAGGAACAGAGGCAGTGGGGTCACTGAGGGACAAGAACATGAAAAGATGGTGACAGATGAAGTGGATAGTCCTTCTTTTTTATTTTCAGTTGTCACAAACCCATAGAAAAACAACCTCATCCTGGTGCATGAGAAGAGGTAAAGATCTCTCAGTCAAAGAGCAGGTCTGTTTGAATTGCTGCAGCCTGAGCAGAATGACAAATGGAAATGGAGACAAAAATGGGGGCCTTAGGGGAAATTTGTCCTAGCTCAGTACAGACAGGGATAGCACCAGAGTCGCACAGACTTATTTATCATCCAAGGCAAAAAGACAAGAGAAACTAGAGAAAATAATGGTCTTACTTACACTTTATTTCTGTGAGAAATACTTTAAATACAAATAGGCAGACACAAAGTTTCTTAATAATACATGTTGGTGCCTTTGTGCTTGTGTCTACTCTAAAAAGAAAGGTATGCAATGCATGGGAAAGTATAAGATTGGCAGTTTTCAAGAAAAGTAAACCTGTTCTATTCCAAGTGCCAGGAAAGCACAACCACTAGAATTCAAATATGGACAATGTTACAATTGCCATCTCTTGCTCTTGAATAGCAAATATCTTTATCTGTTTGTCAACCATGTTATTAGTCAAACATTTAAAATCTATTTTTATATCTAACAAATTGCAATTTTCTTTCTACTATTATTAAGCAGGAAACCTTTGTAAGTTATTCTTGTGATTTCTTGCTTGATATGGAAGAACATGTACACATATTATCTGCCCTTTACACTGTGCAATGTTGTGGAGGGGACAAGTCTCCTTTTAGCTGTAACAGGGGACAACTTGTGTATTCCCTTCTGAACCACATGACAAAGGACCAAAATAATCACCACAACAACTCACAAAATAGCATTTGATCTGCTCTGATTGCAGGATTTCCATAAATGGAAGGCTTTATTTTTTGTAAATCAGTGCTATAATAGCCCAGAGAGTCCCACTAGTTTCATTGCTAACCATGAGTACCTACCTACAGAGTAAAAAGAGTTATTTAGTTCTTTCCTTGCAGTAGTCAATGGAGTGTCACTCAGGTCGAAGTGTAAGATGGGGCCACTTGTCCATTAGGAAGTGGAATGAAACCACTAATTCATTTTATGTAGACTACAAACCAGCTGCCAGACAGTAATAATTTTCAGTCAGAGCTGACCTGGGGTAGATTTAACAAGTGACCTAGAAATGAAAAGCTGGGTAGGCAACTGCAAATCCCCTGAGTTGTTTGGAAAGGCATGCCTCTAAAAGATTTAGGAATGTATAATTTAGTAAGGGACAGACAGTGTGTTTTAATTAATATGCTTGTATTTTTCTGGGTTGGATTTTCTTTTCCAGTTTACTTGATACTGTAATTTATGTCAGTAAAGAAGGGGTGTAAAATATTATTTCCTAAGAATAGTTACATTTTGTATCGACTTTACATGTAATTAAATTAACCCATGAACAGGAAAGTAATACAGAATCAAATTCCTGCAGGGCAGATTTGCATTTATGAAAATGAATGACAATGCTGTGAGTAAATGCAATGCATTTTGAAATCACTAAAATATTTCTTTGGTTGTGCCTGTCAGGGGAGGTACCCAGGAATGAGTAATGAGACTCTTCAGAGCAAGGGCCTTGGCAAAAAAAGCTGACACTGTTGGTTCTGAACAAACATGAATAACAGGGAGGCAAATGATAAAATAATGAATGGCCTAGAGAAAACAGAGGAGGAGCTTATTGTCTTCTAATTTTACAAGGCTAAAATAAGGGGACAGTCAATGAACTTAATATAGATGTGACCTATTGCTCTTTGGCTGGGGAAGTCACACAGCTGGGGTGCCTGAGAGCCAGTGGCAGAGGGAGGTCACTGCCCTGGCGTGTTGGGAGCACTGCTGTGATTTTCAGATTGCTGAACCTGAAACTGAACAGGGATTCCAGAAAGGAGATGCTTGTTGGAATATTGTATATATCCAGAGCTGTTCCGATCTGTAATACCTGCTCCCACAGTAATATGTCTCAGGCAGAAAAAGGCTAGACGGCTACTCACTTTTTTTTTTCTTGGTAGGATTAATCTTGTGCATTTTAGTTCCCTAAGTTGGTTCATTGTGGAATTGGAACCCATACAAGGGAAATGGTGGGATTATATTGCTAGGATCAAGACTGACGTTAGTGGGGCAAGCCATTAGATCTTCTTACCACTAATGTGAAAATGCATTTTGAGAGATCCATGGAAAATATAATGGCTGGCATGAGGGCAAAAAGCAAACCATTTATCAGCTGGGTGTTGTGGGGGGGTGGTTGCATTTTCTCCTGCTGGCCACTGACAAATGAAGGTAATATGTGCTAGGGCCTAATGCGGTGTAGAAATTCCCATATTTCTATTGACATAAACCACAACATTTTAATTTACCCGGGGAGAAGCTACACTCCAGTCCTTGCTACATGGAACTTGTCAGTTGAGGCTCCAGGGTTTTGATAATGGCTCTACTTTTCATGTGCTGGATGACTCCAGGCAAACCATTTCCCTGCCACTGCAGCAGCTTAATGCTTTTTGAAAAGAAGATAACACATTGTGTACTGGACTCCAAGAAAACCTTGAATGCTAGATGATCTCATTGCATGTTGACTGAGTTAGGAAACATGCATGATAAGTTAATGTTTCTTTAATTAGTTAGGCTGTTGGGGGTTTTTTGGAGGAAGAAAGTCCAAAAGCAACCAAAAAGCCAATCACATTTGGGGTTGATCTGTTGGTAAAGGTGACCTCAAATTACCTTACATTGACTGTGGCAATACTGTGCCTAAGAAGAGGGAACACTACAAGTGTGGCCTGCCTGTCACAGTCACAAAATCACCTTATAGCCCCTCAGTTTACTACAGGGCATTAGTCCCCAAAGGCTGACCATGCACACCTTTCACTTCTGCTAAATCAAGGTGATCTGTTGTCTTATTCTATGTCTGTCATGGTACTATTCTACTCATTTTCTGAAACTGCAAGATGTACAAAGTATTTTTCTTTTACTTCCAGCCAGCAAGAAAGTTTTAGCCATATTTTGGGCTGTTTGATGGAACTATTGAGCTTTACAGTTTTCCCCATAGATGGTGAGGTTGCTGACCTCTATTGAAAGAGTTTGTGGGATAGATTCTGAGCCATTTTTGTCTCTGCACACCTAAATTTTGCTCTTGATGTTGACAGTTTCATAGTTCCAGTAGGATAGAGCTGTCATCAAGGGAAGTTGAGATCACACAGCATGAAATGGTTCCTCATTTAAACGACACTGAAGGAGAGCTTGGACGTGGAGAACAAATAATTTAACCTAACTGAATGTCCCAATGAGAGGAATGGGGAGGACTGAACATGCAGATGATGATTGACTTCCAGTGGTTTGCACTGGTTTGAAGGTTTAGTGAAATATCCTTCTAAACATTGATTATACCTACAGACACAGAAAATTAGACTTCTCAGACATTAGTCTATGAATATCTATAGTAAATTTCCAAAGAATTGATGAAGAACAGTTCTTTTTCTGATCAAGGTAGGAAGGGTTTTACCATCTAGGACAAACCTCACATTTCACTTCTATTGTGTTTTTATCTCTGCAATCCAAATAGAAATGTCTGTATTGGAGGTTAGAAGAAATCTTTGCCTGGAATAAGTTATCAAGCCAGGAGGCAAATAAATTTGTGGCTTAGACAGAAATTCCCTGTTTTGTAGTAGACATCCAAACGGAATGACTTCAGAGTTAATAGTGCATATCTGTGGTTGTCTGCAAAGGGAGTTGCCTAGAGCTGATATGGGAAACATTCTGAGGTTTCTCATGAAAAAGAAACATGGGTATTTCCTCAAAAATATAAACAAATAACAAAACAGAGAGGACCAACAAACAGAGCAGTGCTAACATGAAAAGCAATGAATTCAGAATACAGTTCAACAAACTGGACCCTGGATTAACATCTCTTCTCTTAAACCTTGAAAATTAAGCAACATCAAAACAACGACTTCTGATAACCCCCTCAAAAAAGGCTTAAATTCCTGCAGTGATTCCTTTGCTGAAGGAGCTGCTTTGTGTAACAATGAGCCCTATACAAAGGCTCCCTGGGGCAGGAAGATAGGCAGGATGCAGGCTTGAAACTTTGCTGGCCCAGTCAAGACTTTTTATAGCCTTGGGCTACACAGCACCAATTAATTTGGAGAACTGTTTAACTGACTTTTAGTTGTACAATGTTCCTCTCTCTGTGTTAAACTGAAAGCTCTTGGTTACACCAGTTGGCATCATTGTAGTGCTTCTAAAATAACTAGAAAGCTGAAATCAGTGAATTAGTGTTGCAGATACAAGAGTGGGTGAACAGAATGAAAACAAAGAAGTGAAATCGAGTTTTTGAGTAATTTTCCTTTTCCTTTTGCTGCAGTTGGCATGATTTCCTTGTAAAGCAATGGCCACTGCCACTGACTACTCAACTGCAGCTCCACAATAAGAGCCCCTGTTCCTCCCCTTGTTCCTCTCCCTCAGCCCTCCACCCTCAAAAATCCCCTCCTGAACTTCATTCTGAAAGCAGAAGGAGCTACACATGTTCTTAACATCCAGTAATTTCTAAATACATCTCTGTTGTCAAATTAATTTTTGTATAGAACTAAGACCCACTGAAGTTTTCTTTTGTTTGTGATGTTGCCATGTTTGTATCTCTCAGAGGTCTGTAAGAACATGATAAATTATAATTTATAGGCATCTTTTCATTACTTCATTGGAACCATTTCCTGAACACTCTGCAGCTAAGGATACAGTACATGACCACTCAGGAGGGATGCCTCAGATCTTGGATTTCCAACTTAAGAGGTTGTAACTCAAACTGAAAATGAGAGAGCAAAGTTAAAATGGAAAAAAAATGGCATCATCTTACAAGAACATCGACAATACATTGATTTTTTAAAACATATTAACTAATATTTCTGATCTTTAGCAAAATTTTATTGTGTTGCTAATAGGAGGTCTGTTGTGTTTTTGAGAGTAGAACTTTGAAAGGGAAAGAAAGCTGCAGTGATCAGGTTCTACTTCCCTTCCCTTAATTGCAGACCCACCTAAAAATAAAGCCTTAGCGTGGTGTCACATGAGAGGAGAAAATGCCATCCACCTGCCACAGATGGCATCCTGGTCTGTGGTTCATGGTGAGCCTCTTCTGTTCATTGACATAACCAAAAGGCAGTTGGTGACATCAATTGATCTGAAACCTCCTGCACACTGGCACTTTTTCTGCTTCTAACCTCGAGGCTTTTCTGTGTTTTGTTTCAGCTGTAAGTGGAAACTGATTTGGACTTATTCCTTGAGCTGAATATTTCTTGGTGTAATTTTTATTAAAGACTTTTTTTCCCCCTCTTGAACAGTAGTAGAAACAAATATAGTACAATCAGTTTTCTGTCAGAGAAATCTTTGTTATAATAATATTTTCTCTTCAGAAAACTGCTGGTTTTTTTTTGTCTTACCTGTGTTTTTCCAAGGCAGAAGAGGGACCTAGTAAAAAACAAACTGCTTCCTTATGGGAACATATCCAGCTCAGTCTTCTCATTATCTGTGAGATACTTCCCCAGAAATCCGAACATCATACATAAGTAGAGGCAGTATGAACGAAAACACAGCAGTTCAAGTAATTTTTATGGCATGATGCCCTCCTCTAAGTGACTACATTGATTAGAAGGAAGTAACTCAGTTTTAGAGAGCTTGAATTCATGTCCATGCACACTTAAAAACAGATTTGGTGAGACTACTTACACAGTAAAGTATACAACCAATACAATTTTTTCCCCCTCTCAAATAATATTAATTAATAAAGGATGAAATGTATTTCTTTTGTATCAAGAAAATTTTAAATACTGAAGTGTAGAGCTGTTTGAGCTGCAGGCAGCACAGGGAAAGGTGTCCAATAATTATGGAAGCAGGTAAGAGATTTCAGATCTTGCAGGCCTAACATGTCAGAACTCTGAATAAGAACCTACATTCCAACAACATTTCCTATTGCAAGATTTCCAAGATTTTGATGAGAGCTCACAACAAAAGCTGCTCTGTTCCTCCTGGGGTTTGTGTCAACCAGTTGTCTTATTATTCCTGATACTTTGCCAATTATATTGTACGCTTGGAGAAAGGGATGAAAAAGCAGCTTTTCTCCTTTAAAGAGATTTAAACTTCAAAATCTTGTTACTGTGACTCTGAGCTGCAGAAGGCTGGCTGAAATGCCAGCTAGGGAGTACAGCAGAGGCACTGCTGGCAGCATTTTTACAAGGTTCCACATAATGGCATTTCAGTGTGATGACCTTAAGGTTATACATGTTTCCATAAATTATAGATTTAAAATTTTCTATGGGTAGGAATTGTAGCACAATAGATGGGATTAGAAACAAATCCAGCATGACAAGCAATCTTTATTTTCTAGATTTCTTCCATTTTCTATCATTTTGAATGCTTGGGTTTACACATTTATAATTATTTTAAACATATCTTTAATGCAAATATATTTAATTTGGCTGTCTCAACTGCCTTAAACATTAAAGCAACATAAAGAGGCACAGTCTTCTATGCATTAACTGTGCTTTAAGGAAATGTGTTTTGTACTTGTATCTTTGGAATAGCTTTGTCTTAGTAGAAGCTCATTATTTGTATTTGCATTGCTATACAACTATATATATATATATATGTATATATAACTGTTGTGTGTATAGATAACCTTTAACACATGTTTTGCATTGCCACAGAATAATTTAAGTTTTAGACCTGCTTACAGCTCTTAATCTGCATTTAAAATTTTTATCTAGTATTTTTGGTAAGATTTTTTTGCAGTCATTAACTATCTTTCACTTAATCAAGCCTTTTATTTTAAAAGACTCAGGGAATAAAACCCCAGTGATTTCTTCAAATTTTAAAATCACTGTTTTAAGCCCCTTCTGGTAGCTTTACTAAGACAAAATTGCCACTGAACATGCTCAATACAAAGTGAGTAATTTTGGATTCAGCTATATTTCCTTAACTAAAACCAGCAGAATTGCATTTATTATTAATTCTACTAGTCTTGTCTTATAAGATCACAATCTGCAACAAAAAATGATATTTCAAAAGTTCAAATCCATGCATATCATAATCTGAACCAGCACCAACTGGAGAAATTCTGAGTCATTTGGATCTGATGTGAGAAAGTAATTTTCAAATGTTATGCATTTGGGCATTTAAAATAGTTAATATTAGTAATACAGTATATGAAGTATTTTACAATGAGAAAGCTATCAAATACAACAAAGGAACTTTCAGTCAGCTTATGAGAATTTAAAATATTTTGTTGCTAATACTGTCCAAAATGAAATGAAAAGAAATGAAACTGAAAGCTGGGTCGTGGGAGTCAGATCTCTTTTTCCCAGGACTTAAAGTAAAACCACACCAAAGTATGGAGCTATGAAGAAAAGTCCTTTGCACCAAGAAAAGTCCTGTGGGTAGCAGGAGGTTGAACAGTAGCAGGAGGGAGGTGCAGTAACAGAGCTGCAAATACAGCCCTGGTCAAAGATACCTTTGAATCTGTTTGTTATTTTGGGGCAATTTTTTTCAATAGGAATTGGTTATTTAACACATATTTTCCCTTGATATCTAATCTATCTATTTATATTTGTATTTATACCTACCTGCAGCCTTTTTTTTCCAGTAGAAACTGTGTTCTTTTATAGTCCAGATTTTCTATGCAACACAGAGCAAGATCACTTTTAATTAAGGAGACAGATTCTGACAGCTCTACAAATGATTATTTTACTGTCTGGTGTACCAAATACCCATAAGGATCAACAAAAATGAAACAAATCCTAGTGGAGTGCCCCACCAGTAGTCACAAGTCTGGTGGCAAAATCACATATGTGAGACCATAGAAATATTAGACGAATTTTAAGGATAGCTGAAGTTTTGATATGCTTTTAAAATTTTTACGCTGTTATATAAAATAGTAGAAGGAAGCAAAGAAATTGGTTTACTGCTGCAATAAATTAACCTAAAAGAAAGAATTAGAGGCCATGGGTCTGAATAATGATATTGGTATTAATGACACAGGAAGGCAGCATTCCTTGTGTAGCACTGCAAGTTTATAAAATTGAAATGTCATGCTTGTGCTGTATTTCATAAATGGGAGATAAATGGGACTACATGTCATGAAATACGAGGGACTAACAGAATCTGGTACGAGCACTTTGTGAAATGATAAAGGTTAAAAAATGTTATCACAGTAGAGAATCTCCATCATCAAATATAGGGAAAATGAGGTCTTTGCAGAGTTAATTTAATTATATTGGCCTTTTTTTCATACACTATTTAAAATGTGTTGTTGAGGACTAGCAGAGGGCATGCTGCAGGAAGAAGATCAAAGGGAAAGGTTTGTCTTTGAGACCTTATCCAGTGGAGAAAGAGTGTGTTAATAGTATTGAATAGTTTTAAAATGCAGCATTTTATTTGTAGATATCTAAATGCTCTGACTCAGAAAACCTTTATCTCTCTTTTACAGATGGTGAGATGGGGGCACAGAGAGTTATCTACCAGGGCCATGCTGAAGGTTATGAAGGCAGGAGCAGAACTGACTAGATCTCTTTAACTCTGTCTCAGGACAGCACAACAGGTATGGATTTGTATATTCTTAAGCATCTACACTCACCATCATACCTGACTCTCAGAAACAAGTTCAGCTATCTCTTGACTGCACAGCAACGCTCCCTTGCTGCTGTAAATTTTGATAGCATTAATTATATTGGTGCCATTTACTGCAGACAATTTTGCTGAAGCAATAAGCCAGGTTGCCATTCCATCAAGTCTAATAGGAGTCTTTAGGGGAATGCTGGTATGGGGTCAAATAATCCTCCTCCTTCTCCTCCTCCTCTTTTTGTTATTATTATAGTTACTCCTTGTTTGGGTAGTGTCTGCAATGTTCTGGGCAATTTCCCAACATAAAAGAAGGCAATATTTCCTTCCCTAAGAGGTTACATGATAAAAAAACAGACAAAAAGATAAAGAGTAGAAAAGGTCAGAATAGAAGCCATTAGTGGTTTAGCATCTTGTCACGTTTAGTGAGTTTACTGAGTCACTGAATAATCTCCAAGAAACCCGCTCTGGCCATGATCAACCTAAAAGAAGGCTCTTCCCATTTTTACTAATTTGACCTGTTTGTGTGTAGATGACTGTTGCCCACTCTCGATAAAGTAATCTTTTTTTGCCTCAGCTGTTGATTTGAGAGGGCACCATGAAAAACCTAATGTTTAAATAGAGTTTAGGCATAGAGCATCTACTGATTGTGAACCACTCTGCACAGAACTTCTATAACCTGTACATGCTGGCTGATTTTTTAGTGTGTGAATGGGGGCTATTGTACTAAAAATACAAATCAGCGCACAGGGGCAAAACTGCACGCAGAAGCAATTGATAATAATCCAGCTGATAATAACATTACAAAAGAAGAACACGTTAAGAAGGCAAATGTTACAGCACAGTAATAGGACAGATTGTCTAAGGCTTTTAAGTCCCCAATTCAAATCAAGTTTAGGTCTGTATCTACCACATGTTACTCTTTGATTGTTTTTCAAAGGCCTATAATAAAGACATTTACCTGTCTTAATTTGTGTGCTTACAGCATGAAAATTATGACTGCAATAAAAATCTTGTTTTAACAGACTTCATAGATGGCCTTAATTTACTTTTGACAGTGTGAGGACACTTAGAAACTCTTCATAAGTCCTTTCTGGGAATTCCACCTGCATAGAGACCTCAGCAGATGGGTTACCATCCTTACAAGGACTAGGTTTAAGTTTAAAAAAATGTGTGTTAATAAAATGCAAGCATCAGAACAGGGCTGAAAACAGTGATTACACTTCTGAGCTTGATGGTTTTCAAAATTCAGAACTTGGCCAATTATTTTGATACTATTAATGAACAGAGTTTTGTCTAGGATGATGTTATTTATCCATATTGCCTGTCTAATGTACACATTAAACCACTTGACAGTGGTATAAGTAACTTAATAAGAGCAACCTGTTCTTCCCACATTATTCTATTGCTGTATCATTAGCTGCTGTAAAAGATGCAATTTTTCATCTTGCAACACACATTAAAAGACAGATAAAAAACAGAAACAGCACAAAATAAACCTCAGAAAGGAACAGGATGCTTATCATCACAATAATGCTCAGATAAAATCTAACGAACAAGAAAGATGGGAACAGAGCAAAAAGATCTTCCTAATTGCTTTATAAATAGAGTTAGCAAAAGATACCTGAAAAAATATACAAATTAAAATCTCCAATTCCAGGTTAAAAATACATAATGTTTTAAAACAGTCAGATAAGAAAAATGTTAAAGAAAAGTTAAGAGGAGAGTGACAACATTTTCATTATGAGTTTTTTCCTTGGATCATATTTCTTATGTAAACTAAGTATTTGTAGAGTTGAAATACATCTTGCAAAATTAGTGTTTTGCTGAAATTTGTTTAACTTTAACTGTTCTTTCTTATACATTAGCATCTGTGAAGACTGGGGATTTCTACACTGAAAAAATAGGTTTTTTTTAAACATATTGTAATTGCTTGCAACAGACTGCCAAGTTTTTGTAGTATCTTACCTGTTGCTCAGTTATTGATAAACTCCCTTTTTTTGGGCTAATCTCTAAGGGTGAAGTTTCACAAACAATTTATGCATGGGTTAACTGTAGATTGTCTCACAAAGGGGTGTTTTCAACGCTTTGGAAACTGGCTGAAAACGAAGTATTTTCAGTGTTGGTTTTCAGTAGGATCAGTGAGCTGATCTTGTTTATCCTTTGGCTGTATGATCTCTAGAGCCCACACAAGGGAAGTGGTGGGAGCACGCAGCTGGAGATAAAAGGAAGTTGGATTGCCCTGTTCAGGAGCAGTGCAGTCTTAGATCAGCTTAAATTGACTGTGAAATCTCACTTTTAGTAGAGAGGGAATTTTGCTGATTTACAGAGCGAGGACATTGGCACTGATGTTTCATTTCTGTCTTACATGGGTTTAAACTAGCAGTAACTTTATTCAAGTGAGTCAGCTTAAAATATTAGGAAAGTGCTAGGAATATTTTTTAAATTAGGGAAATTGTTATACCCATCAAAAGAAACAAGTTCATTTCTTCAGTGGTATATAAAAAAGCTTTTTATATATTACATTTGAGCCTTTACAGGCTTCCCATTTATGCACAGGTTCTAATGGGACTGTGGGATCAGCCCAGGCTGACTCCTCCCTTAATAAATTCACTTAAAAAGTTAAAAATCCAAACATGGAAATGTGTGTAGTAGCTTTCCCAGTGCCAGGCTGTGGCTCTCTCAAATAGATCTTCTCTTATGCTGGGTGACTCTGCCTTGGAAGTTGGTTGTTGGAGGTGGACATTTCTGTATTTTTGTTTCAGTGGGTAGGATTTACTGACTTGCTCTCAGGGCACTGAGAGCCCTTAGGTGCCCTATGGCACCTCTGCCACCCCACCCATGGCACAAGACCCCATTTCAGCCCCCAGTGCCATCAGTCCTTGCAGCAGTGAGATGCCACAGCCCTGCCCAGTCGTGGGCATCACAGGGCCAGGTCTGCTCATGTCCCTGCCAGACCCTGGTCCTTGCCTCTGTCACCTTTGGTGGTGCCCTGGGCTGTCCCCAGCTGCCCCAGCCTGCCCCACTCCCTCTTGGGGGTGTTGCCACAGGCCCTGGCTGGTGCTGCTATGCAGCTTTACTGTGGTAAAGCAGGCAGTGGTTTCAGCTCTTCCACTGCATCATAAATCAATATCCATCACAGAAAATAAATGGATATTCTGCTGGCTGTCCCTTGCTTTTTGAATTCTGCCATCTCATGCTTCTTCTGGGGAGATTTGTTTTATAGTAATTTTGCACGGAGCTAAATGTATATTTATTACACTCATTACGTGAATTATTACTGGCCAATCAATTACTATCTGATACAATTATTTTCTAACAGAAAATAAATTAAACTGATAAGTGGGCAATGTCTGTGGTCAGTAAAGTTTAATATTTAATGACATTATTGAAATGTTATTACTGTGGTATTGATTTTCTTTTTAAAAGTTACAATTGGAAGCATAATTTATGCTATTTTGATTGGTTTTCTCTTTTAACCAGAGATATTTTTTCTACTTTATCTTAGAAAAGATTCTGCACAACCTTGATATTTCTGGCTGTCTGGCTGGAGTAGTCTGAGATTTCTTTTTGTTCTTAAGTGGGGGAAAGTTCTTTGTCTGTCACTCATCTTCGAAACAGAAGCAACACTTGAGTGAGAGCTTCCCTGTCACCTTCTCGTGTCTCCTTTTGTTTATCTGACACTGTTGTGAGACATTTGGAACCCTCCAGCTCAATATAAAACATTTGTTTGGCAGGTTGGGCCTCCTCATCCTTTGATGGGTACAGCACATGTGAAGAAGAGTTGTTGGACACATCTGATCTTGTTCTATGTGCCTGAATCTATAAATTCTTCTGATTTAATAACTTAGAAAAGCTCTCCTTCCTGTCTTTGAAAAAGATCAGCTCCAAACTGAAATATATACTGAAAATATTTCAGCTTCAGATCAAAGCAAAATAATATATTGCTGCTGTTTAAGCATTGTTGTTAAATACCTACTACTTCACATTTCTGCTCATTTTCTGTTTTGTTAGTGGTCTTTGCTGGGATTTGAAGCCTGCTGAGAAATGTGCTTTGTGCTGTGCACATGCCCAGGCAATCCATTTTAGATACCACAGCAGAAACAAGGCTTTTGCTGTTTCTGTAGTTAATAGAGATTAGTTTTGAATTTATACCAAATTTATACCAAATTTCCTTATCTAGAAGGATACAGAGAGAAATGAAGTAAGAAAGAGCATTTGAGATCAAAAAATTCCACAGTGCATATATGAACTTGGATATTTATTCATTTTGTGTAAGGGAAATGTCACATAAAGCTGCTCAACTAATTTAAAATGCCATCAGACTTTATTTTCAATAAAATTTATTTAGATGGACACCTACAAGTTGAACTAGTACTGTTCAGTGCACAGGAAAGTACCTATGGCCATTGTTTAAAGTAGGGAACTCAAAGCTGGCCTCTTGAAAAGCATTTTTTTCTGCTCTAAGGATTTACACTTTGCCTGTGCCTGTTTTTCAGGCTGCTCCAGCAGAGTTGCTGTGTCCTAGGCCATGCAGAGCAGCGCTTTGAGAGGCTGGGGGGACACACCAGTAAATGCTCTGAGAGTTTGTTTGCACATCTGCTAGTTATTGAATTGCTCCATTTGGCCAAGTGATGGACAGGCATGTTTTTATAGTTTGAAGATGCTGGGTTCAAATCAAGCTGCCTTGGGGAAAAAGAGATATGTGATTTTCCTTAAGAATGGCAAAAGAGGGTGAGTTCCCTGTTAGCACAGCCCTGCTGTGCCACAGGAGTGCCACTGCACCAGGACTCAGACAGTAGGTTTCTTACATGAGTTTGTAGAAAAACGCAGGAGGGTGTGGGTCTTGGAAAACTCAGGTGATGGTGAAGTTTTCTTATCACTGAGTGGCCCAAGGCCTGCAGTGAGAAGCCCCTGCGAGTGGCCTGAGAGATTTGTCTGCTGCACACACTGAATTTGCTGTGAAATGGGATTTGTTTTGACAGTTTGCACATTAGAGAGAGCAAAATAATATTCACTGTGTTTTTGAGATAGCACAGAAGCTGACAGCCTACCAGTGGTCTACAGTAAGTGTGTGTAAACACATGAGCATGTATAGGGATAAATAACAAACCACACTGTGTGTGCCTGCTTGAGGATAGATGATAAATCATAGTGCATGTGGTATCTGAGTGTGTTTGTGTATGTGCAAAGGGCTGCCTTCAACTATGCAATAACAGTGAATTACAGCTAAGCCACTCTGCTTCTTTGTGGGAGGAAATAAAATATTTATATTCAAATAGGGTACTCTGTGCATCCACCTAAGATATCTTTAATTACAAATCTGGAATCTACTCTCTGTGTACCTGTCAGTATTGCACTGAGACTCTCTGCAGTGCAATGTTTGTACAACATTCACCTCTGAGCTCCACGTTCTGTGCACTTCATGCATACAGATCTTTAGGATTAGAAAATCTTGGTTAGAAAGTGCTGTAAATGTCTAGGAAAAACCTTTTTTTCCCCTCCCTGAAGTGACTGTTAGTAACCTATCATCACAATTAAACACAGAGGATAATAATTATTTTCCCTTCCTAAACACTTGTAATCTCTTTGTGCCAAACCAGGTGAGGCACAGAACATTCTCTATTAATTCTCACTGATCCAATCTGGGACACAGATAAGACATATTTGACTGATTCTGTTAACCTTTGCTATGAAGAGGAAAGATGAGTCTCAGGAGAAGAATGAGCAAATTGAAATTGCAAATTCAGGAAACAGTATTGCAACTTCAATTACTTGAGTGAGGAAACAAATTGAAGCTCTGTCACAACTTCAGTTGCAAAATGTAAAAACACCGGGCATAAGTAAAACAAAACCTGTCATTAAATCCATTTATCCTTTTTGATAATGCTTTTCATGTTTTTTCCCCTAGACTGTAGACTTCTTTATCTTATGGGTACTTGTGTGCAAGAAAGTTTCAAAGCACTGTAAATATAACAGAAGTTTTACAGAAACTGCAGTAACTCTATTAATTGCATTTATTGAAAAATACAAAGCTGGCATTTAATTGGGATAAACTAAGTTTCACTGAATAGTTACCGAGATATTTTCCAACATAGTCGTTTGCCTTAATATGGTCTTCAATTTCTTTCACATTTCAAGCTCAGCCTGAGCTCTTGTAGCTTTAAAATGATTGCCAGCCCTTGAATATCCAGCTTAAAATGTTGTGTTTGGCTTTCAGAGATTAACACATCTGTATTTTCACTACACATCAGTGTACATTCAGGTACCAGTTTATCCCGCACTCCTGCCTTGTGTTTCTTTCCATGCTATTGCATCACCAAACCCAGGTCAGTGTTGTCATAGTAAATTTAACAGTAAATAGTGGTAGTAAAGTTCCATTTGAAGAATGGGTCCATAATCTCACAATTAGTATACAAATTTTCAGAATTGAAAATGCTACATTATCTTCAAAGTGTAGACCCAAGCCTGTGAGTCTGCACTTTGCACTTTGCGCTGGTATTTTATTTTGCATTTACAAAATACTGATGACAAAGGAAACTCCACTTTTTATTGTTGTAGTTTTTGCCTTTTCTTGAAGAGATTTGATATCTCGTGTGAATAAAATAGTTGCTAATAATGGTGGCATATGCTAATAACCTCTGTGTAAGCAGTAGCTATTAACAGAAATAAAGCTTTTGGAAAGCTTCTGAATTCATGTGGTTTGCACTCTTGCCAGGTGAATTAACAGTATTTTACTAGAATTTCAAATTTTTTTTTTAATACAGAAAAAAATGCCCAGCCTAGTATGAAAAGATGTATTCAATAAAAAGGAAGTTTTTAAAAAGTCCTGTATTTTATTTTAGTATTTTCTGTTTCAGTTTTCCTTTTGCCATGTGTTGCAATTCAAAAGAATTTATCCACATGCTCAAACAGCAGTTGGTTCCACAAGACATGCACGTGCTGAAGCCCCTTGGCTCGGGGATGGCTAAGCCCAGCAGTGACTTGATTGCCACTCTTTTAACAGGGGATAATATTTTTTGAGATTCATTGTAACAAAGAAGTGAAGGGAATAAACACGAGAAGTTGGAAAGCAAAAAAAAAAAAAAAAAAAGAACCAGATTAAAAAGGAACTTCAGAGAAAAAGTCATCTGAGCAAGGTTTGTGGAAAATACCAGTGTTGTTTGTGTGGTGAAGTGTTAGATCAGCTGTGAGCTCTTGCAGATGTTTGACAATGCAGAGTTTACCTTCTGTGTCTGCAGGCTCCGGCCCCTGAGTTCTGCAGAAGTATCTTCTGTAGGATATATAGGGTGCAGTTGTATCAATCCTTCCTTCTCTATAGACAAAATGGGCATGAGGGTTATTCTCAGAGAGGCAGAGGCAGAAATTACCTTTGGAGTTTTTGAGCTCAAGGCTGTGGGACAGATGGTAGCAGAGGGAGGTTGGTTACAGAACACAAGGATGCCGAGGAGTCCTGAAGCTGGAACACATAGCAGGTGATTAGACAGGAGTCTAGGGATGAATTATAGCTCCAGATAAATTAAATGTTCATGAAATTAAATTTAAAACTTCCATTGTATCCTGCAGAGTGGAATTAGGAAGATTTGAGTGTAACTGCTGCAGCCCTGGTATGGAATAAAACTCCTGTTTCAGGGATCTGTGTAGGTCTAGATTAGGACTCCAGCAACCACCAGTTGCTCAGATGTAAATCTCTCCATTTGCTTCAGCAGTGTTATCCCTGACTTGGAAAGCTGCAGCCCTGTTAGGTGTTAGACTTTCCTTTGCACTGGCTTATTCTGTCCCCAACAGGGGCACTTGGCTCTGCTGTAGGCACATACCCAAGCCTCTGTAGTGTTTGTGCAGAGATGTGGTCTCAGGAGGTAACAGCAACAGACCAAGTGTAGCTGCTGGGGAAATCGTTGGGGAGCTCTGATGCAAACAGGATGTGATGTGTTTCTGGATGTGGGCTGTCAAGGCTTTGTGTGAACCTGTGGAACACTCTAGAGCTCAGAAGCGCCGAGAGGCTGGTCCCTAGACAAATAAAACTTGCTTTACAATAGCGTGTCAGAGGAGCAGAAGAAAAGTGCCTAACAGGCACTTCAGCAGTATTCTGGGAGCTGAGAGGGAATTAAATCAAGGTTTAGGAAACCAAAGAATAAAGATATCAAAACCCAGGGCTTTTGAATGCCTACTTAAGAGAACCTGAGGGAGTTAGGCATCCTGTCAGTGTTCAGTTTATAGTGGACATATAGTGTTTATGAAAACGTATGCAGATAGATTAGCTCTTTGGAACACTGCTGGAAAATTGTCAACAATTCTTTGCTCTGTTTTTCTATAAACATTTATATTATATGTTCTTTTATATTTTATGCTTCACAATGACATTTGGCTTTGCCAAATGTATCTCAGAGGAACTTCATTATTTTTGAATTGTTTGTGGTATAAGCATGAACTTTGACTTCCTGCCTTCCAATTTAGTTGGTGTCTAGCTTTTTGCTGTCTGGGTCACTCATGTTACAGCTGGAGTTTCCTGTTTTCAAACCCATATCAGCCAACCATGTAAACCTGAGGGTCAGCTCGTTTAGAAATGATGCATGATTCCAGTCACTTGTTTACTGAAATAAATTAGATTTACGTAATGAAAGCTGTCAGGTGCTGTATCAATCTTCTGCACCAGTCAAAGTACTTCCTTATTTACAATTCTTGTTTCTTGATGTGCAACTCAGCCACTCAAAAATGCCTTCTTTTACTTGGAGGACAAGTGAAAACTTGTTTTAGACAAATCTGTTATTGAATTTTAGGAGCCTGATATAAAAAGTCATTATTAATGAAAGTTAATGGTATTCTGTGTGTAAAATCTTGGGTGAGATAGTAATCATTTTGGGTCTAATATCATGCTCTGTATCTGCAAGTAAAAATGTCCATCTGTGTATGTGTGTTATCCCCTCTATCTGGCAGAGGAAGGGAGAGTGGATGGACATCCTTGTGTACACATGATCCTGAAATCTAACACTTCCTAGAGAGAGTTTTTTTTAGGAAATAGGAAATGCTGTTTCCTCACTCTAAAAAGAAACCCCACAGTTTCTATAAGGATGACTGTGGTGGGTCAGTGTGAGCTTCCCAGATCCATCTCTCCAAAAGTATGAATGCCAGTCATTTTAGAGAAAGGGACTCCACAGGGGGTCATCTGGAGATTTGTTCTCTTTGGGCAGTTCTGAGGGTTCTGGAAGGCAAGGCACTTTGCCTCTCTCTTGACTGTGAGTGCTAGATTTTCTCAAAGTGTCTTTCTGATGCCATAATTTCTAAAATATCAACAGCATTGCCAAACACAAGTATAAGCCTCTCCTCCCTTGCCCATCAGCAAGCCTCCAAAGCATCATGAGATTTGCTTAAGTCATGAGAATTTGAAGCTGCCATACTTATGAAGTTCTTTTAATTTGACTTCTTGTTTTTGTGTCTTGAGGATACACCCAAGTCACACTGGCCAGTGTTCCTCCTAGAGGTCACATGGTGGCCCACAATTACATCAGCTGAGGCCTGAACCAAAACACGAAGGTGTTACGTGCAATAAAATCCAAACACTCTGGCAGATGGAGTGCAGTCAAAGCTGGTTTTCTCTTCCTTTTCTGATTCAGCGTGAATTCAGAATAACTTTTATTAAAACTGAAAAGGGTTTATTCTGCAGCAAAAGAAAGTACGTATTAACCTGGTTTGTGTTGCTTGATTAACTATGTCCCCAGAAGTGATGACTACTAATTTAAAAATAAAAAGCATTTAGAACATTTAGGTGTTGCTTTTATTTACAACTAAGCAATCTTTGCAGAGCTCTAACAATATTAAATGGCTCTTAAGGGCAATGAAATTACATTTAAGCTGCACCAAGATAACAAGAATAATTTCAACTTATTTTCCTGTCCATTTTGGGTTTCTGGTCACAGCTGAGGAGCTGTCTGTTTGATGAACAGGCCAACAAGTTTGCCTGAGCAAAATGGATATAGCTTCTTCATAACTGAGATATTCAATGCCAGTAGAAAGAGTATTCTAGTCAGTATACTGGTCTCTCCTGTATTTTTAAAAATCAGTTTGTTGGATAGATGATAATACAGTGTGAGTTTCACCTCAGACAAATACAGATTGTCAAAGCAAATGTCACACTAAGGGTGTGAGTAGTACTAATGGAAATAACTGGGTCACAGACAATCGTGAGAGGAATCAGAAAATTAACATTTTCTTTTACTTGACATTCATAATATATGATTGAGAGCTTTGTGCATATTTGACCAGGCCATTGTCAGCCTCAAATCTGAGTTTTATATTTTTATATTCATAGCTTTTAAGTCCCAGCAATTTTCCTATGAGTCAATTTTGTTTGTGTGAACTTACACAGAATTATAAAGTTGAACTTTATCTTGTAACTTTTAAAAGAAAGTCTGCTGTCAGCAGCTGGCCCTGTTAACATCCTCTGTGAGTGGAAGTGGTGGTGGTTTGTTCCAGGCAGACTCAGGTATTGTGCTCATCCCTGGAGGCCCTTCCCACTGTACACTGAGCCAGATGCTTGGCGTGCTCCTTGGGAGCAAGCGTGCACACAGTGCATTAATCTGTCAAGCTTTTAATATGCAAATTTATACATATATACACACACATGCACAGAGAAACACAAAGAGAGGTGCAGGCACACATTGGTATGCACAGTGATCTTTCTTTGTTTTAGAGAAAATAAGGTCAGACTAGTGCAACATGGAGGAGAAAGCACATTCTCCTTCTCGAGGGAATTCCTTCTGTAGGCTGTGTCAGCAATACAGAATATTCCTGCTCTAGGATGGACGAGTGAGTGTCACCATTGCGGTCCAGTTCTGAAGGTTCTAAGCAAGAAGCTGTCAAAAACAGCCTTTACCCTAAAGGTGTATAAAATAATTTGTACATCTTGCCAACAAACTTGTAAGCACCATATGATTAAAATAAATAGTCTCAAACTTTATTCATCATTCTGGTGGATGTCAGGGTAGGAAATGTTTAATACATTCATGACAGCCTGTGTTTCAAGAGACATGCATTGCTATAATTTGAATTGTTAGCGTTTCCTGAGGGTCAGCACCTTCACTCTCATGTTCTGCATTGTTATGATCTAGTGAGTAGGTGAGAAAGAGCAGCCTCTCGGGTGTGAGCATCCTAGAGCTGGATCACGTGGGGTGTATCTATTTTTAGGGCACTTTTAAGCTGTGGTGTTTCTGTGTCTGTACCTCAGTGCTGCAGTTTAGTCTCTGCACTACCAGGGTGCAGGAAGCAGTTTTGTGACTGATGGAAGCAAGCGTTAGGCAGAGAGCAGTACTTAGGATGTGGATACAAGGTGCCTCCTCCAGAGGAATGTCCATCTTCTTTGAGGATGATCTCCCACCACTTTGCTTTCTGCATGTGGGATTTTGCTAGTAACAGGAACTTCACACTGGTGATAGGACTGAGGAATTCAGGGACAGTTACAATCCAACTTTTAGATAGATGCTGAAGTGTTCCTAGGCCTTTGCCTTTGGATGGCCTTTTACAGAGAATTTGGTAAATGCTTGTTGGGATCAAAGGGGAGGGTCTGACAGAGTCAGGGTGGCAAGAGGTGGATAGGCCAAAATATCAATTTTTAGTGGATGGAACGTAATGAGACTGTAAGAAACAGATCTATTGTATGCCAGAACAGTAAATAGTGATAGAGCTGGGACCAGTGTAGCATTCAAATGGTTACTTAGGCTGACATCACTGATCAACAGATTAGGAGTCCCTCATCTGTTTGTTTGTGACATATATGGCTTTCTTCAAAGGTATTCAGCAGCATTCCTACTGGGAATAGTGTTTAATTTAAATTAACCCTCTAACTGATTAATTACATAAAGTGTCCCTTGCTTTTCTAGGCTGCTGCAGAACTTGCACTGATGGTAGAATAGCATCAGATTCCCTGCCTTCCCTTTAAGTTTGGTATTATAGTGGTCTCCCATGCAAGATAAGTTTCAGCCCTTACCTAATTAAAGCTCAAATTTATTAAATCAGACAAGATGTTAAAAAAATTGAGAGCTTCAAGCTGCAGTGATAATTCCTAATGCCTCTACCTTACACCAATAGAAATTATATGTACTCTTAAATTCCGCTTCAGGTATCCTCAGTAACCTGTAAGAGCTCTCTAATTCTGCCATGAAGATTAATTTGTATCTGTGGTGAATATTTGAAACACTGACTCTTGCTTGTAATTCATCTAGATTAGGCTTTTCCTCTGCTGTGATTTTACCTAATAGTGATGCAGCTTCTCCATCTACCAAATGAATAAAAGCATGAACTCAGCAGCTGCAGGAAATGTTCTGTGGTGAAATATTTTCTTTTTGTTTATTTCTGTCTTCAGAGATTACATGTGATAACAAAAATTAAAAAAAAACCTTTCCCTATTTCTTGGAGAAGGCAGATATTTGAAGGGGATAAGAAATGGAAAGTACAGTACCAGGTAGCACACTGTTTTGGTATTGATTTATCCCCACCTTAAAGGCAGCATTTCACTACAGCCAGCCTGCTGCTGGATGATTTTCTGCTTTAGACAGATTCTCTACAAACTTCCTCATATTCTGTTCATGCGAGGAGGGAAAACAACTGGAGCTGGTGTGGTTTACTGAGTCGGCAAGTCCCGTGCACTGGAGCCAGAGACTGTCCTGGGTTAATCTGGGCTCAAGGTTCTGACTCATTATGTGATCCCGAGTAAATCATTTGACCTTCTTGATCTTCTGCCAGCTCAGATGGAAAATTAAGTAAAAAGCAAAGACTGCAGTGGAAACTTGGTTCTGTGACTGAACTGAATAGATGAAATGAGTAAATGTACAGGTGTTTCCCTGCGTTTACACGACTGATACCAATGGGAGCCACAGCAGGATTTAAACAAAAGACAGAAAATAACATGTTTGGCTTTTTTTTTTTTGGCTGAACAGTCTTTCATAATATGAAGCATTTCACTGGAAACAACCCATTACAAATATGTTAAAGCAATTCAGTGTGCTATGAAGCATTTCACTGGAAACAACCCATTACAAATACGTTAAAACAAAGCAATTCAGTGTGTAGTTATTACCAAGGTGCCATCCATGAGGAATGTGAATTTGATAGCCACAGTAATTTTTTCTGCTCTTATGTTTCCCCTTGGCTTTGGCATGGCATTCCATAGCCCTCACTTCCACTTGTCCTGCCTTGAACAGAAGAGCCCCAGAAGTTCAGAAACCACTTTGAAAGATTCTACTCAATGGGTGGAAAGGGTTCCCACTCTCAGAATCACAGGGTCTTGTTCCTACTTCTCCCACTCTCTCACACTGAACCTCTGTTTTCATCTTACCAGTCTCTAAAGTATTTGCATTGAAATGTTCTCTAATATACTGAAATTAGCAGTACTTGAAAATTTGAGGATCAAGTACTCAAAAAAATTGGTTTGCTTTGAAAAAAAAAAAATTAGCTACCTATGAAAGTGTGATGGAAGCAATGGCTGTGAAAATGTTGAGATTTTATTGCCTCTAGGAGGGAAGGTACAATTAGAAAGGGATAAGAATAAAGATCATGGTATAGTCTGAGCAGGAACTGAAAATAGATAAAAAGAAAAGTTTTACATTATATTCTTTCTCCACCCATATTACTACAGATCCTTTAAAAATTTAAATTCTGGAAAAAACTGTTACAGTTGTGGTTGTATCATAGGCCACTTGACCAAGCTTGTTATGATGTCACCAGAGCTACAAAATTATTTCAAGTCTTACTGCCCACACTGCTTTTATAATTTTTCTTTGCATATTACTGTTACATTAGAAACTGTTAACACCAGCTGTGAGTTTGTTTGATATTCCTCTAAGAATTCAAGAGCAACTGACTTAGTCCTAGATGTTGTTTTATTGCTTTGTTTTATTTTTATTACCATGTCATGGAAAACATGTTCATATTACTGAAATCCATCTGAGAGAGATCTTATTACCTGAAAAAAATGAGGGTTTTGATCTTCATACATCAAAGATAATCCTTTTCCACTCCACAACTGGTTTAGGACCAGCCACATGAATACCACTAGTACAAGTATTTTCTGAGAATGTCAGAAACCTCCCTGTTCCTCAGTGCCTTTAGTTTACATGATTCTTATTTTTCTATCTAAAAATGTATAACTATATATTAAGTATATTTCTTTTTTCCTCTAGTGCAAAGCAGACTCCAGCTGTAGATGCCTTAAAGCATTGACTTGGACTAAGGAAATTTTATTTCCACTGTTATTAAATCTGGGACATTTTTCCTATTTAAGAATTATTTTCTCATGTAGTATTTTCAGTTACTATGTGAGCCAAAAATGATTTTGAGTTTTTTGGCTCTGAACTTCTATTACCTCTGCTGGACTGCAGCTTGGTGCAAGCTACCTAAGGTAAAGAGATAAAATCTGAACCTTGAACTAATCCCGTGCTGCAGAAACTCCAGCCTTTGAAGTAGAAGTAAAACTTTCATTTGAGCTTCTGGGAGGAATGTCTGAAAACAGGACTGAGATCTGAATTTCACCACCTGATCCTGTCTTGCTGATTGGAATTGTCCTATAGTTACACTGAAGTTATTTTGATTAGGATAGTAAAGGAAACTGTTTCTGATTCAGTCTGATTCACCATGCCCGGACTTCTTTCTCATGACTGATTAAACAAAACACCATTTATTGTGTGTGTAGGTTACCATGGTGACAAGAAACATTGAACATCAATGAAACTGATTAGAAATTGTGATTCTTTATCTTCAGAAACTTATCTTTTGTGTGGAGACTTTCTTATAAGTTTGGATTCATGAGTTAGCTTTGGGAAAGCAATCTCTAAATTTGCCCCCACAAATATGTTTGGTCATAGGTGCACACTAGGAACTTGTATGTGCAAATTAGCATTTTCAGAAGCAAACAAAGGAAAAAGATTTGTTTAAGATGTGGACTTGGGAAGCCTGAGTCCTTTCCCAGATTCAAACACAAACGTCTTGTTTGGCCTTGGACCTTGTCACATAAAGACTTTTTTTAAAGGCCTGTTCTTTTGGGCACTTGTATTTTTAGGCACAAAAGGTACTTTAGGCCTGTTTTATTTCAGATATTCTATGTGTCTGTGATTTTAGTTGTCATCTGTGAGAAATTTTACTTTTTTCCCACTCTAAAACATGCGTCCTAAAGCAAGGCAGTACAGCATAAATACTTTGTTTTCATGTAGTAGCCCACTGTGCGGAACATCTTTTCACTTCCCTTTTCTGGACTATTGATGAGATCTTCTTAAAATAAGAATGATGTTGTTGTTTTCTTCTTCCAATAGGTTCCACTTGCTGCGTTTGTTAGGTGCTGTCTTTCTCAAACAAGTAGCACAAACTAATCAGGCCATTTTCATGAATGAATGAAGATTACACATAACAAAGATTATAGCAGGATGAACCTAACTTGAAAAATTAATCTAGCTTGGCCTGAATTAATTGTGTGGAAAAGAAGCAGCTTTGATCTTGCCCTGTGTAACAGAATTCAGTGGATTTTACAGTTCCTGTAAGTGCACCTGCTTAGGCCTTGGAAGAGGATACTAAACATATGCAGAAATTATCTTTGCATTTACTCTTAAATCTATTAAAGACTATCATCTCCTGGATAGTTACTCATGTCTGGAGTGAGATTCCATTGTTTTTCCCTGTTTGCAGGAATGCTTTGGGGACAGGCATCAGCTGCTAATGCCCTAGCCCTTATAATGTCCTGGCAGACAATTTCAGAGATCTCAATATGAAAGCAAGACTGGGGTGAAGAGAAGCTTAGCATTGCCAAAGTGTGAAACATTCATGTGGTGCGTTCAGTGTGAGGGATCTGAGGTTTTATTTTTCCCCACAAAAAGATCCAAAACAAGCTAGCATGAAGGATGAATTTATGCATTCCCTACAGAATATGATTTGTCCTGGCCATGGAAAGGTCACTGGTAGGGCAGTGTAGGTAGGATTAGACATACAGACTTGGCCTGATGATTTATTTTTGGTTTGAAACTAATATCAATTTGCTGTTATACTGCTCAGTTGCAGTCCATGACAGATGGGAAGAATCCACAGCCATTTGAACTGGTTATAATATTTCAGCATATACCACTGAAACCATCTAGTTCATTGTGTGTTATTTTAGAGAGAAGTGATTAAAACAAAAAATAACATAAATCAAATTTTCTTTCTCTCTTTATTTCTTCTCTCTCTGCCCCCTCTTCTGTCTCCTTTTCTTCTTTGGAAGGGCTCCAAGAGATACATTAGGAAATCTAATGCCAAATGCCAACAAAGACTCAACCAGTACCAGGATAAGACTTTAAAATAATTTTTTTTGTTAGTACATAAAAAGGCCTGCAAACTAAAGACTTCTTTATTTTACTGTATTACAGATAAAATACTGAATAGCAGTCATCTCAATCAGACATGAAGCTTTTTGAAAAAAAAACCAAAACATTTGACTTTAATAATTGTGTAATGGCTTTTTCTCCAAAGCTTTGTTTAAAATAAAGCTTGGGAGTTTGACACCAAGACATGTTTGTTCCAATCAGCTTATAATAGAAGTGTTTAGTACTTCTTGGCTGCAGATGCCCATGAACTTTAAAAGGTGATGAAGGATTGTTCAACACATAGGGAAACTCAAGATTTGATTAGATTTAGATTTTTTTTTAAATTTGAGAATATTACCAAAAATATGTCAGAGGAACTGATGGCAGAATTCAGGACTCTTCACTCTGTTCAGCACTACAACTTTGCCAGATGCTGCTTCATTTTTCCTGTGCTCTGTGGGAATATTAACTTCAGCAACAACTTTTGCAAGAGTAAACTTTTGTTTGCCAACATTCCTTTGCTTGTGATATGGATGGATGAGAGCATTAGCAAGTTACAGACTATTCTTAATCATTGTTCTTGTGGTTAAATCTCTGCCAGAAGATGATGAAAGATGGAAGGATTGACAGATAACAGCCTGGCACTTGTTTGATTGTCTAGGAAGTGGTATCCTATGTGGGACAAATTCCTGTATTCCTCTAATAAACACAAGTTTACACTGTGGTGAATGAGATATTACAATGCTGAAATGTATTAAAATGTCCAGGGAGGTGGGTTTAAGTCTGTCATGGAATGGGCACTTCCATGGCCTTCTTGGAGTTGAAGCAACATTATATGCCACACAACAGAAAGATTAGGTGGGGAAAGGTTAGGTAGGAAAATTTCTTGATTTTGATGAACCAGAAGCAATAATCACACAAGAATGAAAGTGGAATGATATCTTCAGCCCCTCCCTAAAGTTTCTGGCTCTTTTGTGAAATTACATAGCAAACCAACTAAGATTATAAGACTTAATTAATGTATGGTAGGTATGGATGGAAACGTGAGACACTTCCTTGGGAACAAGGGATGAGCCAATACATGTCACAGTAGGAATCCTGCAATCCACTGAACACAGGGCTTGAGTGGTGCCACTAATGTGGCTAATTTCTGTTAATGCCACTAATAGTTTCTTTGTGGGCTAACTATTCTCCCCATGCCTTTCTCCACTATAGTGCACCGAGCTTAAGCTCCCACATTCCTTGGGGGATGTTGGAGGCAATAGACTCAGCTGACTGCACTGACAATATGGGATGTTGCTGCCAAAGATACAGCGGAGGGATTTGTCCTGTAAAACAAATTCTGCCTATTTAATATAAAAATCTTCCTCTGACAAACAAACGGTTGTATACACTCCAAAGCTAATCAGTGCTGCAAAACAAGTGGTCTTTAGCAGACAGCAATTAAGGAATTAGGGGGATTCTCTAAAAGGGAAAGTCCTTTGCAGTAAAATAGGTGCCATGAAAGTGACAAAGTGATTATGTGTCTTCTTTGGTGTGGAAGGGAAATGTCCCGTCACACTGGCTCCAAGACCCAGCAGGTGGGTTCCCCACCTGAATGGCGCCGGGAACATGTGGCTGCACCCCGCAACAAAGGAACATGAACAGTTTGGAATGGGCTCACAGGCAGAGCCTGAGCCAGGAGATAAAATCATGAAGGAAAGGAGCAGGACTCAAATTCACTTTCCATTCTAAGGAGGAAGATGTTTTGGACTAAGATAAAAAAAAAATGAAAACTGAGAGTTGTCGAAAAGGACTGTAAATAAAAGCAGATTAGGACAATTTAAATTTTCGATGTCCACTGTCTGATCATTTATTTCCTGAAGGAGACCAGTTTTTAAGTAGTTATGGACTAACTGATCAGTACAATGAGAATTCATCAGCAGAAACACAAACCTTTCCTGTTATTATTGCTAACCCATTTTTGGTAACCTGTTGTTCCCTATGCTCTGGGGACAGTTACAGGATCTAAGTCACTCGGTGGCAGAAGGGAGAGATCTTTATAAGAATGGGACAGAAGGCAGGTGTGTGATGTACAACTACGTCCCATTGTTATAAATAATTTCATATATTTTGTCTTTTTCTGGTCACTTTAATTCTATTCACTTTTGTTCATATTAGTTTTCCTCTTTTAGTTTTCTGTGTTCTAGCTAAGACAAAGAATGCTAATTGGCCTGAATATCTGGACTGCTTTATGCTCTGGTTTTGCCTGCCTCATTTGATTGTCTTTATATCTGCTTTTCTATTTCCCTCCTCTGTATTTTCTTCCAATTAGTTTTTTGTTTCTCCCCTTTGTTACCCCTCTCCTTACAATGGTAATTTCTGTCCAGTGGACACACGTTCACCAGGAATTAGTTTCACCCCCCCAATTTTCTTCTCAGTTGCCCAGTTGTGGTGACCTTCAGTCACTGGAGGCGTGGATCCTATCGGTACCTCTGACCTGAGCTCAGCTTTCTGTAGTGGGCTCTGATTAGCTGCTAACAGGGCCTGGGAGGAGAAGCTACAAATCTCTCTATTGTGAAATAGTCTGACCTTCCATTTGCTGAAATCGGTGATACCCAGGGAATCAGGGTCCAAAGTCTTGGAAGAAGCTTAAGCTGTTTAAATTTTCATGTGTAGCAACATAAATGGCATTCTTGGCTCTCTAAAGTACAGCCCTCACAAGGCCAGTGGTGCTGTTTATTCTCTCTTGCCATACTATCTCCGTTATGAATTCATCATGTTTGAGACCCTAAAATACAGAGTCAAACAAAGCCACTTGCAATGATCCAGAGTCCCCATTACTGCCCCTCCTCAGCCATGGGTAGCATACAGCCTTGCATACATCACCCCAGCAATATTTACCCAGAGCCATGAAAACTGCTGGAATTGTGCTTTGCCCCTGCTAGGCAAAGTACACTTTTTAATAGGCATGGGTTGAAAGCAAATTGACTTTTTAAAGGGAAACAGGCTGCTCCTCAAAAACTATTAGAGATTCTGTCATCTGGAATATCCCTGTCTTGTTGACCTTATTTACAGATTTCATGAAAAATACAGCATCATAACATTGATGTATAGACCCTCTAGCATCCAATTTCTTTAAAGGATGCCTCCATATGAAATAAAGATGCTGGTCGTGAATCCATGCATGCTGAGGCAATACTAATGAGAGTGAGCACTGTGGAATATATTGCACACAAAGTCTTTTTTTAAATGTAGTCATACACTTTGAAAATAAAGCAATTTGGCATCTTACCATGGCTACAAATGAGGTGGTGTTATGGCAGGGGGAGTCAGGCAATAAAAGTGACAGTGGTGGGGTGTTATTGACAGCTCTTTTCGTAATTACAAACTGTGTATGCATCTATCCACATTATCCAAGCTCTGATCTTCTTTAGGAGTAAAGCACAACCATAGGATGGCAACATTTCATTCAGTCTGTTGGAATAACACTTTATCATTAGCAATTAAAATACCTCTTTTATTATTTTTATGCTTTTTATTGTTACAATCATGCTCACGAACATAATTTAAGTGCTCCAAGGACCATACCAGACAAGTAGGTAAAACAGACACAAATCAGGTGTTTTACCGTCCAAGTTTGCAGTGAAGAGGTCAGGATTCCTTAGGCATTCAGAGTGAATCTAAGGAAGATTGGGAGAGCTGAAAACAAGGCAAGTGATAATGTGTTCCTTTGTCTAGAACTGCAAATGGCTGCTGCTCTGGGGAGCCTTTTGGAGAGAATAGACTTGAAACAAACAGGCTTGGGATTCCTGGGCCTCTTGCTGATAAGGGCTGGTAAATTGAGAAGCTGTAGTCCTAAAGATCGACCAAACAACAGTCTACTGATTCTTGGGCTAATGTGAAGGACATTGGGGAAGGGAGTGTCCAGTTAAGGGCTTTCTGTCAGACTCGTGACTTCTTCAGTTGTTTTTAGTGTCTCCATCGTCTCTCTTCTTTAAACAAACTTAGCAAGAAAGCCTGGAAGTGTTTATTCTGCTAATCTTTCCTGTAATTCCAGGGAATTCTTTACTTGTCTGGAGTGCTTTAATACTATCCATGATTTCTGGGTCATAATACAAAGGCAGTCATTGTAAAATTATTGTATTTATGAAAGTGAATGTATGGTCATTTTTACCATTTATATATATAATTAACAAAATGACAACAAAACACTAAAGATATTATCTAATTATCTTTCAGAATATTTTCAGTATTTTTTTCCTCTTTTAAATTGAAAGTTAAAAGCTTTTTTAAATTTGAATTGGTATCAGCCTGTGAAAGCTATGCTACATCTTGCAAAGAAAACAATTTATCAGTGTGACATAAGTCCTCATCATTCAGCATTCAGGAGTACAAGCATCCCACATACAGACACATTCAGAAGTACATAAAATAAAATAAAATAAAATAAAATAAAATAAAATAAAATAAAATAAAATAAAATAAAATAAAATAAAATAAAATAAAATAAAATAAAATAAAATAAAATAAAATAAAATAATAAAATAAAATAGGGTTTCGGTGATACAAAATTGTCTTTTGCCTGGAGGCTAAAGTTATCAAGAGCAAAGATCTTTAGGCTGAAATGAGGATGTCTGTTTGGCTTTCATACCTTGGCCAGCAGTGCATTTTGAGTCTGGTTTAGAAATTTATAGAAAGTGTTACACACACTTTTAGCCTGCATATTTTGTGTGATCAATAGATCAGAATTGAATGATATCTGTACCTTAGAGTCAGCAATTCAATTTAATAGACAACTTATTAAATTATGCAGAACCTCGTAGGTCTTTAAAACAATGTTAAAACTCAATTTCATGTTTGGCAAACAGTCAGCGTCTCTCTGTCGATGCCCAGTGAGCACTGAGGTCATACAACAGCAAATTCTGCTCTCTGGTGCTCATGTAATGAACAAATAACCCCATTAAAATCAGAGGGGTGACTGACTTTACTATGGTGGGTGCTGGGGCACGATGAGACTTTTATGGGAAGAGTTTCTTCCTGCTGCATCTGAACAGTGAGGAGCAGATGTGGATTACAGGCATAAATGGAGTTCAGATTTTTCACTGGCAGGTGGGAGCCTTTGCTGGCAAACCTCAGCATATCCATAGGTCAACGCACTTTGATTATACATACTGACATATTGAGTTAGTTCAGAAGTAATCATTCTTCCAATAAATGATAAAATTATGTTCTATGCAACATTGCTTACTGGAAATTTGACCCCTGACTCTCATATGTCTCCTCAAATTGTGTACAACAATGCAAATGTTCATACATCAGGGTGCTCTGTGCAGCACAAATACACTTTTTTGAGGAAAAAAAACCCCAAGTCCATCTTGTTTTCTGTATTCCATTTTCTGTAAGCCTTGTGCTGACATGTAATGGTTGGTATACTTTCAGCAGGTAAAAATAGCTCCTTTTCCAATCATGAAAATGTGTTTCTGCCCTTAATAATGTGGGTTCTTTTCTATACACATCAATAGAGTCAGCTCCTTAGGTGGTCATGTTTCAACCTGAGTTAAAATGAGTGTTGTTTTTCCGAGATAAATAACCTTTGGATATGACTGCCTGCCATTCTCAACTTGTGCCACCAGAGAAGTTCCTACATTTGGAAGGCTTGAAGATTTTCAGCTCTTTGTTTTCACCTGGAAGAATTTTAACAATTAGTAGATGGAAACTTCAAGGCTGTAACTGATGAGTGTCCTTTCTTTGAAAATGAATTAGTTTAACTTATGGCTTATGGCAATTACAGCACATCATATGAAATGATATTTATGGGACCTCATCCATCTTAATCAGTTGTGACAGAAGGCACTTTGTGGGGAGGATTGAGCAGGACTTCAGAGCAACTCATTTCACCTTCAGTTGCCTAAAAGGGGAAAACTAAGGAAGTTCCAGTTTTCTGGTTTAGTTTTTGCCAAGGCTGAAAACAAAATTATTTTTATTAGTGCTGCTATTAGAGCAGTTTTATAGACTTTTGTTTTATGTCATCAAGGACCTGCTTCCATTTCGTGGAAGGTGATCCTGGTGCTGAGGGTGATCGCTGTGGTAGCTGTGCCCTCACTGATCCTGGCACAGTCCCTCAGGGTCTGGCCATGGTGTCAGACAGGGACAGGAGCTGATGACAGCGTCCATCAGCAGCCCCAGACAAGGCAAGGGATGAAGCAGGTCCAGGATCCTTCCAGGGAGCCCAGTCAGGGGTAACGGAGACTGGGCCAGGGGTGGGACTGGAGGCAAAGCCACAGGGGGGTTCAGAATCCAGCCGGGGGATGAGGCCCCAGCCAGGGTTTGGAGCTGATTGTAGCACACATCTGCAGCGTGGATGCAGCCTGCAGGCTGCCAAGGTCCATCCCGGAGACAAGCCTGGAGACAAACATGCCTACAGAACAGCTCAGGCAAGGGCTGAAAGCCTGGAATTAAACGGAGCCCTGGGGCTAGACCCCAGAGCAAGGGAGTGCCGTCCCAGGTGGGGCAGAACGGGGCCATTAAGACCTATTAGTGCCCGCAAATGGCAGCATTTTAGAAAAGAGAATCCTTTCATTGAAGGTCTTTGTGTTTACCAGTGGAAAATACAGAGAGTTAAAGGAATTGCGCAACTCAGTTTCTCAATGTGTCTTAGTACCTGGTTATTTCTGTCCTTGCAGAGGCAAAATAATAATCTAACTAATATTTTAAATATCTTTCATACAAAGAACTAGTATGTAACAGGAGTTAAGAGAATAACTGGGAAGCCTGTTTTAAAATTTTGTACCTTTAATGTGTGATCACTGCCAAAGCTCTGACAATAGATGACAGAATTTTAAACCATTTTACAGTAATTTCGACTATTGTGTTTTAACTTCTGTGTCATTTGGCCATTAGATGCATTAACCCAGTGTGTTTGTCTAAAAGGCAGTGGAGAGGAAGAAGCAGGAAAAGAGAAATTATTTCTGAGAGGTGCCTTATCTCGATCCCACACTTGAGAGCTGTTGAGGGACAATGGTTGAGCCATTGGTTTTGGGAACTTTGTCTTAATCTCCTGCTGAGTTTACAGTACTGGTGTTATCTAGGAAGGGCAAACCCTGAGAATGCAGAGGAATAACCCCCTTGTGACTGGGTGGGTAAATGTGACTCTCCCTCAGTAGAGAGGTTACTGAGTTTTTGGGGGAGACAGGCTGGAGTGTGCAGTGTTTGAACGAGCAAGGTCTGCCCATCCCAATGGCCGACAGAGTGAGCCTTTGACAAAGATAAACCAGAAATGTCTCCAGCTCTTCAGTCTCATTTTTAAATGAGTGATTTGATCCTACAGTTAAATAATGAATGTTTTGGGGGCTGTTTTTTCAATACCTGATGTGTTTCAGTATGTCTGAAATGGAACTAAACAGGCTGATTCCTGTTAAACTGAAAATGTCTGACTAATCAGTTCAAAGTATTAGTTTAATTTTTATTTTTATTTTGAAAACCAGGGCTGGGTAAAGACACATGGTGGCTATGAACAATGAACTTTAGCAGTAATGGAGGAACTACTAGTGTCTTGTGCCTCACAGATCGACTTCCAAGTATTTCTTTCAATATAAACTTCTTTTCTGGTTGTTGTACTCCAAATTGCATGGTATAATGAATCCTCCAAAACGTCATTTCTGGTTTTTATATTGCAGACATCTGAAGTGAGAAGAAACTCAAGGAAGTCTTTAATACTAAATACTTTTTACCACTTGTGGGACCCCTTTAATTTATGAACTACCATGACAAATTTTGCAAAGCTGTGAAATTGAATGAAACAGAAGCAGCTGTTTACTTGGTAATTATTTACCATATAATTTCCATACCCCAATGGTGGTACTACACTGCAATTAACTGATCAGCAGTGATTATGAGTGCCAGGACCACTCACTTTATATTGGTGGCCAGAAAATAAGCTGTTACAAAATGCAGCAAGCTTAACCACACTGGAATTGCTGAAGGTACCAACCCATGCCTGGCTACATGCTCAATTCTCTCTATAAATGCACAAAGATAACACTGCTATGTCACTTTTCAGAAGTGCAGTGTGAGCCCATATGATGTATGTCATAGATAGATCAGTTCAAAAGAGAATCAGACTGTTTATATTCAGCTTTGTAACTCACTAGGGAAAGAAGTCCTTGTTTCAAAAGTTATTCACTGAGAGACAAAAATCCAGTGAGTTTATTTGTCATAAAGGAGTGGAGTACAGGAGTCAAGGGCCTCTTGTCTCTTTTTGTAGAGAATCCTCCTCTTCTTGGCTCTAGAACACGGGAAGCACTGATACTCCTGCTCTCCTATCAAGGAGAGATGGATGAGGGTTGCAGAAGGTATTACAGCTTTGTATTTGTGCAGCTAATGAACAGTAGAGGGTAAAAGTGGATTGTCTCATTCAGTGTCTTGCTGGTGTTGGATTCAGCCTTCACCCATTCATTACCATTTCCATCAGTTCTTCCTGTGGAAATGTGGTGGGTATGGTGATGAAACCTCAGCAGACTTTTCTCAAAACTTCCCATGAATTAAAACTCAGGAAAAGATTCCTCCTGGAAGGAAGGACAAAGATGGTAGTGTGCCAGCCGAGTGAATTGTAGCATGAGATGTTATACTCAAGAGTTTTCCTATTAAACTTTAATTGGAGCCTTTTAAAGAAATCTGTTGCTTTGTAGAATGGGGAGGCCAATGAAATATTTCTCCTGGCTAAAAACTGACTGGATATTTGGAATGAAGAGAATGGTAGCTTAGAATGAGAAATTCCATGGCTTTCAAACTATACATCAGTGAGTTACTTGCAGTTTCTTCTTGTTTGCTCAACTGGTATTTTCAAATGTCTCTCTTTGTTGATTTTTGGCACTGAAATATGAGTAGGAACATGACAATAGAAAGTGGAAAGGCACATTCCCGAGTTTTTTGGGTACATTATTCCATGAATCTATTTTGTCATTGCACATGACCAATTGACCTTTGAAACTGTGTCAGAAATAACTCCGCATCTTGATGGATGACACTGACCTTAATAACAATAACAAAAAGGGAGTAAAAAATGGGGTCCCTTTTCTTTGTAATCACCATGGACTGCTGGCTGTCAGACTCAGACTTTCCTTATTGTTCTTCTCATTTACAAGCCAGACAGCATTACAATGGTTTTTACTTACTGGCTACTGCAGGAGCTAACGTGGGGCTGGGTAGTGCAAGTGCAGCAGCCAGAATTCCATGGTAGGACAGAAAGGGAAAGGAATGGGAACTGACTTCAAATGCATGGCAGAGGCTTTGAGGCAAGAGTGTCACAGCCTGTTGGGGCACACTGAGACTTGCTGGTGTTTTTCCAGCTTATTTCTCCTGTAAAGAAAAGGCTTTTGAACACTGCAGTGATAAGCACGGTGTTTGCACCTAGCAGCGTGCACAGATGAAGACATTTCTGGCCCCTGATAACACAATATATGCATTATTGTGTGCGTATTGCATTAAGAAACAGACGTGGATTAGATTCTTGTGGACAGATTATGGAATGTTTCCTTTGTATTCATGGCTGAAACGGACTAATAGGATTTACTTGATTCAGAGATCAGATCAGGCCTTGTTTAAAGGAACAGGCAAACCAAGAATGGGAGCAGCAACTTTCTGTATCAGCACAAGCAGGGAAAAATACAGAAATAGAATGGCTGCAACTCCTATCATACTTTTATCCTGGTGTGGCATGATACAACCTACTTATTTTTATTTTTTTTAAAAAATTCTTTTATGCAGCCATTCAGTTGAAAAGATCATAATTTTAAAACATTGATAAAAAAGAGGTAGGAAATAATACAGTATCTGGAGTTAATAGGAAAATGCTATATTGATCTGATGCACATTTTGTGCCTCTAAGTTTAGGAAGCAGAGAGTACTGACAGTACACAATTTCTTAAACTTGTCTAAAGTAGTGAATCCAGTATGATGAGCCTTTACCATCATGGTTTAAAAGAGGCCTTTGTGAATCTATTCTGATTGGGTACTTTTCCAGATTTCATGCCCATTAAAGCATCAATTACCTCTGACATTTCTATCAGTCTCCTATTAAGTTTGCACTTACTAAATTTCCAGAAATCCTGAGCAAATTAATCCAGGCATTAATCAGACTGCAGAGGGAATAACTTAAAAAAGGAGGAAAAAGAGACTAGTATAATTTATGGTAATAGATTTTGAAATAAATTGCTTCCTTGAGTTAATAATGTGTTCTCTTGTGACTACATACTTGATATTACACTGGAGCAGTTCTTTTTTGACTAGATCAATTAGTTATTGTTTGCACAGCACTTTGAAGGTGTAAAGTACCATGTAAATGCAGGCTTGTTGTTATTACTGCTGCCTCAGTCAATGATCTACCAAGATCATATTCTTCTTTGCAAAACATATTAACAGCTGTCCGGTTGCCTTTATCCACCCCTTTAAAGTGGTTGTCTTTTCTTTCTCTTCCATATTTTTAGAGAATCCTCAGTTGTGCTGGTGGGTTTTCAGTTGGGAGGTTTCTTTCTTATAACACACAATAGCTACCTCATTGTGCTGAAAAGACCCAGGAGGGAGACAGGCCAAAGTTATTATTACCTATTATTACTTATTATTGCCTCAATTAAGGGGTTTAAAAGCCCCCCAGACCTGGAATCAATAAGATCGGAAACTGAATAAATTAGTTATATTTACTCCGTTTATTTTCTTCTCTTACATGACTGAATCTCTTACCACAGCAATAGGGTTACATCTCTGTGAATTTCAAAGCCATTAGAGTTTTGAAATGATAAGGATTAACTGAACTGAAATAAATACTATTTTCAAAGGGGCTTGTTTTGGGGCTGCACAGCAGGGGACATTCTGCATTGTATGCTGAAGTCAAGTGAGATATGGAGACACACAATGGATCAGTCGTTAAGTTTCAGTTGAATTTAGGGGCTTGAAATACTCAAAGCTGGTGGGATTCTGGCTGTTTGCAAGGAAGCTCTCAGGTACTAATCCAGTCATTCCTAACAAAGAGGTGGAGTTGCTGAAATGCAGTGCTTGTTTTTCTCTTCTACTTTTTTATCAAACCTTATAAATATTTGAGCCTATTGCTGAGCTTCTATGTGGCACAGGGCTCTGTACATCACATCCTAATTGTTCTTTCAGAATAAAATGAGAGCTAAGCAAAAAAATGGGAAAGTGAGAGTAAGGACATTGCAGACATAGACATCTAAGAAATTGTGATTAATACCACTCACCAGTTTTATAACGCTTTTGTCTAGTGGCACTGGCCTGGAACAAACAATAACAAACCAACCATAATGTAACATCCCCTGAGAGCCATTTGGATCATGCAGGAGCTGGAGAGCCGACAGCATGAGCTAGTGAAAATTGCTCTAATTACTTGTTAAGATACACTCAGAAATCTGGCAGAGGAAGCTGTGCTGAGCACCACAAGTGGTGCAGCAGTGCCACCACCTGAAAGAAAGGGAGACTAAGGGGGGAGGAGAAGGCAGTGAGGACAATTGAATGAAAGCACGGTAAAGGGGTTTCTCATTCGGAAATCTAATGGAAATCCTGCTGCAGCCGTTCCCAATGAGGCCGGCCTTTGACCTCACACCCAGAGATCAGCTTGTTTCCATCTCCAACACTAAATCCAGGATGTACTGAGTATGGTACATGTGTGAAACCTGAGCAGTAGAGAAACAAAACTGGGACAGGAAAAGGTTCTCACCTTGCATGTGTAGGAAGGGGCCATGAAGGATCTCTTGTTCCCTGAGCTCCTCCTGGAGACTGATGCTCCTTCTGCATGCCTCCTGCTTTCCTTTCCTGCTTTTCCTTTTAATCTTTGCACAGCATTCCAGAGATATTAGAAGGTGAAAGTAGAAGTAAGAAAGAACTACAGACTTTACACTCTCTTTACATCCATCTCATATTTGATGACTGGGTGACAAGATAGTAAGAAGTGTGATCACCAAGGAAATATGTTTACTAAGGGATAGAGCTGAGCAACCTGGCCTTCAGGCTCTTATCTAGTCAGGCACACCTGATGGAGCACCTTCACAGCCTGACATGCACCAGGGCCAAATCATTGGAAAAAAAGAAGAATTGAATTCTTTCTGATGGCAACGTGTCTCTCCTGATTTATGCCAGGGATTGCTAAGATTTTGTGTTAAATTAAATGTCCAAAGTTTGAATGTTTCTGTAAGAAACCCCAATACTTATTGAAGAATCTCAGATGTTACGATTAGGACAAGACAGAGCATCACAGAAAGAGGTGAAAGCTTTCTATATAAAATTGTTAATTTAAAGCTTTAAAGGATTTATGTTTGTCATTCTTGGCTGATTTTGTAAAGTGTCATCTGTGGATGATTTTGTAGTGTTGTCATCCTTGGCTGATTTGAAAGGCCCACATATTGTGGCTTCTGAAGAAAAAGACTGAAATGTGCTGTTTAAATAATTAAAATTTTAAACCAGGAGTCATTGTAAATATTTTTTATGTGTGAAATGGTTTTACATTCAGAATTTCAAGCTCAGTTGCCACTTCTAGTCCTCTTCAACACTGGTGTCTATGAGTTGGATCATTAACTATCATTAACTATCATTAACTCTTAGCAATCAAGTCTCTGTTGTCATTAGGAACATTGCATTCAATTTAATACTGGTTATGTGGACTCGAGTTTTTGGTAATGTTTCATTTGTTATTCAGCATTCAGGCCAGCTTCACCAGGCACTAACAGGTTATCAAAAGCAATTTTCTGATCAGTAACCAGTCACAGTCTTTGCTGTCTTAATTATGTCAGGTTTCTGTTGTAGATTTTAAACATGGATTTCTAATAAACACTATTCCTAAAAAGTAAAGAAAAGTTTCCCAGTTGGGAAATAGGTTGCTGAAGTGTTTCTATCCATTTATTGAGAGTGTGAATGGTGAAAAACCAAACAGGTGCACAACAGAGAGCTCAAATCTTCTGTGAGCCTGTAAAAACAAACTCTCCCTCCCTCTTTTCTGCTGAGGTGAGTGTAAGAGGGAGCCTTCCTGTTTGTTTTTTCCCAAACAAGGAGGAAGCACTGAGCTTTATTTTCCTATATCTTGTTTAGCCACCTTGATTGGAGCCTACATTGAGGTTCCTTAATGGACAGCGTGTTATATAGGTTGTTTGAGGTTAAGTAACAATGGGGAGCATGGCTAGCACAGTTTCCCATGTCTCTAAATATAAACACAATAAGAATCCTGTTAAGACAATGAAGCAAGATAGAAACAGGCTTGCTGCTCGAGCGTATAGGTTCTTTTTCTTGTTTTCTGGCCATTATGTAAACTGACATTCTGGTTTTCCCATTTGAGAGCAGACCTCTGCCTTATCATCATCACTGCAGATGTGCCCAGAGACTGTTTACCAATAAGGAAAAGAGACATTGCCGTTGTCTGAGTTGTTATTTCCTACAACAAAGAATAGGGGAGCTGGGATGAAGGAGGAGGACGGAAGGCAGCCGGTGCTGAAACGCTGCAGGCGACAATGTAAGCAGAGCCCCTGAGCAGAGCTGCCACCTTCCCTGGCAGTGTGGGGGTACGGGAGGAGCGCTAAATGCTGCCATACTGCTGCCTTTGCACCCAGACCCACAGGCACGAGGGTGCAGAATCTTTTGATGGAAGCTCTGCCAGCTTTTCTCCTCCCTCAGTGATAGTTACAGCAGATCAAACCCTTCCATGCAGCTCAGCTGGGTCTCAGGCCACACAAGCCATCTCTGTGTCAGCTTGGTTTTATTCTAGTGCAGAACATTTACACAGAAATTAGCTGAGTTATTAATTAATGTAACCTTAATGCAAAAGGTTCCGCCATCAGTAAGGCCAAAAAAAATTTTCCACGGATGGAGGAGAGGTTATTTCTACTAGAAAACTGAATTCTCTGCAAAAAAAGACAATATTTGCTTTGGAGCAAAATCAAATTAAAGTATAAATAGAGTCAGAATATAACAATTTGTAAGCTGGAAGAATGTTTGTGCGGTAATAACAATATTTTAACTGTTAAATATTCATGAATATAACAAAATTTAATAAAGACAAGAAAGTTACAAAATTCAGCTGAGCTCTGGATCAGAGCTTTTCTCCTTGCTCAGATACAAGATCGCCTTCTGCCTAAAGTGGCTGTGACTGCTGAAAAGCAATTTCTGAGAGTCATGGAGTATTCAGGCTTGGGATTTTAGATTGCTTCTTTGTCAGAAAAAAAGCAAGTTAAATGTCTTTGAAAGTGTACATGAACTCCACCAGCCACTAAAACCTTCCTTCTAACCACACAGCTGTCACTGCACTTGTGGCTATGAAGTTTCTGCAAAATACAAATTATAGTTTTCCCTAATTAATTGTTAGGACAAGGCTTTAACAGATACTTGATTAAGATCTTGGGGCATAAACAGTTAAAGACTGTAAAGATCTGTGAGAAGTGGTTTTGCCTCTGGTACAAGACTTATGCTGTTTATTTCTCAGTGACACAAAAGAGTCTTTAAATTTTTGCAGTGGGAATAATAAGCACAGAGTTCAGGTCTCACTTTTGTGGCTAAGAGAAATAAAAACCAGAGGTAAAAGTGAAATCCTGACCCTGTTAACAAGTGAATGTAGAGTGTCAGGACTTGAAGTCATTCTGGCTTCTCCAAGCTATAAGTGTTAAAAATTGTGTTTAAAAAGTGTTTATATTGGAGTGGAAATGCCTCAGATTCGGTGTTCAGTAAAACCAGCTTCATTGTCTCTGCTGTAGCTGATGAAAACACGCTCAATTGCAGAGCAGCACAGGTATAATCAAGAGCAGAACTTGTGATCTTTGGGTTATTTGTCCAGATTCAGCCTCCAAGAAAAAGTGTCACCGTCTGTGAGCGGAGGTCTTGGCAGCTGTATTCCAGGTGGCCACTGAACTTGTATTAATATAACTTCACCCTCTGCACTGATCCGTTTGTGACTCTTTGGAGATGCCATAGAAATGGAAAGCAAGGGCACAAGGTTACTTCTCCTGCTCTGGAGTCACACACTTAATATGTTTTGACCTCCTGGGACTTGGTGGAGTGGTTCATTAATGCAGTGGAACTTATTCAAGATTCTAAGCTTTTTTCTGCCAGGTATTTGTCTCTTTTGTCTCTATAATTATACGCTTTTTTTTTTTTTTTTTCCCCTCTTCCTTTTTCCCCCCCTCCCCAGAAGTGCTTGTTTCTAGAAAGCTATAGGGCTAATGAGCCTGGAAATTTAAAAGAAGCCTTTATGCAATTGTTATGACACATTTTATATGCATTGCAGCATCATATTCTTATAGAGAAGAAAATCTATATTTCTCCATCATCCTTTAAGGACTAATTCCCTGGAGTAATCTCCATTCTTTACTAGTTTATTCTAAATAAAATTGATTTTTTTCATGGGAGATTAAAACCTGCCTTGAAGATTGTGAATAGTTTTGTTGCATAGGACTTTATTAATAGACTCCCTGCAGCCTAATTCTGTTTATACAACTTGAAAACAATAAAAAGAGTTGACAGTTTTGTCAGTTGTGTTTGCTTAAAAAAAAAAAAAACAAAAAAAAACCAGTAGAAAAAGGAAACACAGAGCCCTCCTTGCCCTGATGTAGCAAGCGCCAGCGCTGTAAACAAACTTCAGCGGAGCGTTTAGGAAGATGTGAGTCATTAGTCAGGGCAGAGCGGGCTGTTGGGTTTATCTGTTGAACACGAAATGTTCCATCAGGCAGGGAGGAGCCCTGGGGCTCGGTGTGGAGCAGCACACGCGGGTTTATCGCCGTCGGCAGCGGGGGCTGCAGGAGCCCGGCACCGAGAGACCCCCGGGCTCCGGCCCGGCCGCGCAGGGCAGCGCCGGTGCCAGGAGCGCTGCCAGGGCGTGCGGGCAGCGGCTTCCTGCGGAGATACCCAAACTGTGCCTTCGGCTGGGCGTGGGGAAGGAAAGAAAGAAAGCAGGGAGCGTGCATCGCCTTAATAATCGCATTTTGCACTGGCAGGACTCGCCCCGCGGAGGCGTCTGCCAGGCAGGGGAAGCTGCACCGCCGCTTAACAAATGCGGATAGGAGCTGGTGGATAGGAGGGCAAATTTAACTGGTAGATAGGAGTGCAAATGTACAATTCCTAGGCGATTGTATTCGAGAGATCGGCGGTGTTAATGCGGAGACATTGAATTCTAAACGGGGTTATCTTCACGGAACTGAGGATCGCTTTGCAGGTGATCGGAGAAACTTCTCAAGGCTCCGCAGTCGGCCGCCTTTCTAATCTGCCTTACTTTGGGAGCTGAATGAACCTTGGCCCTCCACACTTTTCGTTCAAGATAATTTGACAAAAGTGACTTTTCAGCTTGGCTAAATTCCTGGCAGCTTAGTTTAGGTGTGGGTAAAGCTACCACAGCTGAGTTCCGCCTCCCGCATTCTGTCACTAAACCATTGATCTTAAAATTCCAATACTATGTTACTTAGCAGCTTGCATTCCTTTAAGATAGACAGTTTTACTCAAGACATATTCTCTATTTCTGCTTCATGGCGAGTTCACATTTTGGAATTTGTACTTAAATCTCTCAGCAAACTGTTACTTTAGAACAGATAAGGATCATGCGAACGTTTTTCTACATGAAACACGATCAAAACATCTTTCTTAGGTCCTTCCTGAGAGCTTTCACTGAGTTCTTCAGCTGACAGATGTGCTCAGTAGTAAGCACGTGTGTATATTCCTACAGATTTGAGTTCAAACTGGTCTTAAATTTCATCAAATAATGCCCCGAAACTAATGGTGGTCTTTTAATTGTGATAAAGTGACTTCAGAAGTGACTTCAGAGATATCAAAGCGTGATATGCATTTAAGTAGCCTAAATCAGATAATCATCTTGTGACACCTTAGAGGGTTCAACCCGAAATTTGCATCCAAATTTACAAAGTTTGTATCTAAATTCTGCTGTGGTCCTGCCCATCGCCCTTAAGCATTTTTTAAATTGAGAGATTGTGCTCTTTTAAATAAAACTGTATGAATACAACTTAAAAGGTGCCATCCATTCATTTGCAAAAGGTTTAATTTCACTTTCTTTAGTAAAAACTAGGGAGATCCGTTCCCTAGAAGGGTAGGTAAAAGTGCATTTAGAACACATAGGAATATGTTACAAATGTGTGTATTGTGAGTGGGTAACTTAAAATTAAGTCTTTGTCATAGAAACGAGGAAAAGGAATAAAACCACAATCTGTGTTTGGCTGACCAGCAGGCTGGGGGTGTGGTCAAGGTCAAGGAATCCCTAGCAAAAGTATGAAACTCGAGAAAGGAAACGAGCTAATTATCAATGTTTCTGAACAACCTGGAGGTCCCTCTGTTGGAAAAAATGAGCTTTCATATCTTCCCTAAGTCAGAACTTTAAAAGTTTTCAACTTTACTGATCTTTTGTGCTTTCTGCTTGATATGGGAATTATCTTCAAAGCAGTTATCTAAAGTTTTCTGTCCACATAAAAAAAAAACAACCAACAACTTAAAAGGAATACTAGGTACTACGGAAGGCAGGATAAATCTACTCAATGCTGAGTAAAAAAATTGTCCTTTTGTCTATAAGTAGATCATTGATTCTGATACAACCACATCATAGAGTGGGGGTAAGAGGAGCTCCCGAAGAACAGATAGGAGAGAGGATTAAAAAAGCAAACTGTTTTTACCTCCAGGAATTATATTTAATGTTCCATGGTCTTTTAAAGTATATTTATGTAAAACAGGCTTTCTGTTGGGCTAATCGTAATCCAAGAAACATGCTGTTATAAATTCCTGGGACATATGTTCTTAAGGTTTCTTTTTCCACCCTCTGAAAATGCATTGAACTAATAATGAATGGGGACTCCAGGCCCATAAATAGAAATACTTAGTTTCCAATCTGTTTTTGGGAGAACTTGCTCAGTTTCATGGAGTGATTTGATCCAGGTGCTATGTACAGTGACCTGGATCTCCTTCCAGTGACACTGGAGCTCATTGCAGGCAGCAGGATTAATTTGTGTGAGAAAGAGGAGAAAGCTGATGCTGCAGCCTTCTGCTGTAGACAAAAACAAGAAGAGATGAACAGTTAGATTTGTTCTCATGATAGCTTCAGTCTCATTTAGTCTGATTGTTGTAATTTAGAATGTACACACTAATGCAGAATAAAAACATATTCCAGTTTCTAGTTATGGCCTACAGTTGGTATCATCTGATGAAATACTGAATTGTTTTTTGACTGATACTATTGCTGCTATGATGCTCCCACTCCTATTAAGCTATTAAATAAAACTGAACCTGTTTGCTGGTTTTCTAAGAAAGATAGTATTTTGTACAACTAGAAATATCAGGAATGAATCCAATAGTGGTGAATATTTTCTGTAGAGGTGGAGATACCACGGAAGAACAAGGTCACACTGGGAAAAAAACAAACCACAAAAAAAGAACAAAAGCCACAAAAATTTTTGTTTGGTGTTTTTTAAGAAAACAAATAAATTATCATTGTGTATTGGATTAATGTACCACCAATGGAGTTAGACTAAGGTAAAAACAGTTGTAAAAAAAGAAAAACTAATCAGATATTTTAAAGCAAGAATTACATTTACATGCAAAAAAACAGAAGACCCTTAGTGATATTATGCAACTTATTTGTGATGTGTTTTTCTGCAATATAATCAATATTGTTTGAACCTAGTCTTTTTCTTGGAAAATTATTTTCAGCAATAAGCAACAGAGGTGGAAAGCAGTGTTAACATCAGTCAGCTGTGAATCTCATTAATTTAAATAATGCTGCTCTCAAAACTGATCCAACAGCTCAACAATTTCCTTTTCAGTCCAGTTCATTGCTATCAGCCTTTTACCCAGTTTCCTCATCACCTCATAGTCTCTATAGGGTTGTGCTGCTCATTTTCCTTGTAGCACTATCAAAGGCTGTTCCTGGAATCCATAGCCTGTTCACAGAATCTAAAAGAAGTTGGACTGGATGTGGTAAAAGAATTTAATTATCACTGTTACCAAACCCTTTGTGTGCATGTGAGCCTGGTAATATGGGATAGTGGAGGTCTTTGGGAACCCTAAACTCCTCCAATTTGTGTCCAGCATCAGTCTGCAGGAGAAAATCACCTATATACATACATATATATATATATATATAAATTAAATGTTAAATTTTTACACATGCCTTGATCCTTAAGATTATTATGAAGAATCTTATTCAGCTTCTGAGAAAGTGCTTTAAATGAAAATATATTTGATATATGTGTGCTTTTTAAGTTTTTGTGGAAGGCCTTTTTTTATCTTATGAAATATGCTTTGAGAATATACATCTCTGAGACAACCAAATGAAAACAAATACTTTGCTACGTCCTATTCATAATAAAAGGTGGGTAAAGAATAATTCAAGTTACTGGTAAATGAATTTCATCTTTACTTGACCTTTGTAAAGCAATAGAATAATAATCACAGGTCTCGCTCCATGGTTATTCCATTGTTTTTAGTTTCCTAGTGCTGTTCACACACACAGGTATGGTGCTTTACAGATTCATTATCATTTCCAAAGAACTGCTTCAGGCAAACCGTTGATGGAGTGCTGCCATCTCTTGGTTATGCAAATTACATGTTGCAAGATATTAGGCACTTTTCTGAGACGGAAATGCCCTCCCTGAATAGCTTTGTTATGTGAAGGGTGATGCTCAGCTCTAATATTCAACACATTTACAGGCATTTTCCATTTAATATATCCAGCAAGGTTACTAGAGATTTTTGAGAGGCTTTGAGTTTGTCCTTCCTATTAAAGTTGGGGAGGTTGGCATATCTTTAAGCTGCCAAAAGCATTACAATGCTGTTCAGACACCTGAGCCTGTGGACCCCTGTTATGTAGCTGGTGATGTCAAGGAGAGACCATGCACATGCAGCACTAATGGTTATGGTTATGTGTGCTTCTGTAATTAATTGGTAGTAATGACAAGTTGTCCTTAGTGAGAGTCAATTATCCATGATACTACAATAGAACACAAAGTAGAAAAGAACAGGCAGGTGATGGGACCAGACCCCTTGGAAGTGTGGGCATGGGATGGTACCAGAGGCCACAGGGTCATCAGATGAAAGAAACTTATCAGCCATCCAAATGTTAAAGTACCAGTTCTATGATGCTGAAAATAAGGTGGATTTAATCAGAGCCTCAGGCACATTTCTTCCTATGGAGCTAGGGGGACTTGAGTTAACCCACTCATGGTATTCCACGTGCAGCTGCTCACCCAGGGGCACCCACTGCCTACTCCAAGTCCTTATAAAGCCACCACACTTTTCCTCAGAGTTCATTTGCCATGGCAGTTTCCTTGGGAGAGCAGGATGACAGATAAACATAAGACACTGTGCTGATTAAATGGCACACACTGAGCTTTAGCAGCCTGAATCCAAAGGAGGGAAGCTGTGCATCCCCTTTGTATGCCAGCTCCTACATTGTATTATGCATTCTCCTCCTGGTTATTATCTTCTATAATGCAACTTTAAATTGGTTATTTATCCATGCATAAACAGTAGAAAATTCCACTTACTGGCAGCACTATTTATTCAGTTGGTGGTAGGCATCTTTAAATACTCAAGTTAGGTACTTCCTGGTCTGTACAGGCTCATAACATGCCACAGATATGTTGGGTAGATTTTGGTTAGTCTTTTGATCATTTACAGGTATTCTCGTTAATTTTCTGCCTGCTAAGCAGTCACTCCACTGTTTTAGTTGGATTCAGGCATAATAATTAGGGCACAGGCTTTCAGTGATAGCCTAAAAAATGTCCCTGTCTCAGCTCCACCTACAACAACTTTCCTGGTGTCATATCCAAGGCTTTCAGTGTTGACCTCTTTTGGAACAGTTCTAGTTTTGAAAAGGTGTGAAATGTCAATTTGATTTAAGTGGTGGTGAGTAAACAGGCTGCGTTTACAGGAATACTTACAAGCTAGAGACATGACTGTCACTCTGTTTTAAAATAAATGGTTGAAAATATACCTCCAACACTCTGTTCAGGGAATATGGTGTCTCTAATTAGCAGAGTAAGGAAATGACACATCTGCTGTATCCTAGGGACACGATACATGCATGGGCCTGAGTAGGAAAGAAAGGAAAATACCTTCTTAATTAAGCTTTAGTTTACTTTTCCTAGTTCATCTCTCTTTGCTCAGTTGTTTATAGTAGGTGACAGGAACAGTGGGAGATGAAATAATTAAATGAGATTTTTAATCCTTGTTCTCTGTGTGAAAAGTGGCTGCAGTCTATGAAAAACCCTGATGGTTTGCATACTCTACTGCTCTTTAAATATTCTCAAGTCTCCCATGTTCTTTCTTCGGGAGAAGAATGAGATAAATAGTTTTGCTAATTGGTCGATTCAGTGTCTTGTAACATCATCTTTACCAAATTCCTTGTTAAGTGAGTGGGAAAGAAATAAAGACTGCAAAACTTTCAATTTTCTTCCTTTGTCTGGGTGAGGATCAAATATTCATGGAGAAAATGAAACACTTTCATGAGACTTAAAATTCAGAGTAAGTGGTTTTGAAACTACTGCCTAAGGACACGTTTTATAAAGCTTGGAAAAAATGGTCTGTCTGTTCTTACCAGCTGTAATCTGTATGTGAGAGTTGTAGTGGGGCTACATTGAGAATCCTTTTCCTTCCCTTTCCACTTCACCAACAGTGCAGCAGTTTAAAGAATGTGAAGGAATAAAGAATGTGAAGGCCTTCCAAATTCACACTTATTATTAGAAAGGTCAGGACACCATTTCTCCATTGCTGGTCTTGTGTATATTTGCATGGCCAGCATGGATACCACATTTCAGCAGTGGTGTGAGAAAAACAAGGTGTTACCTCCATCCCCTGCCAGGACAGCCTGAAACTGCTGTTTAACTTTGGAATGCCTACATTTCAGCTGTCCTTCCAAAGTGAAAGTCTCCTGCTGCATTGCCAGCAGCTGTGGATAATGTCACTCTTCACTGTATATATCAGAATCTTGGATGGTTTTTTTTTTAGAACACTGTTTAGGTCAGAGAAGCATTTTGGAGGTAGAATAGCAATGTCTGCATTATGTGAGAATTCTGAGGCACCTACAATACTAGGACAGAAATGAGATTCCCTTCTGAGAGTAATAGATAAGCTGGTGTGGCTGAACTAGAAGGGCTGCTGGAAATCAGGGAAAAAAATGTTTCCTGGCCTTATTTGATATCCACTGATATTCATGTGTTGCATGTCAATTCTGATGGATGTTTTCCATGGCCTGTAGGACAACAACACAGCCACCTGCCCTGCTGATTATGTGACCTCTCAGGGGATTGCTTCTGCTTGCTTACACCCTGTCCAGTCAGCTGTGGTTTTCCTTCCCACTCCAGTCTCTTTATTGCAATTAATCATTTGTGAATAACATAGTTATTTCTTCTCATACTTTCCACTTTTGTATGAGGAGTGTTTTTGTGCCTCCTGGACCAACATAGGGACACCCCATACAGTTTGGGAGATGCCTTACTTTAAAAACATATTGACTAGTTTAATCAGGGTGGAAATAAGTTATTCTTGTATTCACTTCTGCAAAAAAGAAAAGAAAAGCTTTGCTTTTGATTCTTCCTCTTGTCTTTGTCAGTCACAGGCGATCAGAGGGTGCCCCATGTGAGCAGTGTACTGCTCTAAGGTTTGGAAGACACAAGTAGCTCCCTAGAGGTGACAGCAGCCATGTGCACATTCCCAGTGTTGGTGATGACCATGATTTCGAAATGCTGCCTTCCCCAGGACCCGAAGCTTGGAGGCTGACAGTGAGAGAGTGAATGAGCCAACTCACCTTGCAGAAGGCAGCCATCAGCAGCAGAGATGGCAGTTTACTGGGAAATGGCCATTTCATTTTCTGTTTGTGCTAGTAAAGGACCCTGTCAGCACACATTCACACACACAACTTTTAAGTGCAACTGTCTTTGATCGATTACACTGCAAGGAGGCTGCTTGTAATTCTTTGTTTGTTCCAGTTTATATACTAGAGTGTCTCTTGGTCACCTTATCGTTCTGATCCTTGGGTGAATATTTAATACATAATCACATATTTTTAGAAATTATTTTATTTCCAGGCTCCTATGTTAAAGCTAATTAATATTTATACTGTATACAAATAAGGGATGATTTTTTTCTTCTACATATTTGACCTTGTATAAGATAACAATCCTTTCTCTGCTATAAAACTGGGATGTTTTCAATCACTCTTTTCTTCACTGATCTAGATGCTGGCAGCCAGTTTTACAAGCTTTTATTTGCCACTCCTCTTAGATGCTCCTACACAAATGTATCTCAAACAATTGTCTATGAACTATCTATATTATTCTGATCCATATGGTGGTGAAATTATATCAACAGTATTTACTGCACTCAAAAGCTTTGAGAGCATCCAGCAGAACATCAGCTTGCCTGGTAATAACTTTGAAACAGATATAGGTTACATTTTTTATAGCTTAAGAAAAAAGGTAAATATGGATTTGAAAAATTCATGCACAGCCTTTTTTGGTTTTAGCATGCTCAATAAAAGAAAGGAAGTATGTGTATGGGTCAGTTTTTAGAAAATGTGCAAATAATGGGAATAATACTGACCAGTCACATTGTTCTGGCAGGTAGAAATATCTAAACCTCAACATCATTTGATTATGTGTTTTTGTGTTGCAGACAGATTGCTATGTTACAAGTTTTAAGAATTTCATGACACAATCAATTTACCAAGCTGTCCTAGAGAAACAATCTCTAGCATAAAATTCAAGTACTGTAGAGACAGGTAAATTTCTGTCATAGGTGAGCAACACTGTCAGGCTCCAAAGTGAATTGCAGTCACTCTGGTTTTACACTGGTTTTGCATAGTTTTATTTTAATAGAATAGTTAATGTAAGAATAGTTTAATATAAGAATAGTTTTGTTTGCCAGGGTGTGTGTGTGCTGTATTTCTACTGTCACTGTTCTTTGCAAGCTTGCTCTTGTGCTTCATCATGAAATTGAGGGGGAAAAGGGCTTCCAGCTACATTATTCTGTGGCAATGAAACTGGTTCAACTTTTATTCAGGTGAGTAAAGATTTCACATCATTATGTGTCCTCTCGATTCTTTGGTTATGGCCTTAAACTTGGGATGACAACATTGCTGGTGGGCATTTGGAAAGGAAGGCTGCTGCCTCCTACCCTTTTCAGGAAGTTACAGAAAGTTGTCTAACTTCCTGTGGAATACCAGTACAATTTGCACAAGACAGAAGAAAACAAAAGCCCGAGCTAAAGACCAAAATAGAACACAAAGCCAATGAAGCTTATTAATAGCACTATTAAAAAATCATAGAAATCTAAGTGCATACATGTTGTCTGTGTTCCTGGACTAGTGAAAGCATCTTTTACAACAAAATTTACTTCCAAACATAGCACAGAACTTTGCCCAGGAGAAAACAGGAAAAAATGTGTTTAGAACTCTTAAAGCAGACAAACAATTTCTGACAGGCTGACTGAAATGCAGAGCAATCATTTGATGAACAGAGAAACCTGCCTTGGCATGATACCGATGTGTTTTTCTCAAGTAACTTGCGCCACGGGGTGTAGAATGCACACCAAAATACACACCAAACACATACCATTATTACAATTTTATTTTTTATAAAATACACGTCAAAATACTCAGACCATGAAGTTCTACATGAGGGCTGCAGCACCCTCCTTTTTAAAAAAAGGACACTCTTACATTTGTTACACTGTTCATGCATGAATAACAGTTCAGGCAGAATGAGTACACAAGTCCTAATGCAACTTGACACCCACTTGAAATTTTAAAGCTCCTTCTCTATGATGCAAAAATTAATGAGGATTTAATCAGAAACCTCTGACAATACAGGGACACAACAGTAAAGCTACAAATGAGAGGTATTCACTAACATGTTACTGAGAAGAAAATCTGATGGATACTTTTTGTCTTTATTTGTGCACAATTAATCAGGTAAATCTGTGCCCCTGAAGGCTGAAGTGTTCTGAAGAGCAATGAAAATGTCCTCACAGTTAACAAGAAACTGTAAGTGTTTTACATTTAAATATAATTCAACTAAAAAACAAGTCCCCTTGTTTAGTCACACAGAGACAATAGCAGAATGACTCGTTTGGGGGGGGTTATTGTGTGGGTTATGGGTGGTCTTTAGGGTTTTTTTGGGTCTGGGGGTTCAGGGTAGTCTTTTTGGGTGTGTGGGGTGTACCTGCTCCACTCATAGAAGGTGGGGGGATACAGAGGACCACCCCAAAATGGGGAGGGGGCACAAGGGGTTTTTCCCCCAAATCAAGGGTGCAGCAGAAATAATGAAACGACACCAAAATAATCCCAAAAAAAGAGGTGGGAGGGAGGACTGCTGGCAGGCCTTTCAGTGAAGACTGACTGGCACCCAAGTCAGGAGGAATTTTCTGCCAACACTAATGATATTACTTTGATTATTTAGAATTATTAGGAATTAAATAATGGTTTATTAGTAAAAGAAAAAAAAAAGCTGAAACATTGCTAAGAAAAATCATTAATTTGGCTGCATGTAATTTGCTGTCTGTGGGTCTTGAAAGAGTGTAGGTTGAGGACACTGTCTAACCAGAGGGGATGTGTTCTCTGTGAGGCAGAACTCGAGGATTTTAGTTCTGCAGCACTAACAATGTAACTCACCTTTCCTGAGGTGAACAGACCGCACAGGGCTTTTAGATGTAATTACTGCACAAAATGGGAAGTGCAAATAAAGATATAATCCCTGTTGATAAAGTGATTCATAACATTGTAAGCGAGTAGATGGCAAACCTAATTAGGCTGTTTCATAATGACCACTTTCTGTGTTTGCTGTTGCTTTATGGGTCACTGTTTGGGAGACAAAAGCAGCTGTGACCACCATGTGATCCAGAACCTCCTAAGCCGTGCTCAGCTCTGCTCTGTGACCCACTGCTGGTCCATGAAGTGTGTCATTGTCAGGCACCAGGAGCACCAAATCAACACTTGATACTGTTAAAGCTGACTCCCCAAAACAGGCCCTGCACAGGGTCATCCATCTGATGACTGCTTGCCACAACATCAATCCACAATTCCCTCTTGGTCCAAACATGATCCCAGCTGTTCACCCAGAAATGCTGCTGGCTTGTACTCTTTGTTCAGGATGTGACAGCAGAGGCTGACAAAATGAGTATATACAGTTTAAAAAGGAAAATATGGTGCTCATTTGAGAATGGGAAGCCAGGAAAAATATGTCAGGATCCTGACCTGGGAAAACCAAGGCGGTGCCCATGATCTTCCATGTTCCAGGATGGAAATATGTCCCTGTATATGTCACACCCCACTCACAATAAGCACAATATAATTCAAATGTGGATTAAATATGCTGTTTGACAACTATTTTATTTTTTATAAACTGCTTCATTAAATTCATCCATTTGAGCAGGAAAGTTAAATAGGAGGGTAAATTAAAGGGAAAAAACATCAAAACAGTTCTTATTCTTACTATGATTTTTAAGAGGATTTTCTTTTACATATTTTTAATATGTTGTAATATGATATGATGTATTACTCTTTCTATGGATCACTGGTGGATAATCTTGTACTGCTGCTGATTTACATCACTGCAAGCCATGCCAGTGTTTGTATGACAATGTAAGGCAGAAGTCATTCAACTCACTTTCAGCTGGTGGAATTAAGAAAATTCATGCATATCCCTACTGTTCAGACCTGGAGAACTATTAATTGCCTTAAGATTAAGCTTAGGAACAGAGCAGAACACTTAATCTTCTAACAGGTCTAAATCTTATTTACCATTCAGCTACAAGCTCTTTATTTAAAAAAAAAAAAAAAAGATCTTCAGCTAGAGAAGGTTTTAACTGCAGAGATTTAACCCTTAACCAGATTCCTGGTTAGATTAAATCTGATCTAATAAACTAATTGTTAAATATCTGATGATGTGTGTCAAATCTCTGTGTCAGTTGCTTATGGTAGTGCTTGTACCATGTGCACCCAGGTTTGTGGTGCTGTGTAAGGGTGACCTGTACATGAATCTCCTTGATGTGAATGCCATATTTCCATTCACAAAATCAATTGTTTTTGTGAGATGCTTTTTAACCCTAATAGCAGGACACCCTTTAAAATAACTGCGCAGGGCACCCTTTCTCTCATATTTAGCATAAACATGGTATAATTGAATAAAGTGCTTCCTCATACCATTAGTGTCCATTGCAAACTGACTGATCCTTCCTGCTTTGGATATCAAGGGTATTTTCTCTTTTTAATGTTGATTTTAGGAAGACCTGGCCTGGCATTTGATAGTTTTCTGTGACAAAATATAAGATAGCCAAGTGGAGCTATCAGATGTTTTGGGATCATAGGAGTTGAAACAACCTCCAGTGTATTCTTATAAAACATCTCTGGCCCAGGATCTGTAGAGTACGTGTGGCATTAGGTCCTCTCCTGCAGAGCACCAGCCTTTTGCAGTTTGCTAAATAGTCTTGTAACACTTTGCATCTCCTCTGGCCACTGTCCTTTTAAAGTTCAAGGTGTTCTTCCATGTAATTTTGTTGGAAAATGACCCTAAAATGCTGAGTTTGAAGGAAAATAACAGCTTTATCAAACACAAAAGTAAGAGAAGTTGTCTGCATATCTATTGACAGATCACTGACTTTCAGTGCTGGCTTTGGCTACCTCTGTATCCTGTCAGCAGCCAGAGCTGTGACACTGCTGCTTTCCCCACTACTGCCAGTGTTTGAATTCACACAGAAATTCACATCATTGCTGCAAGGGAGCGATCCTTGGCTCCAGGTGACTCCACTCCTATGCCTGTGATCCGAGCAGGTTGAACAGGAGCAAACCTGCTGCATCCCACTGGCTCCAGGTGCAGCCCTTCTGCACTGGAGCTGATTCAGCTCCTAGAATACACAGTGACAAATTAGTAAATGTCCCCTGTTTTTGAGAGGCATTCAAAATCAAATAGGAGCAGGTGAGGCCACTGCACTCTGAAAGCAGCACTTCCTTTTCCTCTCTGAACACTGATAATAGCAATTGACTTGAGGGTGATAGTAACCATCTCCTCTGAAAATAAACGAGAAGCATTTTCCATTCATCTTGCTGTAATAACTAAAGGAAGCAGTTTTTTTCAGAGTGTGTAGAAACCAAATGCAATTATTGCTTCCTTCCTAACACTGACCCAGCAGCCTAGAATTGGTCCCTGAAGAATCACAGGCAGGTTGAAAGCATCAGCTGAACACACCGTACCCCGCAGGCAGCTCATTCACTGGGACACGGAGCGCCAGGAAGATGCTGTCCCCGTGGACACAGCTCCCAGGGACACGGAGCGCCAAGCACTGGCAGGAACGACACGTGTTTGGGGCAGCTCGCTGCCGTTTAGATTTTTATTTCAAAACTGCTGATAAGAATTGACAAAGAACATGTTCTCCGGTTCCCCCGCTCCAGAGCGGGAGGTTCCAGCCCGAGCGCGGGATCTGTGACCCTGTGTCTGTGGAGCTCAGGCACGAGGCTTTGGGAGAAGCCTGTCCAGCTCACAGGCAGCTCCCCTGAAGCTTTCGGGGTCCCTGAGCTGCCGGTGCCCCCGAGCAGCCGCGCCCGGCCGCTTTGCTCTGGGAGCAGCGGGGGAGGCGAGGCCGGGAAGCGGCTCTGGCAGAGCAGGGAGCGGGCGCGGCGCGCCGGCCGCCGCCGGAGGGCAGCCTGGTGTATCCAAACCCCAAAAACGGCGTGGTTTGAAAATCAGCCCGGTCTCCGGAGAGGAACGGATCCACGAAAAACGCTTCCATGGAGATGCTTGTTCCAAACCTTGATTTGCAGGTTTTGTAGACGCACGCGCGGCCAGCACGGGGACTTTAAACAGGTGCCCCTACAGCCAGCGAGGGCTTGCAGGTATCACTCAGTCCAGGGAAAATGTAAATCTTTATTCCTTCCATTTTCCTCAGAGGAGCAGGGAATTGCGGGTGAGAGGAAAGCTAGTTGTTTACAAACAATTTGACGGTGAAGGCATGGGTGTTATGTCTTTGAAATGGGTCTTATGTCCCTGCTGACTGTGGGCCGCGGGTTCCTTACAGGGCCCGGACAGCTCGGCTCCTGAGAGAGACTCGGGGCTGCAAAGCACGAACTTCTGAGCTTTGGGGCACGGCAGTAGGTTCAAGGGGGGAACCTGTGCAGAGCGGTTCAGCAATCCCTGCCTTCCTCGTACCTCGGCCAGTTGGGAAAGGAAGGGCCCAACAGGTAGCCGGAGTTTGGCATAAAAGGGAGGCTGAGCCCTCAAAAAGCCCGAGGGGGTGTGCACCCTCTCCCTTTATTCGAACAAAGCTGCAGGACTCCTGTGTCTCCTTTTTGGACATAAACCTCTGGCGTTTGTGGATTTTCCTGACACGGGCAGGGCTGTTAGTGCGCTGTCTGCAGGAACAGGATCTGCAGGCAGACGGCTCAGTCCCCCCGGTGCACACGAGTGAGGGCAGGAGCGCTGCCACTCAAAGACTGCCACGGAAAATCAGGGGTAATGCTAAAGCTGGGAGGAAAAGAGTGAAAAAAAAGCTCACCACTCCCCAGTCTTTGGCATTACACGTTTGGCTGTAGTGGCAGATATATTAACCCTAAATTACATGGAAATGTCAAAGCAAATACCCCATGAAAGCATCTAAAAGCATGTTTATTCCCTGACACTCTATTGCCTTTGAGCTGTTATCCTATGTCTGTGTAGCTATAATTTATAGATGTAAGAGAGAATTTCACAAAATAGGCAGAGGCAGGTGAAAAAAACCATTCAGAGGAGCAAACATCTATTTTAAGAAAAAATTATTGCCTGGTAGAACAGAAAGCTCTTATTTAGATTTTGGTGAAGTATTTCTTGGTGTGACCACCACCAGAAGGAAAAAAAAAAAAAAAAAAAAAAAAAAAAAAAGGAATTTTTTGAGTGTCAGGCTTTGCAATCAGCCAGTGGTGCCACCTCCATGTGTGGGTGTCAGAATTCCTCTGGTCTGAAGGATGCTGATGCAGGTCAGAGATGGCACAGGTGCCACTTTTGCAGCTCATGCTGTACCACAGAGCTGAGAGAGGAGGGAAATCTTTTTGTGCTGCATGAAATCAGCAGCTGATCAAATAATCCACCTGTGATTTGCTTTAGGAGAAAACTAATCATGTGACGACTCCATTGAAAACAGCAAAGGAAGTTGGCTTCATTACCATTCAGGAAGGTGTCAAAGGATGACCTCCTATGAAAATGCTTTATAACACCCTTATGTGTGTTTTTGTCTGATCCTTATTGTATTGAGTAAGACTTTATAGAGAATTCAGCTTTAAAAAGTAGCTACCAAAATGCATGCTTTCATGGTGTCTGTAATTGGAAGACTAAACTAAAAACCCATAATGTATTCAAGGATACAACATTCAACAGGGATAGACAGCCTACCCCTTAATATCTTTTGTGCAAATTTAGATCTGGATTAGGCTGAGGAGCAGAGCAGTAAGATTTGAAGATGAACATAAAGGCTGTGGGTTAACATGGATGAAGTGTAATTCTAACATGGTCTTCTCACAAGACTTTGGTCGTAAATGTTACAAGCCTTATGAGGCCTAGACTGTATAGAAGGATGAACGTAAAGGCTGTGGGTTAACATGGATGAAGTGTAATTCTAACATGGTCTTCTCACACTTTGGTCATAAATGTTACAAGTCTTATGAGGCCTAGGGTGTATAGAAAAAGGATATACTTCTTTTTATACTGGAAAATATCCTTTCCTATTTGGGATCCAACTTAGAACTTCTATCCCAGGTATCAATTTGCATGCAAAATCTCTCAACTTTTGTTGTTACAGTTTCCTACGTTCTTCTATAATTTATCAGTAGACATCTATACTATAACACCTCATACATTTTCCATGACATCCAAAAAGCTAAATTTCCCAGTAGCTTAAATTATTTTCTGTTCCAAGCACAGGTAAAAGATTTTTTCCTTTTGTCTGTCATTAGATTCCATACAAAACCTTGTTAACTAGATGGAGTATGTAAGTGAAGTTTGTGATTGCTTCTTATGCTGCAAGTCTTTTTGTGGTTGCAGGTGTTCTGTGGAGTTTAAATAATAACAGTCATATGATGCTCAGTAAACAAGATGAATTAAAAAATTTCAGTAACAAAATAGTTCAGTGTCACCACCAGTGACACTGTAACAGCACAGTAACTTCCTATGCTCACAGCTGCAGGGACTTGGCAAAGGCACTCCTGATATTCTACAAGCCAACCCAAAAGCCAGATGGAAAGGCAGGAGGAGGTCTGGAAACTCCTGGGTGACAAACTGTTGTGTCATAAACACCCTTGCAATGCATTTTAAAACTGAAAGGCTGGACATGGCTAAGCAGCATCAAGAGCTACAATCTCAAGCTGGGGTTCTCCCAAGTGATCCCTTGTAGTCCCAGTAGTTCCTAGCTGCAGCCATAGAAGTCAAGGTGATGCTTGGAGCTGAATTTATGGAAGCAAAGTCCAAGTAGCATCTGAAAATATTCACTCTAATCATAGAATCTGGATTGTAACACAAAATTGCATTATTAATCTTGGATAAAGGCAAAGCTATATAAATTGCAGCACTAGCAGGCCTTTTGATGAACAGGAGGTGCTCTCTGACAGACTGCAGGGCAAGGATCTCTCCTTGTCATCTGTTTCCTCTCTGGTGGTGGTTTTGGCTAATTCTTGTTGGGTCTATCCAGTTTGAAGATTTTTTCCCTTCTTATTTTCTGTAGAAGGGGTAGAGATTTACCAGGTGTTTGATTGCTGAATTTAGCTGGAAGATACAGACAGCTCAAGCTTAGGAGTCCTACTGAGAAACCTTTGGAAAAAGCCATGCTCTGGACAGGGAGTTCCTACATGTACAATATGGGAATATGGCACACCACAAAGCTTGGGAGCTGCTGGGGTGTCTCACCCTTAGTGCTGCCCCTATGTGACAGTTCTCTCTCCTGTCTCCCAGATTTCCATTCTGTTACTGGTGCTGTGTCCAAAGAGGCCATGGAAGCAAATCCACAGGTAGCTCCATCAGGCTCCCTCTTGCTGGACTGGAGAGGGTCAGGATCTGCACATGTGCTGGAATTTTGAAAGCTGGGAGGAAGACACAGGCTGTGCTCCTTTCCAGCCTCCTCAGTGAGTATCTAGCATCTGTACACAGAAGAGGGAATTTACAGCTGGGTGAATAAATAAAATGTGAGGGTCTGCCACACAGTCAGCATTTGTCTCCCTGATCCTTTGGACTGGCATATTTCCTTTGCAGCCATCAAATAGGCTTGGGCTGGGATGAAGAGAGAAGTCAAGCAGCCTCTGCTTTTGCTTGCATGCAGTGTTGGGATTGGCTTAATACACTCCTTTGCTTAGGAAGAGAGATACTTACTGCTAAGTTTAAATTCAGAAAACATACCTACCTGTAAATCCCTTCTCCTCCCAATGGAAGTGAAAAAACAGCAAAAGACCAACTGAAGTAAAGTTTAATTTGACAAAAATAGGGAAAATAGCTATTATTTATTCATTAGCTTAAGCGGTGAATAACAGCACAGCACTAAAAGTGTGAATGACAGGAATAACTCAGTGATTCCCATATAGAGCCACAAAATCGTGATGTAGGCAGAAAGACTAGTTTGATGTGACACTGATGTAGACAGGTAATTCCAAACAGTTGGTGTGTATTATCTTAAATGCCATTAAAGTAATCAGTTGTGAAGGTACTACAGACTTAAATTTTCAAATATCCCTGGATGACTTGAATATAATGCTATGGATCTGAAGTGAAATCTTTCTTTAATGGATTTAAATCCGTCGCATGATATTTGAAGACTTGAAGAAGAATAATTTTCAGGATTTTGACAGACATAATGTGAGTTCTTTTAGGCTTAGAGGTAAGTATTAATAATACAGCTGAATGAATGTTTTCCTTCTGTGATTTATATATAGAAGAAATTTCACAATAAGTTTGTGTTTTCAGCCTGTATTTTCAATTTCCTAAGTAGAAAACATAAGTGTTATTCCAAAGACCTTTTCTGTTTCTTTTATAATGTCACATACATAATTATTTGACTGTAAATACAGGTTCTTAATATCTAAAGAAGGAACCTAAAGAAAGAGGTTAACTGAAAAAAATTCCTTTTTAAAAAGTGTGGGTTAGTTTAGAATGTGAGTTGTTTCAGATGTATCAGTTGAACTGATTCAGTGAGGGAGTGGTTTTTGGATGCCTTGGGTTTGCACAGCATGCCAGTGTGTATCATTCTCCCCATGCTTTGTTATGCACTGCAGACTCAGTGAGACATATCCTTATTGCAACTCCTCTGTGCAGATGTGTTTTTAGACCTGCATATAACCTCCTTCATTAAAAATATTGGTTTTGATATTAAAAAAATGCTCTTTTCCTGATCTTCACAGCCCTAAGGAGCAAGACTTCATTTACAAGCTGTGACTCTTCCTATTTTTAGAATGGTACAGATGAAGAGATACATTCTTGTTTGCATTATTTTGAGATTCACTAAGTCCTTCAATGTGGAAATACTGGTATTAATGTACAGCAAACATCCATGCATATTGCACAGTGGTTGTACAAGGGGAGACACACACACATGAAGTAGAAAACAAACACACTAGGAATTACCTCCTGGGATTTCTTGAGAGAAAAGGCATTGATAACCAACAGAGGGTGTTTCAGCCTGTTAATGAGCAGATGTAGCTGGCAATCTTTCCTACCTCGCTCTTTAAATAAATCATTATATGAGTAAAGCCTAATTTCTGATGTGCCTTTGGTGACTTGGTTGCGAAACATGCACAAAAGAAAGCAGTCCATGCTGCACCATTCATTAGGCTTCTTTAATGGTTATTTATGTGTATGTCAGAAATGTGTGGTGCTGGTGAGAATGGAATACATGAACAGCTGTAAAGGCAAAACAGTATTTTGGAAGTTGTGCTGTTCGTTCCTGCTCATTACCCTCAGGTATAGGTATTGTCTGGGTGCCCATTTTCAGGACTTGATATAAAAAATTGCAAGTGACATTTTTTTTTTTTTTTGCAATGCCTTGATGTTATTTTCTTCATTTGAGTTTTAAGAAGGTTCTTGATTTTGTCACATGAACTTGCCTGAAGTATTGGTATTTCCTCACATGATGAGTCAAAGATTTGATATAAATATTTAAGTTCAAATTATGATGTGTTTTGTTTAATCTCCTTTTATATCTGGGGAGCTCAGAAGATCCAGGCATAGTGAAAACATTTGTCTAGAGTGAAAACATTTGTCTAGTCTTAATCTTTTTATTTGATCCACAATGCTTCGTTTGAAAGCAGCTCAAGGACTTTCAAGACAAACAAAAAATCCCAATGAACCATTTCAACAGTCAAATTGAAAAAGATCTGATTTTCATGTTGTCATTCTTTGGATATCAAAATACTTAGATGTAGGAATTTACTATTTTGTATTACTGTTTAATTATTCAGCACACTGATATAATTTTAAAAATATGGTGCAGAAAGATTTTGAGATTTCACTAGTGAAGCAGTTAACCTGACATGCACTGAGCAAGCCTGGAGCTTAGCAGGAATGCCAGTCCAGAAATGTGGAAAACAGATACAGGATGTTTTAAGTGGGGAGCCATGGTTCTTCAAGCACTTAAGGAATTATGTGCAAAAATCTATTGCTCAACTATCCTTGTGCCTGGTGACAGACATATTTAAGTTCTCAGTGATTCTTTCATTCAAAAGATGAAACCTTTGGAGTTCCAGTTTTGGAGTAAAGATTTTCCTTTAATGTTTTTTTTTTCCTCAAGAAATGTTGCTTGTAAGATTGTGTTGCAGAGGGCTATCAGTATCCATTTACAATTGCATTAATTCATTTGTGACCAAAACAAATTAATAAATGCAGCATATGTGGATGCTCATTAGAAAGAAGTACTCCCTGACACCAAAATTGAAGTAATGAGATGAATTGCTTATACTTGAGCAAGAGCCAAGACAGTTTAAGGGAAATTGAGAAGGTCTCAGAAGATATTAATCAGAAAAATATCAATAATGCTTGAACACCAGAAAAAGCAGCATATTCTCAAAAATACACAATATTTTATATACACTAGCAATACTTAACTTTTATTCCTAAATTCCAGTTGGGCTGAACTTCAAAAAATGAGATAGGTCAGAAATATTAAATACTATGAAAACAATTTTAGCATCCTACTAGTTTTGGCTTCTTATTCCTAAAGTGTACATAGGAGAGAACCAAGAGATCTGTGGCTTAGAAAAGCTATTTCCAAAAGAACCTTAAGCTTGTAAGAGTTAAGAAGAGACTCAGTGTCACATACTGAGAAACCCAGACTCAGTAGAGCCTGTAAAAGTCAACTCATGAACTGAGCCATGAAATGTCCTTAGTGCCATCAATAAAGAGACTTTGGGTTATCTGCACGTGGACAGGAGAGAGAAGGACAAAAATGGTGAAGTTGTATTTTAAATCCTCTCTAGGCAACTGTGATAAAGTCAAGTCATATTTGTAGCTTCGAGCAAGAGGAACAAGACTTTGATAATTCTGAGTCATAGATGATTCAGAGTTTTGGACTTGTATTTGTACAAGTGTTAAGGTGCAAAATTCCTGTCGTTTGGTACTGATGGAGGGGATGTACCACATACATGAAAATACACAACCTTAAATAGGTAAATTACTGCATTCCACCACTGCAGCTGCAATTACATGATCTTACACGTACATATTGCTTTCCAGCAGTGAAGTAATGTCCAAATATGAATAAACCTCCTTCTGTGCAGGGGCATTACTCTCATACTGTGCTCCTTTCCAAACTGATATAGATTGGTGTATGAAATGCACAGGCATGTTCAGTGAGAGAGTGACAGAAAATTTCCTGATATTTTTGCATTTGAAATGGATGAATTCTCTGTCACTCTGTTTTTCTCCACAAAATATTCTGACATCAAGGCTGGATAGCATAGCAGTACAAATGCCATTATCATGTTGATTGAGGTAAAGGGCAGCAGTGTTGGCAATGCAGAAGACAAGAGACATTTCTTACAGCAAAACTAAAGCTTAAATTCATTTAAATAAAAAGCCCTGTACTATCCAGGAGGGAGGTACTCTCACAAAATCTGGGAACTGATAGCAAAGATCAGCATAGGGGGAAAAAATGTGATGGGAGAGAGAATAAATCAGCAGAAAAGAGAAAACTGCCCTGGAAAAAAAATCAAGAAGAGCAGAGGAGAAACATGAAAAGCAAATACACTCCTTTGTTTCAGACTTAGCAAAGATGCAGTGTGGATTGCAGCTTGAAGTTAAAAACCCCTCAACCTCAAGTTGCTTAGGTCAGAAACCACCTGAGCACAGCTTCAACCCTTTCTTGCCAACACGTGTCATTGGTTTTATCTGGACTGCTACAGCCCTTTCCCTTCTGGCCTTTCAGGACCCTTTATGGTCCATACCAAAGAGCTCCATTCTATATTTTTCTTTCTCACACCCTACTTGTCTCTGCTTTGCACTGGCTCTGATAATTCCTTTAGCATCTGCTCTTGTCTACTGCACTGCTCCAGATCTCCCTGTCAAGATTTTTCTTTTGTGTGATCCTGGACTCTACATTAACCTTTCTCTTCTCTTTGCTTTCTCTTGTGTTCTGTTAGCACCTCTTTTCCATAAAATCCATTTGTAGTGTCCTGCCCTGCTCTTAACACAGTCCTTGTGCTGGACTTATGTGACTTTCCTTCAGTCCATTGGGTTTTTTTGGAGACTCTTGACAAAGCACTTTATCTCCCTTCAGATTTCACAGCTGTAATATGGTGATAATATTATTGACTTCTTTTGTATAATGTTTTTAAATCTACCAGTGAAGCTCTGCATAACAGGTGAATATTATTTTTATTGAACTCAATAAGCACTAAGGTGAGCAGTGGGTGTCTCTTTAATGTAAGATCCTGTTTGATCTTCCTCTGTCCAGCTGAGACAAAGAATGTGCATGCTGTGTATCAAGTGCAGGCTGAGCCTGAGCTCCAGCTCAAATTTATTTATAATACACAGTGTGTACATGATTTCAAGGTTATATCATTGGCTTGAAAGCCCAGGATCTTGTCTTAAGGAGGGATTGTGAGCTGCATTTGTGGCTCCCTTCCTTCCATGGGTATGGGTGCGTAAGAGAGAGCGAGGGCAGGTGTGTGAGCTTCCATCCTTGATCTGATGGACGCATGGAAGCACATTGTCAACTGCATGTTAAGCTTTTTAAGTGTGCTAACTCGAACACATGGTCATGGTTTTCCTTAAAATTTCTCAAAAAAAAGCATCCTCTCTCTGTGTTGAGAATAAGTAAGAGCAATTCTCCCCAGAAAGTGAAGTTCAAAGCTGCTATTTCTGAGAACAGAAGTTTAGAAAGAAAATGCCACATCAGTTTTGGCTCTGGCATCTTGTGAGCATTTCTAGGTGTCTTTCAACTTACTCTTTTGTGAAACAAACAATACAGATAAGAAGAGAGCTGGCATACACTTATCCTGCATTAAAATGAAGGTTGTGTTGAAATTATTTCAAAGAGCTTTTTGGTTTTACATGAATTATGAGCTGTAAGCTTTTCTTAGTGGAAACCTCTTAAACATTTACCTTGTGAAACCATTATGGCAACTTCCCATTAGTTTTATGTGTAGGAGAATAATGTGATGTTTCATCAGATACTGGAATACAAGATATTCTGAAAAGTATATGAAATATTGTGTGGAAACATGTGTTTCCAAAAATAGTAGTTAAGCTTTTCTACACCTGCGAATGCTAAGTGTTACACATCGGTATCGGATAGGAATTGGTGTGGTTACACAACATCTCAAGGTCGTTTTCACACCCAGATTCTAGTGTTTAAGGTATGATCATAAACAATCTGTCAATCAGTCATATATCAATGGATATAATGGTGTTTATTTTTATCTTGTTTGCTTGTTTGGTTTGCTTTTCTTAAATTCATTTAATAGTGATATTTTTACAAGAAACCATTGTGCTCAAATGTTTTAGGGATCAATGTCTCCCTTTATTTGTACCCATTTATTCCCATGTTTTGAACAACCCTATTGATAAGGGTGCTTTAGAGTTTAAGACTAGGCTGAATGTGCAAACTCCCACTATCCTGAGATGGACTCATTAGGTCTTGCTTAATTTCTTCTTCAGTGGTATTTTCTTTTTTCCTTCCACAATAACCTAACGTATAAAACTTAAAAGGTCTGCAGACACTAAGAAAGGAAAAGGAGAATGATTCATCTTGGCTGTGGACTGAACAATAGATTTCATCACTGTCACTGCCGAGCAGAGTTCCTTGTCTTGCTCCTGACATGATAACAGTCAGCTGCACTACCAGCTTCCAGTGCCCCAGGAGGGAAGCTGACTGCCAGCTCTGATGGTGGATATTTTTTTGTAGCACCACAGAATAGAATCTAAAGCTCTGTCTATACTAGCAAAAAAAAAAAAAAAATTAAAACTATTTGAATATTTGCTGTTCCTAGTTCTAGTGTAGAATTTATACAGAGATGAGAATATTTCTGGACATTCTTAATTAATCCACAGACTGTTTAAGGAAAGGAAAGCTTGGATAGCTGCTGGCTTGGTCTGCTTAATGTTTAGTCCTTCCCAGGCCTGACCTGTGTGGCTCAACCAGAGTGAGCTGGGGCCTCTTGTTAAGGCAGAGGGGATGTTTAGATTTCCTGCTGCAGTGTTGGTGAGTTGGACAGTGACATAAACAAGAAGCTGTGTGGGTGGTGGGCAAGTAGGGTCTGGTAAGAGGGCTCAGAGGGGTCAGATCTGCACTTGCCTAGCAAGGCAGGACTGCCAGAATGACTGTGCCTGCTTGTGATGGTCACCAGGTTGTTGAACCCTCTCTCTAATCTGCCATTCTCTGTGGTAGCTTCTTCCTACCATTTCTGTTGAGGAAGGAACATACAATTTTCTCTCCTTCTCTCCTGGTGTTACCCAGGTAAATCTGTTGTAATCTCAGACCTTGCAACTCTTCTTTCTAGAAGAGCAATGACAGCATAGTTTCTTTGAAGTGTAGTGTTTGCTCTAGTGAAAGCTCTTTGCAGGAGCCATGACGCACGTAGCTTGCTTTAAGGTTTTCCTTCAATCATGCCATTCCCTGAACCTGGGGAAGATGCAGCTTCTTTGGGAACCCTCCTGGAACCTCTCCTCTGTCAACAAGCTGACCTCCATCCTCTCTTCCTGTAAGATATCTCAGTTTGCTGGTGTTCAACCTCACACTCCTGCCTTTGACAAATCCATTTGTGGAAGTGGAAATGGGCTCCTTGGGTGTGACTCATTTGTCATCTTCCACGTGCATCCTGGACATCTGCTCTGTCGCATTTGTCTTTGCTCTTCCTCCTGCTACAGCATAGTCACACAGGGGATTGTCACCATCTTCCCTAGTTGGTTATTTGCCACTAAATAGTGTGTAAGTAATATTTTATTTGGTAAAAAAAACAAAAACATAATTTACTTTTGCAAACAAGCAGTTGATTTTATTGACAGTAGAGAGGCTTGTACCAAGGTGATGGAATTTCATAACTTTTTATACTACTTCTCAGGAAAAGGAGAAAACTTACTCCGAAGTGGAGATAAGAAAAATCATTGTCTGAACTGATACCATCTGAAGTCTAAGGATGGTGACTACATAGACAGAGGTCTCCAGATTCATTTCTTGTACATCCAGTAGAATTAATCTTAGAGTGGCATTATTTTGGATTGGTGCAGTGTTGATGTAAGAAAACCTCTGGGAAAGCAAAGAATTATTTTTATTAGTATCAGGACTGAGCAGAGAAGTACCTGAGCAGAAGATATAGAAATGTCTGTTTGCATGTGATAAGCAGTAAATCACTTTATTTGAAACATTTTCCATGCAATATGTCACTATTGTCTTTGCAAGGTACTTCTTGTATGTATGTGCTCCAGTCTCACTGTGCTCTACACTGTCCAAACATAAAAAAGAGTAAAAGCTATCCTCAAATAGTTGAAAATCTAAGTGAAAGGCAAACATAAAGATAAAGCAAATAGATAAAGGGAAGAGTGGAAGATGTAGGGAGTACAAATGGTTTGAGAGAGTGAGTCTTAGCCTTCTGACTAGTTCCTGCAAGAAATGTAGGGATCATGCTGGTATGGGGTTTTATGAATCATTTCGATAAAGCTGTTATCAAAGAATGAATCAAAATAGTTCCTGTTAAAGAAAACATTATCTTTGCAGTCTATTAGAATTCTTTCATTACTTGAGGACAGGAAATCTTGTAGCTACAATAGTAAATACAGTTTATGTGGATAAAGTCACTCAAAAAATTATCTCAGTACAAGAAGGAAGTTCTCTTGCAGATTAGGGAGCTCTAAGAAGGTAAGAAATAAGGACTTGAGAAAAAGATTAATAGTTGAGCAATGTAAAGATCCATACTGGATCTTCTGAAAACTGTCTGGAAAGGCAATAAATAGTACTTTTTTTTTTTTTTTTTGTTGCTGACAAGGTGAAATTACATGGGCCTTGTTAACTCTAAGAGATACGAGGAATGCAGAAGGATCAAACGGTGATTGAGCATTCAGCAATAAATGACAGTTGAGCTTCGGGGAGACAGCTGATGGTAACTGATGCTGAAGGGACAATTGGAACTAATCATACTGCCTGATAGATTCTAAACTAGCTATAACAACTCCGAGAAAAATACTTGGTCATTGCAGGGAACAGCATTGAGAAGGCTGCAGTTCAGTGCAGTCTAGAAAGAAATTGAGATGTTAGATTGTATTAAGACAAAACAAGTATTGTTACAAGAATTTATAGTACACCTTTGCCTGTATTAAAGTGTTCAATCTCAGCATTCTATCTCAAAGAGCACATGAAATAATAGAAAAGGTCCTAAAGAGATCAACTGAAATGATGAAAAAATATCAAAACAATTGCCAGAGAAGTAAATGTCAGGATATTTGGAGACAGTGCTAAGGGGAAATTAATATGGGAAAATGTAATAGATGAATGATAGTGAGGTGAGTCCTCTTTTGTCTGTTTAAAATGAAATGAAAAGGATGCTTCAATTAACTTTACCAAAGTGTAGTTAAAAAGCAGCAGACTCAAAATAATGAGCAGAGCAAACTGAACTCTGCTAACTGAACCATCCAAATGTTTTCTTTCTTGACACTTTGCTGAGGGAAAGATGACCTGAGATGTTCGGAGTTGGCTGTTCCTTAGTGGTGTGTGGCCACTCTGGGCTCCACGGCCTTGGTGTCCCAAGGTACAGCTGGTCACCAAAGAGCCACAGCTGGCCACTCCTGGAATGGTTTCTGTTCCTGTTTTTCAGGACCAGACCTAAATCTGTACCTTGTCCAGCCTCTGGGTGACTGACTGAGCCCCAAGTATTCTTGTGAGTGCAGCACTGTCTGTACAGGTGAGCAAACAGCCCCTGATGCTGCCCAGCTTTCTGGCATCCCACACCTGAGAATTCAAACTACTGCTCATTTCTGCCTTTCTGCCTTCAGGCCCTTAGATGTTGTATCAAGGATCTTGTCATGAGCCCTTGAGCAGGTTAATTACCTTTCACCCTGCAAAGCTTCATTATCACCACCATCTGTTTAGTGAATACTTTATCTGGACAAGCTCTAATCTGAGTTTCCTCCATAGTGTACCTTTGATATTTTGTGTAAACTTTAAAAATGGACAGATAGATGATGGTAAAATGATCAGAATATCCAGAATCTGTCATTCACTCCCTCAAATGTGTCATTGCTCCAATTGCGTGACTGCAGCAATTGCAATAATTTCTCTTTCTAGGCCTGTGTACCATTGTTTAGCCTAAAAATGACTAATTTTGGCTGATTTTTGGTAACTTAAGGGTGACTAAGTTTCCAAAGTTATAGTAAAATAACTCTGGGAATTTTACCCTTTAATATAAATTTTACAACAAATAATCAGAGTAGTATTTTTGTTATTTTCCTTAGATTTTCATGGGCAGAGCAAGCATGCTTTTGCAGGAGGTTTGAAAAATAACATTTATAAGACAAGGGCAGCAGACAGGATTGGAAGATTCTGAGAAATCCCTCAGCCCTCGGAAGTAATTCCTGACAAAGTTTGTCTAATTTGTCCTTTAATACTCCTGTCTGCAATTTAAGCATATTAATGGAGTGGGCAGTAAGAGTAACCTCTTGCAAAACTTCTCTGTTATTTGATGACTGTTGTGTCTCCTTGAGTCTTGGCTGAGTTAAACACAATTCTCTCAACCTCTCCTCTCAGAAGGTGTTTTCAAACCTTTGATTGTTCCTGCTGCTCTCAGTTGTCCAGCTGACTTGTTTCTTCCTGGAAGTTTGGTGAATTAAACTCCCTACAGTGCTCCAGCCTCAGGCTGTGGCCTGCTGAGAGCTCCTTCAAATGTCCTACGTGTGACATCTTCATCACATGCCCTTGTAGGAGAGTAATTTTATTAGCAAAAACACTGACTCATGTTCTGCTGGTAGTTGTTTATCCTCCACATCTTTTTTTTCTGAATTAATTGTGTTATTAGGTATTCCGCGTGTTGTATGTGCACAACTGATGATTTCTCCGTAAGTACAGTATATTGCACTTGTTTTCCCTGAATTGTATCTTATTTGTATCTTCAGTTTGTTTAGATAAGTTTTGAATTTTAATCCTGTCCTCAAGAGTCCCTATGCATCCTGCCAGCTTGATATTATCTGCGAATTTAATTACTGTGTGTTTTATTCCATCATTGAAGTCATTCATAAAAATGCTGAATAGCACTGAGCTCAGCTTAGGCTCTTGCAGGAGCTTTGCTCAACACATCGTTTCCTTTTGGCAGTTAACCAACAATTTTACAGACATTTTTTAGTACTTGTACAATAACTTCATCGAGATTGTGCCAGCTTAGCTCATTTTTGACAATATCACAAGAGATTGTGCAAAAAGCTTTTCTGAGGTTAATCTAAAACTAATCCTCAGCTCAGAAGCCTATTAACCTGTTCTAGAAACAAGTCAGGCTGACTTTTAGGGAGCTTGCTATTTTATAGGTTGCCTTTTTCTGTTGTTAGACACTTGCCTGCCCCTCTGACTTCAAAGGTAAATCAGAAATGGGTCTAGGTTTGAATAAAACCATCACAAAACATTTCTGTTACTTGATTTCTTTCCCCAGACTGTCTCTTTTGTATTTATTGCTAATGTATTTAGGAAGTATTCTCATGTTGTTATTTTCTTGTGTATTTATAGTTGTAAGCTTTAGCTTTTGTATTTTGCCTCTATGCTCCTGCAACCACATCAAGATATTAAATAGGAGGTAACTGGCTTTTATTTCAAAGCCAAGCCATTTTTCATCTTTAATGAGATGACCTATGGTCACTGCTGGTCTGTGCTTTCCAAGCAGACTGTTCACAGTTTGCTGCATTGTGTGCCTTTGCATATTTTCCAGTCTATATACACTGGATATTGACTCCATTAAAAAGACACAGCGTAAGCTCTTGTCCTGGTGTGAAACTCCTGTACATTCCTTCCTGTTCATGTTCAGATAAATAAAGTCAGCTGTAAGAGAGCTGATTTCCACTGGTTATAATAATTTTTTAGTTTAGATGGATTATTTCTCTTTCTGATGCGGCAAATAGTTGGTGATAATTAGAAACAAAAGAGCTGGTGTGTATACTCCCTGTAAACGAAACATATTTTGCTGCAACAGGGGTGATTAGACATGAGCTGTCAGCATATTCCCATGTTCTACAGTTAACTGTGCATTAAAAATAATAATGGGAATAATAACTTCTATTATACAAAGCAGAGATGCTTTGCAGTCCCTACCTAATGTACTGTGGAAATGTAGCCCCCACCTGGGGCAGGTGACAATCGAAGAGCACAGAGCGTGCCAGCTAAGTCTTGGAAAAGGAAAATGTCTGCAAAACTCACGGAGGAATTAAAAAGAAGCAGGAAATTTTCTTACAGCCCAAGACAAACATTTCTGTTAATTGACTGGCCAGGGGTGGGAAGATGTTCCTTCTTTTCTGTGAGTTATGTGGGTAAAGATTTAGTGGCTGCATTCTGGCCCACAAAGGTAATTTCACATATGGCAGTCCCTGACAGCCAAAGAAGTTTTCTGCTCTCTGTTACACAAGCATAAACTTCTTTTAATATTCCCCTCTATTGACATTTTACTGGGCTGTTTGTGACATTGAAATGGTGTGACTTACAAATCAACTCTGAATGAGGTAATGTGGACCTTTTCAAAGTACCTGATTGTGGCACATCGTGAGTCTGTTTGAGATGAATCTGTTTGTTTGTGTTCACTTTCTGTTGAATTTTGGTGGCAATAATACTCATAAGCAATAATAGCTGACTTTTCTCTATGATCATTTGCATAAGAAGTTAGATGAGAAAAATGGTATTGCCCAGTGATCTGTATATCTTCATCATCATCATCTGTGCATCTAATCAGCGTTAGCTGTGGAGCTCACGCTCCGAGCTGTAATACCAAGGAAAAGAATGAGAGCTGTGATTAGCAATTCTGAAAGATGGGGTCTGATTGGGGAGTCCCTGCCCACAAGAGTGATTGAACTCATTCTCCCTCAGAGTGGAAGCTGCTCCTGGTAGTGATATGGATGTCTGTGTGCTATGACTTGGACTGAGGCCATCCTTTCTCCTCTGAAAGGTCACCGAAGAGCCATCAAACAGCAGCAGCTTTCAGCTTCGTGTCAGAAGTAGTTTGCCAGGCACAAGGCAGCACTTCACAAAGTTTTAAATTCACCCTGTTACATCAAGAGCAATGTAATAAGCTCTGGTAGTCACACAGGACACGAACTATCCTCTTGGATAGCACTTAATGTATGCTTTGTCATCCCTGAAACTCCACAGTCTTGTATTGTGCTATTATAGTTAAGGAAGAATATCTACCTGGTGAATCACTTCTACTAAATGTGATTTACTTGTGGCAAAGCCTAAAACAAACAGCCCAACACATTCACAGAAGTGAGATGTACAGCTTTCCCTTTGCTATTCCACACACAGGATAATGACAATGGAAATAACAGCGAAGGGTACCAAGACACCTTGAGGAAAATGACTGGTTGTAATCGTGCCTGACCTCTATCTGTCGCCTGTCCTTTATTCGTGGTCTGTACAACAGTGGAACCAATGCACATTATTAAAAAACAAAACCAATTCTGTACCAGCTGAATGATAGACAGGGCATGTTATTTTTCAGGGCTATTGTCTTGCTTTCTACCACCTTTCTCTTAGTACAAAAAAAAGGGCAAAAGGAAACATTTATTTGTTTAAAAATGTGTGCCTTGCATTTCTCTTCTGATAACAAAAAAAACCCAGTGTTCCTATACTATTATTTATTACTGTGCATTGTCTGCTAAGGCTATGTTTTCTATCATGGGATTCAAATTGCTTCTTGTGCCATCAGCATTTTCCTTTTTCACATTTCTTTCAAGGCAAAATAGAAAATCTATTTCTCTGCAGTAGCAACAGTGATCTGGGAAAACTTTATTTAGGGTGAAAGGGAAAATAATGGAGTCACAATAAGCATCTACACTAAAAGTCTATTTAGAACATCAAACCCCGATGTCTTCATAAGACAGAATTGTATCTGTTTTAAATTAAGCTCAAGAAGATATAGGAACACAGTGTGTAATGACCACCAACCTGTCTATTTGCATTGCAGATTAAAAAATCTGAAGATATAGTAATGAGGAGTTCAGATGAAAAGACAGTGTGTTTATGGCAGACAGTATATTTATTTTACAGAAAAGCTGTGTGAAGGCAATGCCACTCTTGTAATGATAAAACCTGGAGCGCATTTAAAACTTAACAAATGCATTTCCATCCAGGGTTATTGCACAGGAGACCACATAAATAAAAATTCAAACACTGCTTTCTTAATTCACACATACAGTTACATTTAATGACACCAGGACTTCCAACATGAGTAAAACCAGCAGTGTCTGGCCCATAAAAATGATTCTTGTTTGCAGCCTGCCTGTTTTCTACATTTTAGCACTAAGATATCCTTTACTGTCTTTGCAGCAGCAGCAGCAGCAACAACTCTGATTTAAGGAGATGCTGACTTCCACCCTCCAGCTCCTCATTCCCCTTCCATGGTACCTCCTCAGCTGTGGCAACACAAGTCTCGATGAGGGCCATTAGACCAACCAAATGTGGAAAAAAATTACAGCCAGTGCCCTGTCCTTATTCCACACACAAATGGCAATGCAGAAAAAGAGAAGATCTAAGAAGTTTAACAAGTGCAGCTCATCCAAAGATAAATAAAAGCAGTCATTAGGCAATGACAGATAGAGAAGCAGGGTCTGTTTTTTTGTGCCAGACCTTTCCTCTGGTGCAGTAAATCTTTTAGTGATACAGTGATCAAAAAAGAAAGGACTATGAAGGCTAATTATTTCGTTTAAAAAGCAGTATTAAAATGTACTTATTCCAGCATCTTCTGAAATTCAGAGTAAGCCTGTGCATAACAGTAGCATTTACAAAATTTAGCTGTTACAGGAACTGACAGGTTTATGTTGGACAGCTTAAACTTTCAAGTTATCCCCTTTTTACAGGTAATGAGAAATGATAAGAAAATCTGTCTACAATGCAAGAGAAAAGAAGGAACATAAATTGCAGAGCAATTAGCTTCTTTTTCCTTTCTTCTCTGAATATACAGGCTAATGGATACCATTCAAAGTGCTGGAGTCACAGATGGGGTAAAAGGCTCTGTTCTCAAATCATTTAACTATGTGCTTAACTTAGAGATGTGAGCACTGTAAAAGCTGAAAATGCTGAGATCGCTTACTCTTAATCTTTAGGGGCTCAGTATTTTGCTGATCAGGGCTGGACTACTGAGCCTTTACAGGAATGAATGCAAGCTGATCTGCTTATGAGAGGGTTTAATGGAAATTTCATTTTCCCTTTCATTTAAAATTCTGTCAACAGTGTGTCCTTCCTGGCCCCTGCAGGAAGAAGTGTATCTACATAATGCTTCATTGTTGCTGCAGCAAATGGGCTGTAAAGTAAATGTTCTAATTAGTCTTTGAATCATTAGGCGGGGTGTAGTTTGTCCGGCAGAATGGTGAGCTCATTGGTATTCTAAGGAAAAGAAAAGAAAGTCCTCTGCACATTTTCATAGTTTCTTTTTGCTTCAAGACTGTTGTGACTCAGTAGTCACTCTTCTGCTGCCTGTTAGCAAGGGAAGGATCCTAATTTTTGGTTTTATTTCTGTACTTGCCATTTGTGACCTGAGAAGACAGGTTGGTATCCCAGAAAGCACATTTACATTTAATTTTTACGAGGATTTCAGGTGCAGTATAAGCATTCTGCTTCAGCGGATCATTTATGCAGATGAAAAACATAATTTTTGCCCTCTAGAATATTTTTTAATGTAAGACATAGGTGTGTCTTGGTGTCCAAAGAGACTTTTATATGGGCCTTGAATAATTTAGTGCTGGCACTAACAGGAATACATGCTGACATGACTATGTGTCACCTAGAGAATCTCTGCAGAGAGAGACTGTCTAGCTCTGAGTACTCCAGTGAGCTCTTTGGAGTGTTGAGGTGGCTTTCAAGTACAGAAGAAAGAAGGAATAAATGTATAAAAAGTGAACCCTTGTGCAAGAGAGAGCTGCAAATGGAGTTTGGATGTACAAGATCCTCAATGTGTGAAATATCTGAGGCTGTTAGGAGGATAAATGCACGTTAATAAGGAAGAAGGAAAATAGAGAAGCTTGAGATGAAATTCCACATTTGTAATTCCAGGTTGGTTTGGGTGTTTTAAAATTTGTGTTGTGGTATGAAAACACTTTGAGGCTCAAGTATATTCTGGTAGCTCTTCCAATTAAAGACCTTATTGAAACCAAAGTGAAAAAATGCTCTCATCTATCATGTTGGCTCTAGACTTAGTTAATTCCCTCCAGAATACATCTTCAGGCACAGAAAAGTCCTTAGGAAACAGACTGGCAGAGGATCCAGCCTGTAGTGGCAGCTCGAAGTGAAGTTGAGGAACTCAGGCTCACATCTCACTGAAACACTGCCAGGAGATTAAACAGACAGTCCTGCTTTGCAGAAGGACTGGCTTTTGGAACAATGACACTGGGAATTCCTCTGCTGCTGTTTCACCTTATCTTATCTATTAACATGTTTGCCCTGGGTTTTATCTTTGCCCTGAGCAGAGCTGGGCAAGCAGTGATAGTGCAGATTGACATGAAGAGTGATGTGATGTGATCTGATTTGATCTGATGTGATCTGATCTGCCTGGGAAGCAGTTGGCTCAGGTGCAATGCTAATGCACAACAGTATTCAGAGTGATCAGATTTACTGGCACAGACCTGGCATCAAGGTTGGCTTAATGGCAAAAATGGCCCATAATGGCAAAAATGGCCCATCTGCAACTGGTGCTGTCAGCTGGAGTTGCACTAAGTCTCTGGAATGGCTGGTTGCTTTCTCTGTGTGCTGTGTGATGAGTCTATTACTGTTTATCTTGTAAATATACATTTAGGGACCTTATAAACCTGCCTGAATTGTTGCATCTGTAGACTAACTGCTCCTTCATAGCCTTGGTGGCTTAGTTAAAGTGCATGTCATTAACTTGATTGACTACAGGAGCTCCCAAGGTTTATCATACCAGTGCAGGTGCTGAACTGGAGTGTGGGAATAATTTGAGTGGATGCAGCAGAAGAATAGGAGGCTGGAAATGTCATGGAGTCTCTCACTGGTGTATTCTGAGTCTCTCTTAACCTCACTTCTCACCCTTCTTATAGAAGTATTTGAAGAGAGAAAGAAATGTCAGCAAAGACTTTCAGAATCTTTAGGTGCTGTAGAAAAGCAAAGTATTCTACAAGCATTCCAAATCAAATGTCTCCATTTAGGAAATAACAGTTATTAATTCTTTTGATCAAACTACTCAAAGCTTTTATTCTTGTGCAAAGTTGTATTTTACAGCAGTTTTAGGTTAAAAAAAAAAAAAGCCCAACCAAAAGCAAGCAAACTAACAAAAAAAAAAAAAAAAAAAAAAAAACAACAAAAAAAAAGGCTTTAATAGGATTTTATTATAGGAGTACCATAAACCTTGCCACTAAAATTGCCCTTTTGCAGAAGAAAAATGGCAGCTAAGTTCTTTCATTAAAGAGATGCTGGCTAACTGCATTTAAAAAGATCAAAATAAAAAAAGCAGTAGCTTAAGACAGAAATGAAAATTTCAGCCCTTTCCAAATGCAACCTCTTCCCATGGAGTTTGTGAACTTGCAACATAGAAAAACACAGTTTGGAAGGGACCTTTGAGGGCCATCTTGTTCGGAGTCCTCCCCCACACAGAACCAACGACATCAGCTCAGGAATTGCTCAGGATTTTGTCCTGTCTAGTTCTGAAAATCTCCAATGACTCAAACTGCTCCCTTAAAAATAAGGAAAAAACCCATAAAACTATTTTGGAGGGATTGATCTGGCTTCTGCCTTTGGAGTCATATGCCTAAAGTTGAGGCTTTCAAGATCAGTGAGCAACTGTTCATTGAAGAGCACAGAAATGGTCTCGGGAGGGAGGTGCAAACTGTCCCTACACAGGTGTAAATTCCTTCTGAATAGCTGTCCTTTAGTATCTAAAGAGTAAAACAGACAAACAAACAAAATGAGCAACTTTCCTCTCTCTTACGTTTCATTTCCAACCTAAATTTTAAACCACACTGCAGTGTTAGGAGTGCTGTACATAAAATTTTTGAAGTCAGGATAAAGAATGGAAACACAGACAGAGCTTTTATTACAGTGCTGCTAAGGATGGTGCTGTAGTAAATAAAGTACTGTTAATATTTTAAGAATGGCATCCCTGAAGTATCTTATAAGATATTTCTCCTCAACTGTCTTTCTTTAGCTGGGAAAAGGAAAAGTGGTTCATATAAACACATGTGCCTCTACCTCATCAACTATACATAATTTTTTTATGTGGCAATTAAATTTAATTATATAAACTTTTTAGATCCAAATTAAATACTTAGTTTTTATACTAAATATATATTAAGAGTTTCTGAACTGAAATAATTTGTACACTTTTAATTTTTTTCTCTAAGTGGACCTTTACTGCCTTAGAATAATGAATATAATTATAATGTTCCCAAAAGGCAGAAATGTACTTAGCATTTTTTATTCCAAGCAGAATATTGTAAGCTGGTGTGTACAAAGCTTGTAGTGTGCACGTGGGTGGATCATGAAATTATTTATCAAATTATTTCAAATAATTAATGAGATGATTGCAAACTGTTCACAAATAATTCAAACAAAAAGAGATTACATGAAACAAGTAAATAATTGCAAATCATTTGCCCAGCTCAATTCCAAACAAATTCTTCCAATGTCAGGGAAATGAAAGAAAAGGATATCTGTAATACCCAAAGATTGCTTTCACACTGCTCCAGAACAAGCACTCCCTCACTGATATGGAGTCATTGCCAGAATTTTTCTGTAATTTCACTAAATTGCTACGTGTGCATATTGTGTTAAATGGACTTCAGTCATCTGAGGGAAAGTCATCTGAGGTCACTTCAAAACTGAAAGACAAAAAGTGACTTAAACCGACTTAAAGGAGTAGTAAATATGTAGAATGTATTTTAAAGTGGTTTTGAAGCAAGGAACATTTTAATGAACTGTAGAGTACAATAAATGAGTTTTTAAGTAGAAGGAGAGAACAGAGATGAATGGGGAAAAAAAGAAATGGAACTGAGGAAACAAAATGGATCAGCAAAGCTGCTCTGCCATACTGTGAGAAGGAAAAGAGCAAACCTCATGAGTACCACTTCATTCAGTGTATAGAAAAAGGCATTATTTCTTTGCTAGGCAATGTAGGCCATTATCAGTCTCTGGTACTTCAAGCATAACATGGGGAAAAAAACCCATTAAAATAAACTCAGGTTCTATTCTCCCTCCCCTCTTCACTTGTTAAGTGCAAGGACAAAAGCTTCTCATCTAAAATATGCATTTATCTATTCATTTATTTACTATGTTAGCTATCAAAAGTCAATGTACAGTCGTATTTGGTAATTTATTTCACCATGAAACATGCAAGTGTCTGTTTTCTTGCTTGAATATTTAATGTTATATGAACATCTACTACTCTGCTGATAAGCTAATCAAAAGGGATATTAATTATCTCATGTTGGCCATGATGTGCATAATTTCAGATAACAAATGGAATGTCTGTCTCTTCTTATTTCCACTCTATCTCCATCTATTCATAGGGCATTGCTAAAACAATAATGGAAAAAACAAGGGACCCAGACATACATAAGGTACCATAGGTAAATAAGGTACATAAGTAAGTTCACCCCACAGCAAATGAGTTTTCACTACAGCTACCCACAAAATAGCTTTTTTCTTTCATGAAATATCCAAGTCCAAAGCTGACAAATATGTACAGAAATCCCTGGGTTGGTGCAGGACTGATCCAGATGTTCTGAAGAGCTCCTGGGTGGGGCAGTCTGATGAATGGGGCATTTCAGACAAAAGTATTTTAGTTTTCAAGACAAAATTTTGTGGGAGATTTTTTTTGTTGCTTGTTTGCAGTTTTCCTTATTTCTTTCAGGCGACAGTAACCTTCCCACAGAAAGAGAACACCACTAGTAATTGTTGAAAAAATAGAGTTGTAATTTTTTATTCGTTTAAATTGGGATTCTGTTTTCCCCATCCTTTCCTCCATTTTTTGCTTGCATTGCTGTGCTATGGCTGAGCCACCTGTTTCACAGATCTGTGATAATCCATTTCTTGGGTGGTTTTCTGCTCACTGTGCTTAAATTAGAGGTAGGGAAATATTCTCCTGCTACTTCATAAATGTTAATTTTGCTGTTGAAATACAGATGAGAGCAAGACTTTGTCTTCCCTTGTGAGACCTGTAAAATATACAGACAAAAAATGTTTGTACATGCTCAACAACCAGATAGTTTAGCAAATCCATTCTTGATATTTTTTCTATGTAAATAAGCACCAATAAATGTTTTGGCTTTAAACACCTTGATTGTTTAGCATGCAGAATTTTAGACATGTCAGCGCTGGTTGTTTGATTTATACCTTTGACCTATCTCTAATTATTTTAACCTTATAATTTGCATAAATCCAATCTTTGCTGTCAGAGTTGGAAGACAACAGAAATCCCCTTATGCATTGTGATTCACTAAAGAAATTAGAGGTGTGATACATTTTCATTTGACCCTTTACAACTACTTCTAACTTTGAATTAATCCAGTGAATTTTTCTGTTGTCGAAAGTAAAAGATGGAGAGAACAGATTACTGCTGAGTGCTTTTTGCCTGCTTCTGACAAAGAGAATCGATGACTCCCTGCAACATCTGTGCTGTACCTGAGCTGCCCAGCTCAGCAGGGAGGGTTGGACTGTGGCTCTCAAGAAATTCAGGTCAGAGGCACTGGTTTGCTTCATTATATCACCTATCAAACTTGCAAACTTGAATTTGAATTCTGTTTCGAATTCTGCATGCTGACTCATCGTGCCATAAGGAATTCAGTTTTTTAGACCTTTGGTTCAAGCCCACTTTGAGCTGTGAGGATGCTGCCAGACTGCTATTGACACTTAGCACTGTATGAACTGGGAGATCTCTCTGAGGGGCAAATGGCCCTCTCTGGCTTTTCTCAGCTCCCTGGAGCCAGAGTGAGCATCTTTCCTGTGTGGGTGGTGGAAAAGTACGCAATGTGAAATGACAGTTTAAACTTCCAAAACTTATTTCTGTGGAAGAAACTGTGTTGAGAGGGAAATGGTGGCCTTATCAGGCATGGTTTCATACCTAAAATTGAAAAGTTTATTTAGTTGGCATTTGCCTGGTTCTTTACCCCAGTGCAGGAGGGTGGTTAGTACTTCCTTACCTCACAAGATGTGGTGACAGGCCTTCATCTGAAAAAACTGGGAGCTGTTCTGATGTTGCAATAATGAAGGCCATTTACTATCTATTAGCTCGGATGGATTAAAAGGTTAAACCAGTTTCTGGTGAAAATTAATTATGCTGAGAATTCAGTTAGAAGGGTTCTTTGATGTCTGGCATTTGCATGTCTGTGATGAGGAATAGGTCACCTGCTTTGTGCATAAACTCTCAAGGCTTACAAGAAGACGAGTAGCAAAGTTCCCGGCTAATCTACTTCTCCTGCTTAAGGATGAGTTTCCTGCTGATGTGGAGGGAGTCACACCTCGCTGATGTGATTATCTTCAGGTTGGCTAACATTGGGCAGGAATTAAAAGCAGCTTTGTGGCTTCTTTTAGGGATAATCTCACTCTCCTACTTAGCTACAGCAAGGAGAGCTACCCTGTCCTCTTTCATTCTGCTCTTGTGAAGGTGCTGGGGAGAGATCTGATACTAAAGGGTGGAAATGCAATATATTTAATAGTAGTGTGACAAATCAGGCATTTATTGTTCTGGCCATGGGCTGCATGACCCTTCCACACCAAGAGGTTTGATCAGCTGCTGGCTTTGACAGCATTGCTCACCTACTAGAGTCCACCTCGGCACAGGTACTTCTGTGTCAGTGCTGGAGAGCTTCTTGCTTCCTACACCTGGCACTTGCAGGCTTGGGCAGGTCCTGCCCCCTCTCCCTCTGTGTCTCTGTCATGAGAGACACATTGACAGTGTGTCTAGCACAATTTGGGAGTGACCTAAGCGGCATCTTGATATACACACACGCTCCTTTATGAAGAGAAGAAAAGGAACTAGGTTATGATGACCTGTAAAAATAAAAGCTTTGAGAATGAGGTCAGTGACACATGCTTAGGAAATTGCTTGCAGTGAGGACTCATTGCCTTCAAGGCAGTAAATGTTACCAGTCTGTAGTTACTGCCTTGATGAGAAAGGTGCTGTGTACTCAAGAAGGGGCAAAACCCTTCTCTTGGCAGCTCCTGACAGTCACACAGCGCATGGGGCTGGTTTCAGAGCAGCCTCAAGGATGTTTAAAATCTGCAGTGCAAACTTCTACAATCTGCTCACTTTCTCTGCAGCCTCTTCAGCATGAGAGTTAGTCATGTTAATCACACGGCTTCCCAGCCCTCTTACAGACAACCTGAATTCAGAGTTTGAATGTAACAGCTGGTTTGTAAGCCTGAGACATCAACTGACCACTCCAGTTACACTGTGAACAGAGCCAAAAGCAGTGCTTGAGTAATTCTTATGATGATAGAATAGATTTGCAATTGTGTTTAATCTGAGTCTATTATTGCTGAAGAAATTGTTGATTCCACGTAGGGCAATTAGGGCAATTAAGTGCTCAATACTGCTTCTGCCTGGAGAGAGTCTTGCCTTTGAAAGAAAATAGAAATAGACAGCCCAGCCAGCTCTGTGTTTGCAGCACTTTGCTCACCTCTGCTCTTGACCTTTATGTAAATGAAATAGCCATTCCACATCATTGAAACCATATGCACAGAGCAGTTTAAAATATTGGCTACTTCTCGGGTCAGTGATGCCAGAACAATGTGGAAGCAACAAAGAGGAAGATGATTACGCAAAACAAGAGTTACCTTCTCAAATGAACAAGTCACAAACATTTTCCTTTCATGACACCTAGGAGAAAGGTCAAGCTTTGCAAGCAATTTGGATCTGCTAAATCCAAAACTTGCTACCATTAAATATACTCTGAAATTAAGTAATTATCTCCCTTCTCTTCATTGTTGTCCACTATACAAGAAGCCTTACTGGGAGTGAGGATTTTGTTAGCTGACCTGATAATTAAGCTTTAAAGATGTAGGTTTGGAAAAGTTGCAGTAAACTTACTTTCCTAAGTGCTGTAAGTGCCCAGTTACTAAAGTGAACAGCATTAGAATAAAGACTATAATTCATTACCCATGACTTGTAACTCAGCTCTTACCTTTATCTTCCTTTGGTTAAGGGCTTTGGCTTCATGCAACTATTTCATTTCTAGGTCCACTCTTTAGAGATGCAACATAATCTTTGATGAACTGTGGCTTGTATATTGAGTATCTTTAGACAAGTGTTGCTTAGCATCTCTACTTACTGTAGAACTAATGAAGAGAGTTTATGCCCAAATTCATCCCTAATGTAGTTCCAGTAAGGAAAATGGAGCCAGGAATGCATATTCTGCTACGTGTTTTTTCCCCTACTTCCCTTTATTGAAGTCTCTGACACCACTACAGAAGAGGGAAATAAAAACAGCTGAGGAAGAAATAAGAATAAACAGGCATTTGGTGACTTTGTAACTCCACTTGTGCTATAGTGGAGCTGTGCAAGTGTGTGGAAAAGCCAGCAGCTCCTCATGAGGATTCCTGCTTTTATCTGAAGAACATCTCCTGTCCAGAAAGATCATGAAGAGCTTTGCACTCGGGGAAGTGTGAATAACACTGCTAAGTCCTTCTAGTCAGAGAGGTGAAAAGGCAGTCATTGGACGGGGAAAGGGTAATTGACTGATGGCTTCTGTGACCCTGCTACTCAGAGAGAGAAGGACCTTGTCAGTCAGACAGAAAAATTACTGCTTAGGAACAAGCCCAGAAATTCAGTCATATAGCTCCAATTATTAGTTAGGTCTGTGCATTTTAACCCTTCATGAGATGCTTTAAAAAAGGAGAGACACACAGAGCTAGCAGCAGTTAGAAGGCATTTATGCCTTTAATGAGAGACATCCTGGCTGCTGGTGTCCTTCCTTTAAAAGCACAATTAGAGAGCAGCGGGAGGGAAGGGAAGGTGGTGAAACCGAGGGAGCTCTGGGATCTCTGCTCCCTGCAGTGCTAATGGTGCTCCTCAGAGGCACCTTCATGTAGGGGGTGTGATGTGTGCCTGGCGAGGAAGGCTGAAGGTCACTGCTCCAAATGCTGTTTTTACACTGAAATGTAAAAGGAATTGCTCGAGCCTTATAGTGGCTGAGAGCAGATTTTGGCACAGTCTTCATTTGTAGCCCTCCCTATCATAAGATGAAAGCTTTGCAGTCCAGCAGGGTTTGAATGACCTCTACACCTCAGGGTCAGGCAGGTTTTTTGTCTGAATTTCTAAGGCTTTCCTTGCTGCTAATCTTATGTGTAGAAATTGAAATTTTTCTTGACATGTAAATGCACCTACCTCAAATCAAAATCTGAATTTGACTTCTTGAAGATGTCAAGAGAGATCTTTCCTGTTCCTGTTCTGATGTGCAGTAGCTCTGAATACACTGACTTCTGGATTTTGCCCAAAGAAGATCTCAGAAGCCTCCTGTGGAGGTTTGTTACTGTCATCAAATGGACTTAAAAGAAGGAAAACAACTTGCTGTGTTTTCAGACAAAACTAACACATTTTATTTTTGCTCCTTGAAGGCTGTTCAGAAGGGGGCATGTACTGTTTCAACTGACTAGGACTTTCCTGGTGTGTTTCATCACTTTCTGATTCAACATTTAGGTCTTTGGAAAAGTTGCTTAAAGCATTGAGGTACTTTTTTTTTTTTTTCTTTTTTTTTTTTTTTTTTTTTTTTCCTGTTTGAAAGAGAATTTCATTTCTTTAAAGTGTCAGCAGGTGTTTAGAGTACAGCCTTTCAGTAAGGAGAACCAGCCTTTGTTATATGTGATTTATCTGTGGGATGTTCCTTCATTTGTCATTGGCAAGGCAGAAAAGTAGGCAATGTGGAGGGAGGCTGAAGTGGTGTGACTTGTCCTGGTAAAAGGCTTTTTGCTGGCCAGCTCTGCTTGAGGATGAGCAGTGGGGCTAGAGAAAGGCAAAGTTGGGCTGCAACACAGCTAAATCAATTTAGGGCAATTTGGATCTGAATTATTTCTGATTATTTGGCCTCAACTACTCTTGAGTGTCAGTGAGAGTAGTTGTAGAAACATATCCTTCTCTGCAGTGGAAGTGGGAATTTACTGTGCCATGTGTAATTGTAGAAAGTCAAACAGTGTCGTTTTCCCTTGCTCTGACACAGATTTCTGTGGTTGTTTCCAGAGATCAGACAAAGGCTCTGATCTGTGACTGAGCACATCACACCAGCCAACCTGTCTTTTGATTGATTTTTGATATTTACAGATGGTGGTACTGCAGATGGAGGTCATGAACTATATCCTATGTTTTTGTCTGTCCAAATCTGAACACAGGTACTATATAGTAAGAAAGGCATTAACTTAGATAAACAAAATTATAATGAAATTAAAAAAAAAAAAAAACCAAACTAAATAGTCTTGGATCACTTGTTTCAGCCTCATAATTAGCAGTTCATAATTTCTTGACCTTGTGTGGAGTCTGTAGGACAGAGCTCCCGTGGTGCTGTGGCTGAGGTGATGCTGGATGGGCACCAGGTGCCCACCAAAGCCGCTCTGTCACTGCCCTCCTCAGCTGGGCAGGGGGAGGGAACTTAATGAAAGGTTCATGGGGAGAGATCATTCAGTTACTGTCACAGGGAAAACAGGCTCAGGGAAATTAGTTTAATTTATCACCAATCAAATTGCAGCTGGATAAGGAGAAATAAAACCAAATCTTATAAACATCTTCTCCTCACCCCTCCCTCCTTCATGGCTCCCCTTCACTGATGATTTTCTCCACCTTCTCCCCCCACCAGCCACGCAGGGGGATGGGGAATGGGGCTGTGGCCAGATCATCACACCTTGTCTCTGCCACTCCTTCCTTGGGGGGGATTCCTCACACTCTTCCCTGCTCCAGTGTGGGGTCTCTCCCATGGGAGAAATCCATGAACTTCTGCAACGTGTGTCCCTCCCATGGGCTGCAGATCTTCACAAAGTGGGTCCTTCAGGAATGTGCAAACATGTGAGCTTGTCTGCATCATTGTTATTGATTTGTATACACCTGATATTCCAAGGAGCTGATGAGTATAGAGATAATCCCTTGTGCTGTTCAGTGTATAAAATATGTCTTCTTTTTTCCCCAAGTGGAGCTGAATAAAGACTGTTTATTTTTCCCACTCATTAAGTGAGGAACACAGTGATTGACTGTAGCTGTGAGGTGTACATATCCTATTGAAACAAATTATGGGCAAAGAGTTGTATAATTCATTCACTGATGTAGCTAAGTTCATATAACACTGTCTCAATTTCTGACTGATATTGCTGTTTAGTAGATGTGACATTTAAAAGTTTAATCATGATCCTGCAGCATTCACTTGGCTCATTCTAAATTGTGGAATAAGAAATGGGGCATTTGGCATGCTTTCAGGCACACTGCTATCTGCTGCAAAGTACCCAGGAATATTTCTAAATGCATGGATCAACCTTTTCATCTATTGATCTCAGAATGTTTTACTGAGCTAAGTAAGAATCATCACCTTTCCTATTAAAAAAAAATAAAAAGAGAAGAGAGGTAGGAATGAAGAACCTTTACAAAATCTCTTTCTTCTGGCCATATGTACAGCAGGAGAGCAGTGTCCAGCACTCCTGTGGTTTAGGAGAATCTTTCAGGGTCTGAACTTTGAGGCTGATGTCTGTTCAATAAAGTGAATAAAGTGAGACTTTATTCATCTTCAAAATACCAGCTCTGTCTTGATGGTGTTGTAGGTGGTTGCACAGATGAGGACAGTATGTATCACATGTATCTCTTTCTCCTTGCTTTCAGATTTTATGTTTGCTTGGGAATTTGAGCAGTAAATCACAGGTGAAAAAAGAAAGAAAAAGTAAATTATATGTTGATATTGAATCTTTTCTTATTACAGACATCAAACAGCAAGACTGGACTTGTGGAGAACAGATTTAAAGCACTGAAATGTCAATGCTGTTATGCACATGGCTTAAATTACTTTTCCCAATGAAGGAGAAACATGGAAATATGTTCAAATCTTTTGTCTGTCTTCAGTGTCCTAACATAAGTTTAGATTCACAGTTTTAACTTTAGTTGTTGTTCTTTTTTTCCCCACAGTCTATTAATAAAATGCTGTTCTTATAGACAAGTGTAAATATACTCCACACTTTTTACTTAGGTTTACCTGAGGCTTTATATGGATTATTTTACATGGGCAAAAGCACATAGCCAATTGGGAGGGATTTCTTTTGCTAATTATTTGGGGGATTCAGACTCAATTTGATCTTTTAAGAAAAAAGGGAAAGACCCCCCAAACCCTACCCCACATACACAGAAGAATAAATATAAATATTCTTTGGACCTTTTCTTGATATTTCTCTGAGGAGTGAAATAGGGTTTGCTTTTATGCCCCTTTGAATATCAGCATTGTTTTGGAGAGTTGAGGTGGAAATTTCTTCCTTGGAGTTTTAATGTGATATTTTTGGAAGTTCAGGTGCTGGCATCTGTTGTGGTGGTTGGTGTCAGAATCTTAGCTTCACCAAAATGGAGCAGCTTTACGGGCTCTGGCTTCATTTCTTCCTCTGCTGATGTTACTAAACTGGTTTAATAGTCTGGTTTTACCTGTGTTCTCTTAGAAATCACCAGTTGTAGCCATCTCTGTTTTGGGGCTGGGTACAGAATATCAGCATGTGTGTTTTTACCCTGTGCCTTTGAGCATTGGTGCATGGTGAAAGCACACAAGGTACCTGTGGGCCAGCAAGGACTGGGCTGCTGCTGCACCTTGGGAACAGCAGCTTTGGGAGCAGGGGTGAAGGCTGGTACAATGAAGGGGGTGGGTACTAATTGTGATGTTGCATTTCCTTAGTTTGGCCTTGATCTAGACCTGTCCCAAGCAGTTTTTTTACTGGCCTCATACAGTGGGTGCTCTTCTTTCCCTTTAGTTCTGGTGCAAATTTGTGATGTTCACCTAATGGCATTTTCATTGTACAGATTTAGTGGGGAAACAACCTGAGGTAGAAGGACAGACGACAAAAAAAATCATAGTGCTGAGAGTCTCCAAACCAAACCTTCAAAGAAAGATTTTAGCACTTGCTGCTCACAATATGTTTTGGTAGTTATTACATGTGATTGCCTCTTATGGTCACAGTATATAAAACAAATTAAGGAGATATTTCCCATTTTATACAGATGAGGAACTGTGGGGAAATGCAGATATTAAAGAAAACCTGCAGTTGAATCAGGAGTTCAACAAGGTTCAGGGAGAAAGAACCTTTATTCATTCTCTCTAAAACCTCTCTCCTCCCTCCTTTTACTTGTGCTTTTCACTTCTCTCTCACTGTGTGTTTAACCTGCTTCTCTTTTTCAGTATCATTTACCCTTTTACTATTTCCCAGAAATCAAAAGCTTTGCTGGTGCTGGTAGCCCACAAACCCCAGCAGAGAGAACCTCTGCAGTGTAGAGTGTTTGTGTGACCCACGGGGGAGTGAAAGGTTCTTGCACAAGGGGATAAACCTCCTACTCCAGCCAAAGCAGTGGAAAAAGGTAGATTGTCAGTCAGGAGAATTTGTCTTTTGGGCTCTTGTAAATTGGCATGATAAAGCCATAGGTAGGGAAAACTTAATCCCATTTATTATGCAGAGATTAAAAGTGACTTTAGCATCCATGTCAGAGAGATGATGGATGGAAGCTTCTTGTTCACACATTTTCTCAGTGAACTCTATTAAGATGCAAGTCCAGGTAGAATTTAGTTTGCTAATTTCAGAGCAAGTCCATTACACAGCTGAACCTAACAAAAGATGTTTCCTTAGTAGATCCTACAGTGTTTCTTACTGAAAATAATGTTAAATATTTTAAGCTGTTTAAGAGCAAAAAAATGTTCAGCCATGGTTTCCTTTCTGGACCCAAAAAAATTCCCACTCTCTACACATTTTATTTCTCTGAGCTCTGTTAACTTTTTTCAGCACTCATATTCTAATGAAAGTTGCATTCAGGGAAGTTTTATGTACCCTTTAATACTGATGTTTTCATTGGCACTACTTTCCTCACCCTGTTACCTTCTCTGTGTGTGAAGGGGTGCAATCCCTGAGCTGCAATTTCTGTTTTTGTTTCAGAAGAGGTTAAATCCTGCTGGTGTCTCTCCAGGGAGTCAGACACGTGCTATAATCCTGAGTTACACAGCTAAAGCTGCTGAGGACCTTTCTCCTGCTTCTCTCCAAAATCCTTTGAGTAGCATTATCTGACCCTCAGCACTCAACCCCAGCTGTACTCAAATACTGAAATACCAGGCAAAGGGAGGAGGCAGTGCCCATTCAGGCAGTGGCTGTCACCCACCACCATCCAGTGAGATTGTCAGAGCTCTTCAGTGCTAGGGAGGGGAACACAAATCCTTTGAGTTTTAATATTTTTTTCTTTTAATTTTACCATCAGTTTGTATCTGTATTAACTTTTTTAGTGATTCAGTTGGTGGCACAGATTTCTGCAGGTGAGGAGGTTTTAGTCAAGGCATAGCTGTTAAGGAACAGGAAAAGTCCACCTGACCCTATCTGGTATTTTACAGGAGTGCTGAACAGCTGTTAAAATCAGAGAGAATTCTACTGATTTAGACAGTGTTAAGTTGATAAACAGGAGATAAGTAACCAGACCGTACAGCAAGTCAGGCTCAGACTTAAAACCTGAATCTTCATCTCCTTGCTGCTGTGCTGGTCCTGCTGGAACATGTTGCTTCCTTAAGATGTTTGTCTTTTATTCCAGAAAAAAAAAAAAAAATTATAGGAAAGTAAAATAAGAACAACAGAAGAAAATACTTCCTCAGACACAGAGTATGTGAGTAGATGGAATGCAGATACAGACAGAATTTAGGAGTGTAACTGTCACCACTGGCACAGGGATTGCCCTAAGGTGTGCCTGGATGTTAACTTAAGGTTAACACAGTCAGTCTCTCCAGTAAGAATATTTTCAAGAGCAAACATGTTGAGATAGTCCTTTACTATTTCTGCTAGAAATCAGTTGTGATTGAATTTTAAGAAAATGGCTTTTTTTTCAATACTTTTATTTTTTATATCAGACCTTGTAACATCTTCCGTCCAATACATCTTCTAGGTACAGACAGTGCAAAACCCATCAATTTCATATGTTCAGAGAGATAATGTATTAAGGAAGCTGTGACATATATACTAGAAATACTGTGTACCTGTAGGAAATACAGCCTTGCATTCCTACAGAACCTATTTACATGAAGTTATTGGCACCCAGAATTTCCATACTTCTGTACCTACCCAGCAAGCTGCTATAAAGTTTCTGTGGTCAGTCATTCCCTACTTTGCACCTTATTTATGCATTGCACAGCTGATGTCAAATCAGACCTGGCACTTTGTTTATGCTGCACTTACTTTGCACAGATATGAAAGACTGACAGGACTGCAATGCAGAAAGGAATGAGACCCCTATTTCATGTGTGTGTGATCTTCTGGATTTTTTAAAGCAATACAAAAATGAATAATCAAATATAAGGGTAGAGAAATTACAAGGAAAAAGATTATTATTTTAAAAAATCAGTGATGCCACTTTGAAGCTGAACAGAGAAATTTGCTGATGAAGTATTACTGGGGCAGATGGTTTCTGAATGGATGGATGATACAACTGCAGTAAGACTACTCTGAGCTGGCTGTAGGTAAAGTTCTTTCTTTGAAAGTATGGTGCAAATGTGAATAAAAGGGAAAAATGATTCAACTGAAAACATAGTAGCCAAAAACCTCAGCCTGTATTGTCCAAGATAACAGTGTTTCATTCTCTTTTCCTCCTCATTAGTTTAGATTAATTTGTGAAATAGTTTCAGATGAATTAAGTAGAAAGATGTGTTTTTTGTTGTTTGAATCAGAGTATTCTGTCCTGTGATACAGTATGGGACTCATTCATGGAGAGCTCATGACATGTTTGAATTTCCTTTTGGATGAAAAGCAAACTTCTTACCAAACTGCTGAAATGTAAAGACTAACAGAAGTATTTTCAGGAGATATGTTGAACTATAGCTTCTTACCAAACACTTGATTCTGGGAAGATAATGAAAACTGTGCTGCAGGTTAACTCACTTCTCCAATTCTAATGCTAACTCTAATGTGGATACTGAAAAAAATATGGTTGCATTCCTAGTTGTAACAAAAGATAGCTGTCTTTTTATCAAGTCTTTCCTGTTCCCACTGCAAACAGATAAGAAAGGCGCAGCCCTTGAGCGAAACAGGGCAAGATTGAAGAGCTGGCAGGTCTTTCTCTGCTGTCTGATCATGGTCTGAAGGCACCATAAGTCAGGGCACTGGAGGAAGCAATGAATTCCCACTTCAAATGAAGCTCAGTCAAAAATTAGTGAAAAGGCTTCAAAACTGATAAACCAACTGGGAGCTGAAAGAATGGGAAAGATGGTGTTCTTCCATTCTGGGGGTACACTCATGACATCACTGAAAGTGGTTTTAAAGTCTGAAAGACACAGGAAACATTTGATTTGCAGACTGATTACCTCAGTCAAGTTCAAGTACAGAGCCTGGGTTGGGGGATGATAGCAGTCTATTTTTTTCTGTGGTATCATGGAAATCGATCACTTTTCATGCACAGAGAGCTGATAGACAAGCACCAGACATCACTGGACATAACCTCATTGATTTTCTTGATAATCAAGAATGAAAAAGTCGCAGGGGAAACAAGAGACAAGATGAACTCCAGACCCCTGACTGGCTGATCTCTCAGTTTTACCTGTACTTACAGCTTGTTTGTACATGAAAGAAAAGCTCATGTGTCTGTTCCTGTGCTTCTCCTCTGCTTTTACAAATGTGGATTCTCTGAATGTGTGCTCAAGCAAAAAGAGAAGAAAGAATAATCAGGTACAAGAATTGAAAACTAAAATTTTTGTGAGTCTAAACCCAAGTAATCATTTGGTATTTGTCAGTAATTTGAACTGTCAGCTTCAGCCTCCCTACATGCACTGGACTTTTTTTTGACAAAATTTCACTGCTAAGAAATTCCTTGGATTTATTTTTCCTCCCAAACTTAGTTTTATCTTTCCAGAAAATGTGAAAGGAACATCTGAATGAATTCTTCTGCTTTTACCAGTTGTTCAGGATCAGTGGGGTACAGTAATCATGGACAAATAGTTTAATTCTCCTGGACATCCAGCTCTGCTCCTACTCACACAGCTAAGCAAAGGCTTCCAGGATGAAAAAGTCCTTCCTATAAAGGCAAAAGCCAGCCTGGAATCCCAGAGATGTTTATTGTCATTTTCTGTGAATTTGAAATATGTCAGTCTATTCTCTGAGGTTATCATATACAATAATGACAGTAATAAGTCACTGTGAAATAACTACATTTCCAGACCATTCCAGGAGAAATAAACATCAGAAAATATGTTATGAAATAATCACAAAAGTATTGTTAGTGTTTAAAGTGAGGTTTCCAGCTGCCTCCTCCACCTTGACATTGCTTTTTTTATGGGAAGTGATAGGAATGGAAACCTGTGTGTAATAAGAGAGGAGAGGGTGGAGGAAGCAAAACTTCCTTGAGCTCTTGTTTCAGCCTGGGGGTACAAAGCACATCAGCCTCCTAAACTGAGTGCTCTCTTCCTACAAATGCTGGAAGCACATGGACAATTTCAGTCTCAGCTATAGGAATTTCAGTCAGATGCAATTCCACTGATTTCTCTGGAAACCTTTGAGTGATTCAAGAGAAAAGGAAACCACAGCAATAATCTTTGCAATGAAAGTACTCAGTGTTTTCTGGGGCATGTGCTGGGTTTCCTGAAGGAATGGGACAATCCACGGGTTATAGAAAGGAGGACAGGAACTAATTGTCAAAAATTGCAAGCACAGCTTTAGGGTTATTGTACTCCAAACTGGCAATAAGATGCAGGTTACTTGAAACTGCCACTGCAGGCTCTTCTGGAGGTGACTGAGGCAGTAGGACAAGAAACACAGATGCAGCTTTCAGTTTGGAAATGCAGGATTTGCTCCACTGGTTGGTTTAAAATCTGGGGAAGACTCAAAGCACATGACAAAGAATATCTTAATTTTGCATTGAAGGAACTGGAAAACTTAAAACTTGCAGTCAGTAATGGAAATCAGTGTGCCAGAGATCCCTCAGAACTGCAGGGAAAACAAGAACTTCCTGATGAGGTTTATATTGTGGTGCATTTTGAACATTCCCTTATGAGATGTTCCTGCTTCAGCCACAGTATGGAGGGCTGTCCTGAGACCGGCCTGGATGTTTCCATGCAGATGACTTCAGTTTTCATCATAGGTTTCAATAAAATAATGTTTAAAGTGATTGAGATCTCTTGGATTAAGTACTCTCTGTTGTGCCTTAAAGTAGTCTTTAGCCACTACAGAAAAGACTGATAACTTACAGAATCTCCTCCTGAGACAGCCAGTTTAGACTTTAAGACATAACTGAAGACTTTCCTGGGAAAACTTTGGAAGAAATACTCCAAAGTGCAATACATTTATCACCAGGTCTAAATTTTATGTAATTCGGGTTCTTTATGATTGTATTTCAGTTGTTATACTGCCAGTCTTATGCATTTTGTTCAGTGCCTGCCCATTTGTATGTTGTGTAATTGGAAAGCAGGATGAACAATGGGGAAATAACTGTTACACTGGTGCTTTTATGGGCTCTATATCCAAGGAGAAGGCAGCCATAAGGGACTCCCCCAATCCCCTTCCTCTCTCAGAAGAAATGTTCCACTGGGGTTGGTGGAGGAGTGATGCAGACTGTCTGTATTTTCTGGCCAAAATTAGAAAGCAAAGCTGAAATATCTCTTGCATTGTCTTGCTGGAGTGAGGAAAGTGAATGAAGACCTGTGAAGAGCTGAGTTTTCTGTGGAGGGGCTGAATATCCCTGGGAGAGTGGGACAGTGCTGTGTCTCCTGCTGCCAGGGGGGATGGCCCTGAGGGAATGAGGGCAGAGGCAGAAATTCCAGGGCAGGAGAGGGGCTCTGCCTGCCACTTCCCTGTCACAGTGAAAATGCTCAGTTTGTTCCTCTTTTACAGAGCTGAAAACAAGTAAACGTGTTTAAGAAGGCTTTTTCTCTTGCACTTAAGAAATAATTTTAAAAATCTTTTTATGATCAAAAAGTTTGTCAAAAATTCATTGTTTTCAACTCATTTGGAAGAGTGGAAAAGTACTGAGAGCTCTGTGTGTAAAACAGACAGGAGGTGGTCACTCTGTGGCTTCACTCAGACATGGCAGATGCAGAGGTGAGAATTAATAAGTTTAACAGGAAAGACAGGAGAAAATGTGAGGACTAGTCTGACAGTGTGGCTTACAGGCATGGGGAGGGAAGGGAGCTCTAGGGGAGAACAACTTGGCTGTGGAGCTTCTGCCTTGGATCTGTGGGGCTGAGATTGATGGAGCTGGACGAAAAAGTTGGTGATGGAGAAAGAAACTGAAGAAGCAGTTACAGATATAATTTGAGGCATTGGGAGGCATTTGCAGGTATAGGGAAAAAGAGGTTAGTGCTGGTTTGCAGAGAAATAAAAAAGTGTAAAAGAAGGAACTCAGTTCAAGTTCGTGCAAAGAGATGGAGAGGAGGGAGAAACACGGTTGGAAGAGTGCTTGGGGAAGGGAGGAAAAGCAGGAAAGGAGGTCCTGATGTTCTGCATGAGATCCCTTTGGTACAGGGATAAAACCTAACAGCAAGGGGACGTTCTGTGGGACTGCCAAAGCTACCTTGGTGGGAGGCACAGAAAGAGCGAAACTACAATTAAGTTTGTAAGAAAATGTACAAAAGGAGGAGAATTCCTGTGGAGGCAAGAACAAAAGTGAACAGACAGAAGAGCTGCACTGAATAGGTGAAAAGTGCTCCCTTCTGCATCAGCTGTTTGATGGCACATTTTCCGTGGCACTGTAAGGAACACCTGCTCCGCTCCCGTTACTCGTGATTTCTGTTTGAGGAACCACAATGCACATGAAAGGTCCTTTATAAGTGACCAATTAGAGGACAAATAGAAACTGTTTTCCTAGCAGAAGTGCACTTGAGCTGCACAGAATGCTCTGGGAAGGATACCACGGTCTCTGGAGACAGGGACAGGCTAATGGAGATGGAGCATTGCTGAGCAGCCCCTGCAGTGTGGGGAAGGGTGGGATGTGCGCGTGGCTCTCCAAAGCCATCCAGCTCCATTCATGCTTCTTAGTTTCTACAGGCATCATTATTTAAGAATATATTTTTAAGCTAATGGAAAGGTTTTTAAAAATCTGTTGGGATTTGCAGACTTTGAAGAGAGGTTTCCAAGAAAATAATTGGCTTTGCCTTCCTTCAGACAGTGAAGCTCAATTTTTGGTGCAGGAGAGCATTAAAAACAGCAAAGAAAAATGGCTTAGGTGCATATAGTTGTAATACATGCTGCATTTGTAGCATCCCCAACAGGATACAAAAACAATATAGCCAAGGCACTTTGCTAGCATGAAAGAGCATCATTCCTTTGGTATTAGTTTATAGCACATGGAGTCATCTCTCACTTGCAGGAAAAGTCACTGAAATAATTTATGTCACTATTAAACAGCTTCACTGCTGATCCATTGCAGCCTCAGCACATTAACTATATTTACCATCTAAGATACAGAAAGGATTCTGTCCTATCTGACGAGGAAGCAATAAAGTTTTAGTGAAATGGATGTAAATCAAAGTTTAAGTTTGCCCAGTAAAAATACATACAGCTATGTTTCACATCATGTTTTATGCATAGCAGTATTCTGCATATATGAATAAAACCTGCATTTGTTGGTAAATATTGCTTCCATATTGTTGATTGTTTTGGTCTGTAAATTAAATCTGTGTACATGCAATGATCTAAAGAAAAATGCATTTTTTTTGCCCATAACTGTTTGTAAAAAAGATGCATTGAATGGTAGAAGGAGGAGAGGAAACAGTCTAAATATGTAAAGCATTCACTTCCTGGCATCTTCTTGGTTTCAAGTGCACGGTTTGCTGCATATAGCTGAATTTCTACTTTTCTTTTTGGTGCTTGAGCTTTTGCATTGAGCTGTCACTTTATTAAAATCTTGCAGAGTGTCTCTGTACGTGTCAGACTGGCCACAGGATGGGGTTTATTTCTGTAAGTGCTTTCTTGGAAGATGATTTGGCCCCGAAGAACCTTTGTATGTGTAAGGTAATGACACTTTACTTGGTCACAGAGAAATGTAATACAAGCTTCTTCTGTCCTGGCTTTGGTAATCCTGAAATTATCATTCACTGACTACCTTTGCTCAGACAGTTACTGAAATTCTGGGATAAGAGCTGGTGGATGGCTGTTCTGTTGTAAGTCGGGCCCAATGTTAAAATGTGGCTCCTTTCTGTGATGCCGAAGAGCAGCAGGTCTGGGGGGAGTGGGATCAGGCCCTGGGTGTGCTCCAGGGTGGAGTGGCAGTGCCTTGAAGATGGATTGCAAGGCTGATGGGAGCAGAGTGCTGGGTGAGGCCACAGAGCTCAAAGGAAGTGCTGTAGGGAAGGCAGCAGTAATAGGTGTCTAAGGTCAAGGAAATTATCTTTTTTTTCTCCATGCAATTATTTTGTAATGTGTTTGCCTACTTGAACCACACAATGTGATGACTGCTGGCTCTCTGAGGCGTTAGCTGAGGCATTACTATCACTGTTTTAAATGTGGTGGTGTGCTGGATGTTCTTCCATCCCACAGAGAGGGAAGAAAAGGCCAACCAGTGCCTAGAGAGAAAATCCTGCTGCAGTCAAAGGGCTTTGTATGATCTCTTGAAGAGGAAAGACTATTTTTATGTGCTGGCCTTCACCTATCAAGGTAAGAATTGGGGAGGAATAGGATGCTTAATTTTGACACTATGTGATATTTCAATATCATCTATCATGGTTACTTTAACATATCCCTTTTCTGTGTATCTTGAAGGTTTAAAAAGTTTCCCTGAGACATATCAGCAAGATAGAAGCTATGCTGAAGGAGGCAGGTATCATCTGTCCCAGAAAAAGGATATTCAGAATCCATCAGAATCTGTAGCCATCACCTTTTATATGGACAAAGTTACCATGCCTGGCAGGCTGTCTCAGTGTGTCCAATTGTCTGCTTTAACAAACACATCTTTAGGCTTCCAGAAAAGTAAGGTCATTGCTTGGATGAGTGATCTGACACTTGGAAAGAGATGCAGTGGGATAGGTCTACTGCTCTCCAAACAGTGTGCAGAAAAATAATAGTAAAACTAAAAGATAACATATAAGCAATAAAAATAGCAGGTATCTCTTCCTAGGCACATCAATCCCAGCATCATCAGCCCAGCCGTGAGTTAGATGGTGAGGGAAAAACAGAGACAAAATGTGTCTCATTTCAGCACTGAAGATTACATGCCATCAAAAAGATAAAATTACCTGAGACCCTCCCAGATCACCTAAAAGTTGGGGTTGTGTGTATGCAGCACATTGGAAAACTAGCCCAATTTATCATCTTTGCAAGAAAGCAAATAGTTGGCAGGTTTTGTATTTTAAACAGCATTCAAAGTGCATGAAAATAAATAAATAAGGTAACCTTAAAGTCTAAGCCCAGGAATGAAAATCTGAGCAGACTTCAGCCTTCATCAGCTTAGCTCTCTGGGTGTGACAGGCAATTTTCCTTTTTAATTTTCTCCAGCAGTAAGGAAGCTAATGGTACATCTTAAAAGAAATGACCTTATCCTTGTAAAGCTACCTGAAGCTTGGCAGAAAATAGGATGGCCTCACTGTCTAAGAAAGGCTGGCTTGAAGGGAAAAATTCCCTTCTTTCTTGCATCAATGGGCTGAAGAATGGGAGGGAATATTTTATTCTTGTACACCATTTTTATTCTGCTCCAGATATGATCCCTTTGGTGGTTTTTGGAGTTTCCATTTTATATATCTTTGTATTGTGGATGCTCCACATAGATAGATATGACTCTGTTTGGTCAGATTAAATATTGTTAGGGCCAAATTTCTCAATAGCATACCTAGGTGCAGACTGTTCCTCCTCACAGTCTTCTTGAAGTCCACAATCTGATGTGCATTCATAAAGCTGTGGTTTTGCTGGGCTTTAACATGGCAAGAGTTTTGATAAAATAAAAAGCATAAATTGTGGCCAGAGCTATTTCAGTGAGCAATCTGTCAAAATATCATTGGTGCTCTGAATCTGTCATAACTGTGGTGGGAGAAAATAGTAAATTCTGCTGTGTTTGTTTCTGTAGGGTTGCTGACCTGGATACGCCCACACTTCATTGGTAAATGATACATACAACTGTATTAATTTAATATACATACATAAACACCCTTCTCTATCATCCTCTGGGGTTTTTAGCAGAGCCAGCCATTTCCCCACTAGTTTTTGGCAGTAGTTACTCCGTTATCTTATTATTTCATCTGCTGTCAGAAAATGAAATGTTTAACACCATGAAATTCCTATTTTAAGATGTCATACAGGACAGAGCCCAGTCACAGGGCTATAGTTACAGGATGAGTGTATTTTCCTTTCACTGCTCAGCTCTGTTGCTGTCCTGCTTTTCATTTGTTGTATATTTTCATTAGAAATGCAATGTTGCATCTTCTCGTGATTCATGGAATTAATGAACTCCGAGACCCTAGTCTGTTCAAAGAGTACAATCTGGTACTTTGCAAATATTTTGAATGGATTTCCAGTCTTGTGGCCAAAATCTGGGATTCCATGCAAATCCAACCATAGAGGGCAAGGGAGAGCAGGAGGCAGAGCCCTGCCATTCTGGCACCAACCAACCCCCAACCTCTCAGGTCCCTGCTGAGAGGAGTGTGTGGTTTAAACCCTCTGCCAAACAACTTGTCCAAATTCCCATTCTCTGTGTGGTTCAGCAGTAAACTAAACCTGAGCATCACAAATGCCAAAATAGTAATCTAGTCACTGGACCATGTGTCCTCTATTTAACTTGACTTTAGAATTTGCACTCTGCTGACTCGAATAGGACAGTTCACACGTCCAACTACTGTTATTACAGGTGCCTAAAGACTTGAGCACACATTGATGCATTGCTTTAAACTCATTTCACATTTCAAAGGTTTGCTTTGTGATCAAAGGGGCTGGAGACTTCTTTCTAAATGAAAGCAGACATTTTGGGACTATTTTGTCACTATAGGCACCACAGAAAAGGCTGGGAGGGAGGAGGGGGACTGGTAATCAAGTCAAAGCAGGCTTCTTTTTTTCTGGTCTGACTTTGCAAGACTAAGACTTGGTTGGAAAAACCCATTCTCTAGGTGTGTTTAATAATGAAGATTTTGAAATGCAACTGGAACTCAAATGGAACTGAGAGTATCTGTAATGGATCTAAGGAATGTTTTACCATAAGAGAACTTAGTTTTGGGCTACCATGTAGGTTCTGTCTGGCCCTGAGTATTTGTGGAACTGTGACCCAGTTTCAGGAGCAGGGATGCAGCATGGCCACACCTGGGAGCTGTAGCCTGTGGGTGCCAGCATTTAGGGGAGTTTGGTGTAGGCACACAGTTTGTGGTAACTGGGAGTGGGGCTGGGGTGAGCTCATCCCCACTGGGCACAGCTGTGAGCAGCACTGACAGCAATGAGCCATGGAGTGCCCAGGGGCACTGACCAGCCACAAAGGGAGCAGAGGGCACACAGGTGCAGTGCATGAACATGAGGAGTATAAAACGTTGGGCTAAAGAGAAAGAAGAAGGGCTGCTTGAAGCCTGTGCAGTGCATGAACATGAGGGGTATAAAATGTTGGGCTAAAGAACAAGAAGAGTGGATGCTTGAAGCCATCTGAGGTGGTGTGGTGTTACTCTGTATGGGTTGAAGCCTTCTGTAGTTCTACAGTGGTACTCTGTGTGTTGTGGCCACCGTAACTGTGATGTGTGTGGTGACAGTTTGGGGCCTCCCCACCTATGCTGTCAGGGTAAGAGTTACTAGTTTGTTACCCATTTTCTTGCTTAAACCATCTGAAATGTAATGCATTTTCTTCATCCAAGGGCAAAATCTACCCAGTTTGGCTGGACTGGGTCTGTGTCTGTGACTGTTTCCAGTTTGGTGTGGATCTCCTGGAACCCAGGTGGCCCTCTGGCAAACTATGGCACATTGCTCTGTATTTCAAGAACTCTCACAGATCTGGCAACTGTTTTTCATGACTGGTATCAAGATGATCTGTAGAGATACCAGGTACAGAGAAAGAGAAGATTCAGATGCTGTCAGGATGTTTATTTGCTTTAATAGTTACAGTGGATGTTCTGGGTCATTAGTTTCAATTCAGAAAGATTCAAGCTAAGGTCACTTAGCCCAGCTGGAGAGAGCAGCTCAAGCTGTTTGCCTCCACATGTGGTACAGATGCAGATGTTGTTTTGGATGACTTTAATGTCAGTTCTGCATCCTTGAAGCTTTGTAGTTTTAAGTGTCTGAAGTGAATGAGTGTCCTGGTGCAGACCCTTGAAATTTACAGCATCTGAGGGTCATGGTTTGAAGCACAAGTCTATATTATCTTCAGAAACACAAAGAAGAGATCTCCTGGAGATAATGTTTTGTCAGACAATAATAATTGACTGGCCCTATCAACACTTGTTTGCTCTGTGACTGCTAACCCTGACTATTACTGATCATGTAGCATGTTAAAGCTGATGTCTGACTTGAGTGATGTATTGATGGAGATATTTCAGTGGCTTTGAAGTCTAGAAGAGTGATGATTTATGGAGGCTGTGCCTTTAGAAAGGGAGGAACTATGTTGCAACAACAGAAGCTCTCAGATAGTGTGGTTGGTGGTTGTCACTATTCCCCAAAGTCACATTATTTGTGCCTTCATCCAATAGCTGAGGCCAAATGCTTTCAGATGTTTTATACCCCAGGGCATGCCTGCTATTTTGGGAGCAAAAGCAAGTTTGGATGAGTTTCTGGGTTTGTATTTGCAATGCTCGTAGTGTGAGAATCCTTCACCTCAGATTACCTTTTGCAAGTGATCTGTGAAAAATTTGAGTATCCAAGGACTATTGTAAAGAGTGCTATGTAATGCTTATGAGCTTAATTCTTAGTATAATCCCTAAACTTAGTGTATCCTGGCAAGTTTCCTTGAATAAGTGTACTTTGCAGCTAGATCCAGCAAAAAGAATAAACTCCATGAGTTAAGCAGAATGGCCAATATTATTTTTAAAATTAATTCTTGCTTATGTGGCTCTAGTCTTGTATGGCTGCAGTTGCCTCTGCATTGAGTATTGAAAAAATAAATGTTCCAAATCCCTGAGAATTTCTAACGATATTTCTGAAAACTAATGGCTTCGTTTTTTCCTCTTTCTCCTCTATTTTCTGCCACCTTTTCTCACGTCTGTCGTAGTGGGCTTGTCAGAACTCAAGACAAGAAGTGAGCCAGTACAAGTAGGAAAGTGGGACATGATATCAAGGAATGTCTTTAGGACTTGGTAGATATTTAGTTGGAATGCTTTACAGGTGATTTTATTTGAGAGTATGGGTTGGTGCTTGTCACTTTTGATCTGTGAACAAGAATACTTGCCATGAACACATCAATCACTTGGAATAAGAAATTGCAAAAGGACCTGATCTTCCTTTGAAATACCAGTTCAAAGCCTTATTGTTCCCCAAATTATCCTTAGAATGGAAAAAAATGGTAAAAGATGCTTCCCTGGTTAATGATAGGTAAAACTGAAGTATAATTTTTCTTTTTTTAGAGCTTTGGGATAGATTTCTGAGTGTATTGCCTGATTTCTTAATGTATTTCCAAATTTCACAAAATCCTACATGTGGTTCTGGTTTTTAACCATTCTCGTTCCATGCTGGCTCCAGATCAACACACCAATTCCACGAGTACAGAATTTCCTCCTGAAACACAAAGAACAGAAGAGGTGGTGACCCTTTTGAAGGGAAGGAGAGCACATCCTTAGCAAGGGGCTGGCAATCCTTTGCCTTGGCACTGTCAGCACCGGAGCTCTCAGGATATTGTTCTTAGCAAGGACAGTTTAACAAACAAACACCACAACTGACAGGGCAGAGCAGCTGAACAAACAGACAAGGGTATAATTTATCCCTTTCCCTGGTTTTCAGTGTCTATTTAATGCATTAGCTAATATGGTCCTTACTGTGTGATGTCAGTTCAGAAGCGGCTTCATCTGTTGTTTTTAGCTTGGGTTTAATTTAGAACAAAGGAAGACAGGGCAGGGGGTGGAAGGGTTGGCACAAGAGTGGAAAATAGGAGGGCTGGGCAAAGAAGAGAGAGCACTGTCACCAGTGACTGTGGGACAGAGAAGTCCCTAATAATCTTGTCTAGACTTTAATTACTTGTGCCTTGGCTACCGCAGATAATTTTCTCTGACCTTGACAATTGTAGCCGTGCCAAATGCCAACTCTTCTCCTGTCCCCTTGGTTACGATGGATCATCTCTGAGCAGTGACAGATCATCCCACAGCACCAGCCTGGCTTTGTTGCATTTACAAACACAAGGCTTTCTCTCCAGGTGCCTTCTCAAGTCTGAAGACATGTCTTAGAAGTGTCTTTGTTGCCATCCCTCACATTGCTCCTTATAATTCATTCCTGATGGAGCCCATCTTGTTCTATTCTTTTTCTGGCTTCCTCCATGTTCGGTCCTCTTTGACTTTGGGGCTGAATCCATCTTTTTATTATTTATTTACAAGGGGTTTAGTAGAATAGGATTATCTCCCATGACAAGGATTTTTGCACACCATGCTGATAAGAATGACAAAAATATATGAAAAAATATATTGGCAAACCGCTTTTTCTTGTATTTTAATAGTGGGTTTTGATATCTCTGGTACCAATAACTCCCACTTTTCCCTCACAGTTAGGAGATGACCTCCAGGGTCATCAATACCAAATGCTTTTTTGTTTCATTTGGCTGAAGTTGCCACTGAACCCGACTAGTGTTACTACCACTATTTCCATGTGATGCTTCTGCAATAACTGTGATTCACAAGCACATGGTAGGACACTGGAGAGCTGGAAAACTACTACCTAGGAGGAAAATTAGAAGCAAAATTGCTGCCTTGAAATGAATTTATCTGATTCCTGTCTTCCTCAGATATACAGATTGAGCCTTAACCACACAGAGGAGTTTTTTTATTGTTTCTGTCAAGGAGGATGGAATAAGGATTCTGATTGAATAAATGATGTGTGTGAGGCATGTCTGATGACTAGCAATCATTGATTTACCCAGCTTTAGTTTTCAAACACTGCAATTGTTTCCCTATTTTGTGTCCACTATCTCTGAAACTATATTATATGTAAGTACTCTGAATATTTTATATTGCCATGCTTCTTTTTCCCCAGGTTTCTGCCTCTTTTCTTTGATCAGCATTGTAATGGCCTGGGCTTTGAATTGTTTTATCACTTTAAAAGAAATTGACTGAACAAATAATGTTGCTCTTTTGTTGATTGCCTTGTTGTCACTTAAACACTATTCCAATATAATGGGTAAGTTATTACTTCTAAGACAGATTTGCTACTACATTTTTTTTCTCTGGCTTTGAGAAGACGGAAGTTATTTCAGTCAAAATTGTATTTCTTAGGAAGGAAGAAGATACTGTGCATTTGAACCTCATGAGACTAGTTGATTTCAGATTAGGGTAATACAGTCTTTAATTAATGAAGAGGACACTTTGAAAGGTAAAAATGCAAGTGAGATTCATGGCAATCCCTATGGTTTCTCTTTTCTTCTCTCACTGTATGACTCTGTACCTTTTTTGACTAGTGGCCCAATAAATAACTACTCTTTCATCTATATTGCTCTGATTGTCTATAAGAGGAGGAATGCAGAGCATCCAAGCAGGAGGGAACCAAGCCAGCAGTCCTGCTCTCATTAGTGATGTTTGGCCACACAGGCTTTGCCCAAGTCTTTGAAAGCAGTGCAGTCACTCTGAATTTACTGTAAGGAATTTGCCACAATGAGCTGAGACAGAATGCAGGTCTCTATTAGATGTGTAAATAATTGCACATTTGTCACATGTGGAAGGCTGGCTTGATGTATGTGTAAAGATAACTGTTTCTTGATGAGCTCCAGTCCTTGAGTTTTAGTGCTTTAAGAGATTTATGGATAGTTGCCTGAGACAGCACAATGTCTATGCTTGGAACAATGTACTTTTAGAACCTCTGCATGCAGGTAATAGGCCTGATATTTACATCTAAGGAATACCCCAAACAAATGCTGTAATCAATACCAAATCTGAAAGGTCAGCATCTCTGGAAGTTAATGCCCAGAAAGAGAAGCAAGTGGTTTTCCTTCTGTGAAAGAAGAAATCAAGAAATAAAATACAGAAAAAGAAGATAAAAAAAGACCAAAGAAAATCCCAACTCTCCTCTGATTTTCAGAAGATAAGGCGTTTGTACTTTTGTTTTTTACCGTTTATATCTCTTCTAAGTGTGAAGAACCAGCTATGAAGAGGAAAATTCCCAATCAAAGGTGTCATATGTGGGAGAAAAGGAGCTGCTTGTTTTCAGACTGAAGAGGTAGAGGTTAAGTGACAATTTCAAAACAGCTGAGACACATTCTATAAAAATCAGTGTGGTGTACTTATTTGTAAAGGAAGAGAGTACGAGCAGAGGTGCTGATTTCTTTTTCTCTTCAAGAAAGAGCTTTAGTGGAGTTTGTCTAGCCTCCTGTCAAAAATAATTATTATTGTGTGGCATTAAGAAAAAAAAAACAACAAAAATCCCCCTCAGAACCCCCAAAATGTTCTTTGCTTTGTGGCTGCCTGTATCACATTGCCCTGCAGCAGAAGCTGAGTGAAATCAAAGGCAACTGTAGTGAGATTTTCACAGGGAGTGAGGCAATGGTAAAAAGGAGCATCAAGAGGGAAGTACCCCCTGCCTGGGTCAAAACAGCCTGAATCAACTGCAGCCTCTCCAAATCGATATCCAGGATGATAAGGGGTATAAAACTTTTAGTGTTGGCCTGAGGAAAGAGTAGGAGCTATCAGAGTCCATCTGAGAGGCAGGTGAGCAAGAACACGAGTGGTGGGAATGGAGCTGTGCTTGCCTGATGATGAAAGGTGATGATCTGGGGTGAGGGGCCTCCCACAGTCACATGGATCTGTCCCAAGAGGATGCAAGTACTGGTTCTGTGAGCTCTGCTCCACAGGTGAGGTCCCTTTGGGTAGCTAATGGCACTGGGAATCCTAGGTGACTCTGAGAAAGTGGAATTGCTGCCCTGCTCACGACCCAGGATGCCAGACAGGTGTTAAGATGGCCACGAGGTTCCTTGTCTTGTCTAAAGCACATTGAGAACATCCTGCAAACCCCATTTTAGGACTGGCTGGAAAACAGAATTTAATTTACCATGTGGGAAGCAGGAGTGTATTATTGGGATAGGGTAACAGATAGATGAAGAACAGGTCTATGAGCATGAATGTGAAATTATATAAAAATAAGGTTTAAGAAAAAAAAAGAAGCAAATAGATATTAGATGTATTGCAATTTTATTTTTAGTATAAAAATTATGTACTCCCTGCTGGGAGAGACTTTATTAGTCTATTTAAATTGAAACTTTGTAAATTTATCAGGGTAGCAACTTCTTTGAATGTAGCAGAGAACTGCTGGAGCTTGCATGAGTCCTTGTGTCTCTTGCTTGATTTTGGAAAGCTATCAAAAAGCAAGCAGTCATTATAATTTATAGGTAACAGTGTACAGAAAAGCTCATTTGTTGCTACTCCACATAGTTATATATGCTAATTGTCAGCCACACTCTTTTCTCCAAAATATGAGTCTGTCTGTCTAACCACAGTGTGGCACTAATGGTATAAATGCAGCAGAACACAGATGGAAATTAAACAGCAGCTGGGTAATCATCTTCATAAATGTAATATTAAAAATATCACAATCCTTTAATTTTTGTTCTGCTTATATAAGGCAGAGCTGCATGACAAATAGCTGTCATAACTTTACTGAGAGAAATGCAGCTTATGACTGGTTTAAACCAAATTACTCTTTTGCCCTGCTGTCCTCACTCGAGCTCTTGAGTACCAGTATTTACAATCTGGTAAACACCAGATCGGGGTCATAAGCACTCATTAGCCTCTCAGAGAAAGGCCACCTCTGGTTTGTTGAATATTGATTAGGAGGCACCAGAACATACCAGTCTGAAGCCACCAGGGAAGATGCTGAACATCTGAAGCATTCCCTCTGCATTTCATGAAGCTCTGGATCAAATCTGCTGTGGCCATTTTCATTTTTACTGACCACCTATTTTGTCCTTCTGCTGTTCTACAGGACTGGGCACTGTAGAAAGCTGATTGAACAATAAACAAAAGTATTGCTGTCACCCTGAGCCTCTTGTGGCATGGAGGAGTACTCTGACAACTTAACTTGGCTTTTCCATCCCTCATGGACAAGCCTGCTTCCTTTCCTTCCTCTGATGCATTGCAAGTGTAATGTGTCTTGTTCTGCTGCCAATACCACCACAATAGATTGCAGTGCTTCTCTGAATAGAGATACTGGTGAGTCATTTTCATCTCTACTGAAATTAATTCATGCATTTTCCCCCAGTTTGCATCGAAATCAGGTAACTTGACTGATTTAGAGTCCAAACTCGCAACCGGTAAATATAGAAAACCCTTCTAAAGACAGTTTCTTGAAATTGGTAGCATAGTGGTAAATACTATTGAAGATGACCTTGAGGTAATAACTTCAAAAGCTGATAATAGGATTTATGCTCTGGTAGTAGAAGGTGTTTAAAAATTAAACAAGCAAAACATTGTTTCAGTATTAAAAAACCTCATATGTTGTCTTAATATGTGCTATAATCCAAGCCTGACTGTGCATAATAAGCTTGTAATTCCATTGATCCATTGATGGGGAGATAACAAACCCTGTAAATGGCAAATGGCTCGTGTGTGAGCAATGTGATATTGATGGACCTGCTGCAGTGCTGTAACTTTTCTGTATCTTGGCCGTGTCACCATCCTGCCTGGGGATGCCCTGCCTTGCTCAGTGCCCTCAGCAGGCTGGAAAGCCAACCAGTGAGGCTTTGCAGATGATTCCACCAGTTCAGGCTCTGCTTTGCCTGCACTTGGCAGCCCTCACTTCCTGTGGGTGTGCAGACAGTGATTTGTGAGCACGCAGAGCTGGATAAAGGGATCCCTGGACTGGTTATCACACAGGAGCCACACCAGTTCCTTATGTTGCTTGAAGTAATTTTCCCCATTTTTCCCTATGCTTACACCAAGAATTTTCAAGGGGATGACATTTTATGGTCATACACACAGAGTGTCATAAGGGAGGTGACTTTTTAATGTAAAGTTGAACATGAGTGTTGAATAAATGCGGTAGATAGATATAAACATTAAATGGGAATGTTATAGTTAAAATAAGGTGTTTAATATTGTGAAGTTAGTGGCAAAGGGAGGGCAAACTGCTCTTCAACTCATCTCACTCCCACAGGAAAACTGCATTTAAGGCATGATCCTCCACTGTTGAAGTCAATGACAAAAAAAAAAAAATTCCATACTTCTTTGATAAGTGAAGGTTGAAGCCTTAAAAGAGCTTTAATATCATCTTGCCCATAAGTTGTTTTGGAAAATGAAACAAGCTCCTTTAGACCTCTCTTCCCATCTCCTATAGCTCCAAAATCAGCAGAACAGATTATAGGCTAGAGATACAATCTCACTTCTCCTCTGCTGTCTAGGGAGTCCAGGGCTGTCTTTGCCCTTATGAAGCATAGCCCTACAGAAAAGGGGAAAATCTATTTAATTTTGTTTTGCATTATACACTCCAGAAAATGCAGCTTTTTCTATATAACAGCCTGTGATGAGGCAGAGAGAAGGAGCTGCTCATCTAATAATGTTCTTGTTTCCAATTTGCAATCTTGCCACACTTTCCTGAGGCAACGCTGATCCAATCCGTCCTAATTGCCTCTCTTAGCTCAATGTGGACTTCATAAAAACTAAATATTGGGTTCATGCAAAACAAGTTTTGCTTTGCTGAGTGTTAAAGTCTGCCCTTCTGATGCAGACCCTTATTTTTATTCAGAGAAAGTCAGTGGATGAGGCTCATAACTTTTTGGGAACATTTGTGCCATCCATATGGTTGGTTTTTTTTCTGAAGAGGAATATGACTGGAGTTAAGGCATTTGCTGTTAAATAAATATTTCTTGTTTTAATTTCTCATCACTCTGAAAGAGTTGGGATGGAAATCATAGTGCTTTAATACAGATGGAGCTCTGAGGTAGATTGCTGCAGTGATGAGGAGATATTATGGACTTCTTAAATGGTGTGTGGGTGTCTGGGGAGAGTGGGATACAATCTTGTCTTGAGAATCAGTTAAGGTGGTGATCCTGAGAGCTCTGGTTCTGGGGTCAGAGTTGCCAGCTGCCTTCTGCCCAGATGCAGGGGCTGTTCACCCTGCAGTGCTGTTGTGACACACTGGTCACCCTCTAGCTCAGTGTGTGTTTAAGCACCACCTTCTCGTTAGGTTGGTGCAAGAGCCCTTGTTTCCCCCGAAAAACTCACTCTCTCTATGGTTTTAATTCAAATGGGGGTTTCATTAACTGGGAAGTCTAGTTTATATATTTGAGTCCTTAAAGATGTGGAGAGGAAAGAGTTTGTCAAGGATTACCTCCAGGGCGGGGTGCCAACTGAAGGGAGTGAGAGGAGGTGCAGCTGAGATGCACCAGAGCTGCTTGGAGGGGTCTCTTGGATCAGCTGGGTGCTCTACACCCCAGCCCAGGGCTGCTAATGCCCAAGGGACAGCAGTTTATAATTTTTTGGGCTGGGTGACCTCTTTCCTTTGGCTTTGGGGAAGCCTCTCCTTGGGCTGGCAGACAGGGAGCTACCCTGAGCTCTCCCCTGTGACTGCCCCTTGAGAAGTGTCTGTTGAGGGGGACGTGTGCACACAAATAAGAACTACAAATACACCAAGATGCAAAATGTGAATCTTTCAGTCTGTGTGCAAGCTGTGCATACCTTGATATGATAAAATGAAGTATTGCAGGGTTCAGATATGAGTTTGGTGGGAGGGGTTTAGAACATTTCAAATTAATGCAGTGTCAGTGACCTGTAACCCAACACTGCCAGATTGTCTTCAAATCATAGACCTCAACCTCTTTTCTGTTCATGTTCAAGATAAGCCTGACAGCTTCAGTCTAAACTGTTTTTCACTTCCCTAGCCAAGATTGTATCCCACTAAAAATAGAGTTTATAATAAAAGGTACAGGTTTTAGCTATGAGACCTTCAGGATGGCTCCATTATATTGCAGGTCTTTTAATTAAAATGAAGGGGGAAAATACATATAATAGGCTTGTGCTAATAAAGCATGAAATGAACAGTCTTACCTTAAGACACTGCTCTATCTGTTTTTCCTTACTGTGTGAGCAGTTGTCTTTGTCTTCCTCAAAATACACTGAAATTGAGGGAAGATTCCTTTTTTAAAAAAAGCAAATGTCTAGGCCTTCCTATGCACTGTCATTCTGGCACCCTCTGATTTGTCACATAATTGTGTTTAGGCATCTTTGGGCAGTGGATGGGAGCACAGTGGAGCCTGGTTGAATAGGTGCTTCATGTTGAATTCAGATTGCCAAGTGCTACAGACTGAATTGCTCAAGCTGCTGCATTAATAGGCTGGGATTTTTTTTTTCCCCCTGTGTGCTTTCAGGAGAACTTGTACTGAAAAATAAGTTTCACTTCTCACCTTAAACCTGGAGAGTTTCTCAAATAGTCTGTGGTGTTGTAAATCTGCAATACAATTTGTAGACTCTTAATAGTGATCATAATACAGAAGCAAAGCTTTTATATCAATATGACTATACCAGGAAAGAAAATGGAATCTTTCCCCATGTTTTCTGAATTAAAATTTAAAACATGCAGCAGCAGTGTAGATCTAGAAGCAGTAGGTAATGGTGAACTCGAATCTTTGAGCATGATATTATGCCCCCAGCATTAAGTTTTTTTGCAGGGTTGTATTACATTTAGCTTCATTCTTCATATGAAATCTATGCATTTATATTTTTTACACATTTCCACCCAACAGAATTAGAGCTCTTATGCAATGGATTGGAGTGACCTCAGGTGTTCACAGGGTTGGGGATGATAATGGCTGCATTAAATACCATTTAAACATTATATTTTGCTAATGCTTTCAAGCATTTTATGTGAAGTAATGTGAACAATGTCCACAAGAATATTGGTTTCTAAAAGAAAGAAATAATGCAGCTGCCAGGTTTAAATAAAGAGAAAGTTCATGCAGAAGTCAAGTTTGTCCATGCACTTTGCAGGAGAATTTAAAGGTGAGAGCAGAGCACAGGGTTCACATGGGCAGAGTTGCCTGGCACCGAGTTGCCCCTGGGACTTGTGCCACTGACAGTAGCCAGCACAGCTTTCACATGGGCTATAAAATCCTGGAGATCAAAGCAGAGGCAAGATGTAAAATGTTAACTTCTGTCACTTGCAAGGCTCAGAGACACCACTGTAGAAATAAAAAGTAATATTCTGAGTAAACCAAAATGACAGAACATGCATTGCAGAGTGCTGCTCAAGCATATAAAGTGCAATCCAGCCACTAACTGGAATGAAATATTCTGCAAACTGTTATTGAGCACCAGCCTCGTGCCACAGAGTGCCTGCACAGAAGAGCTCTGGGTAAGAGCTGGAAAAAGTTCTGATAACTTACCCAAAGAAGTCATTAGAGCTAGTAAGGTGAAAATTTTTGGAGTATACCTGATCAATCCATCTGAAACTGCTGCTAAAAGGAAACAAAAATATATTTCTTGGTAAGAGTTTTGATAGCTGAAGGGAGGTTTTTCCAGAGTTGAAATGCATCAGGTTTCTGATAGCCATTATTAGATGAAATACTGTTGGGAAACTTCAGCTCTGAGCTGATCTTGTCCCATTTCACCAGAATTAAAGGGTGATTTGTGAGGTTGCTGTGGTGGGAGCAATAGTAGTAATTTTTTGTTGCAGGGCTTAAGGTTTTATTGGGTGTTGTGCAAGGGAAAATGAAAAATCTCAATGTATGTTCTCAATTCCACGTTTTTAAAATGTGCAACGATGGAACTGAAACTGGGCATTGGTTTTGGTGTGTGAATAGTAAAGAAAAGTCAGATTTTTCATCATGTACTGGCTGTGAAATATTTAAAAGTAATGAAAATAGTCTGGATAAAGATTTTAATCTCAAATATTAATGAATGTCTATATATTTTTCTGCTCAAACTGAAATTGGATATTAATAAAAAAGAAAAGAAACGCCGAACTTTCAAGTCCTTCAGTGGTGACAAGGAATGTGAACAGCACAGTGGGCACTGTCTGTCCTGATGGTGCCACCATCCCTGCTCTTCAAACTCTTCAGCTGCTCCCAGATTGCGTGTCTGAATTTGGGGGCTTCCTCCCCTGTTTGGGGGTCAGAGTGCTCCTGGTGTACCCTTCCCCCTGCCTGCACTCCCTGGCCAGCCTCTGGCAGTGCCAGTTTCCCAGGACAAGGGGCACTGTGCTCTGGGCAGGGAGTGGGATGGGCTCAGAGCTCGGCTGAGTGTGCTGCAGCATCGGGGACAGATCCACGTTCTCCACACCAGGGATGGGACACCAGTCACCAGCGAGGTGCCACAGCTGCAGTTCTTGGTGGCACTTGCCAACCTGTCACAGCTTCCTCCAGAGCTACATCTCCCTTGGAGTGTGTGTTTTGTGTGAACAGGACTGAACCCACTGTTCTAGGCTGCCAAGCCCATGGCTCGTGTGACAAAGCCTCATTCTTCAAGGAGGGTGAATGCAAGCCAAGCTTTTCTCTGTGACCAAAAGCAGAGAGTTACAAGTGGAGTTTTGGAGTCTCATGAGAGCAGCTGGAGTTGTAAATGGGATGTGTCTGATGCTGTGGTGGGAAAAGGACTCAGAATCTCAGGCTTCTGGGGCGAGACATCAGTCTCTAATCCAGTCACTAGGGACAGACATAATCACACACATTAAAGACTTATTTTATGCCACAGACTGTGTGACTAACTTGGCCTGACGTGTTTATCTAGATCCTTGTGCTCACATTGCATTTTAGCTGTGCTGAGAGCTGCCTGGGCCCTCTCCTTGTCCCTGCAAGGCGCTGCTGCAGGCTCGGTGTCCTGACAAGGATGCCTGCCCTGCTTCTGTCACACATTTGACTCCATTTGTGCCGTAAACTTGTGGGGTTTATTTCCACTGAGCTTTTCCATTTGGGTTGACATTTAGGTTCTTAGCTAGTGCTAACTGGATGTTTCTCTAGTTGTTTTAACAATGTTTTTCTTTGTGCAGTGAGAGTCTCCAAGGAGACTCACCTCAGGGATAGAGATAAGATTTGAAACTGGGAGCCGTATCATTTAAGAAAAATTCAAACCCTTCAAAAAGAAAGAAACAGCAGGAATGATTTGATTTTCAAATCATGTTAGAGGGAAAACTTCATACAACAATAACAGAAACAAATTTGTTTGTATGTTTGGTGGGTTTTTTTTTTTGCCAGGCCTCAGATTCAGGGTATCGAATGGATTATTATTGGTTCTTATCTAAGTTTAGAAAGTACTGTGAATATATAATGAATACAACAGAGAGATTTCAGTGTTTATTGGTTTACTGGTTTATTGATGCTTCACTTGCCTGTCTTTGCAAGATGTGCCATTTATGAATACTTGGCTAATCTCCAAAGACAGTCGAGATTTGTTCCATTTATTGCTCTTCTGAGTTTGCCTTTTGGCAAAAAGTCTCAGCTCAGGAGCCGTTTGCATATCAAGGCTCACAGGTCTTTGAAAACCTGCCAGGTCTTGGAAGTCATGAAGCCTCTCACTTTAAATTAAGGGAACAATAATTGAATGTATTAATTCTAATTCTTAACATTATTTTTGTAATAGGCATACTTAATTTTGCCATAAGTTCATGTAACTGAATAAAGAAGGCATGCACTGTTCTGGCTTTCACTCAGGGGAAGTACAGGGAAATGCTGCAGAGGGGGAGGTCTTTTGGACATAAGTTACAACTAAGTTTATGTTTATTATGCTGATAAGGGAACAGCCAATGCAACACTGGTCATGCTGCTGGTGGTGTCTGTAGGGAAAGGTCAGGCACGGTTGTTTCATCCCTTTTAGAGGGTTCTGAAGCTGCTTCATAAATGATGGTTTATGTTGATCAGTGAAGCAGGGATTGCTGCACAGCTTATTAACAACAAGCAGAGTGGGAGGAAAATACCTTAAACGTCTCTGTTCTTGGGTGGAAGCAGTCTGGCAGCAAAGAGAGCAGCGGAGCAAGCACAGCTTGGGGTTGGGCTCATTCCCCTGGAACCTTTTGGGCTGAGCAGGCTGAAAGCACCTTGTGGCACTGGCCTCAGAAGGGTTAGCAAAGGATGAATTCTACCTTCCCTAAGTGCCTAATTAGAAACATTTCTCCTGAAGGAGCTTCAGCCTGCAGGAGAGGCAAAGTGCTGTGCAAGGAATGGTGAAGTGGTGGTGATGAGCAGAAAAAGCAAGAATTGGCAAAGAGTGGGAGGTGCAAAGGCACAATAAAATGCTTGTACAGGGCACTCTTGGGTTTGAGGAGAGGGAGGAGGATCCTCTGAAGGCACTGCTCAGGGAGCTGATCCCTAGTCATTGAGAAGTATCTTTGCTGGCTACTTGCTGAAAACAAAATAGTGCTGCCTCTTGCCATTTTAGAAAGCAGGAACTGAGCTTCTCTCTGTCCAGCACCTCCTTCTGTTCCCAGATCCTCATTTGTGTCACAGGAGAGCTGGACCTGTGGTTAGAGAAAAGAGTAGCACTGCTCATTTGAGTCAAGCACCCACAAACCACTTGTCACTCTTCACAACTCAGGGAAGATTGATGCCCAGAGAACCCATCAGCCCAGAACAGCAAGGCAAATAACAGCCCCAGCTGCCCTGACTTATTTAATATTTATTCCAGACCTATGTAGTGCTCCTCCCTCTGGAGATCAATTCCAGTTTTTGCTCATTTGATCCATCTTTGAGCCAAATATTGAGTTGTTCTTTTAAGGGGGAAAAGAAAATGAGCACCATCAGTAGGGAGCTTGATGGCAAATGTGTACCTCAGTGTATTCCACTGTCTGTTCTCCCAATAATCAATCCATAAATGACCTTTCCCCTTTCCATTCTATAGCAGAGTTTTGATTTTATAAGCTGACTAGCTTCTTTCTGTTTCCCAAATCCTCCTATTGTGCTGTAACTGCCTTATTAAAATTTCCATGAGCATGTGGAAGCGTTATAAGTTTCTCAATATGAAGGTCTAACAGTGACTATTCAGTTCTGTAGACTATAGATCATCTCTCATATGCTTTTGAATCAGGTATTGATGTTGCTCTGTATTATAATGGGGTTATATTTCATTTTCTTAATGTCACATTTTTATTAATTTCTGATATTGGTACCATACTAAGTATCTTATTCATATGAGCACAATCTCTTAGGTCGAAGATATAATTAAATATGCACCAGAAAGGTGTGGCTTGCATCTTGATACTGAAAATGACTTATAATCTTTATAACTATTACATATCTTATGTTTCATAGACAGGTGTGTCATATTCCAATTAATGCTCTGACAGTGAGGTTCTTCAAATGTTGTAAAGTATTTTTGTGTATTCTGTATTTCCTATCAGTCTTAAAATTGCTGTTCCTTTCACTTAACATCTTCTTTTTGCTTTGCCTTAGAATTTCTCCCCAGTCTATGAATATATTGATTCTGTCACTCATCCTTTATTACCTAATTAGTTTTAGTTGCGCTGGTAGGACTTACATACTAATTGTAGTCTTTTGGATCAGCTTTTCCAATGTGACACTGCTACAATGAAGGCAATACTTAGCAGGAGAATTCTAGCAGTGGAAGTCACATGGAAGACTTGAAACAGTGAAATGCAAAGTCTCAAAGTCTGGGGAGCACACAAAACTCCCTGAAATTGCAGTTTTGATGTGAAGGACAGCCTGAATTGTTGTATGTTTCCTCCTGTTATTGCAATAATACTGTGGGAAATAATGCTGTGAGTGACTTTCCTCTGGAACTGAAAGCAGGAAAGATGTCTGAGTGCAAATGGATACAGCTCCTGTTAGCTGCTGGTGTGCACAGAGGTCAGGGGAATTTGCTTGGTACAAGATATGGTTTATGAGACTTGTGATTTCCTGCTTTGTGTAGTTTGCCTTGCTTGGCATCTTCTGCTAAGATTAAGGGAGGGTGCCAAGTAGCTACAGCCAAAATATCAGTTGTGTGTTTTGGAAAACTGAAACATTCTAAGACTAAAATACTCTTACTTTAGTAGTAGCTTTTTATCAAGGATATAAGAAAGCCAAGTCTTGCATCGGGAGTTGGTGTGGAATATGGTCAACAAGGTTTAAAACTGTAAATTGGCTGAAATATGGAGCTAATAATCTTGATGTTTTCTCTCTGAATAAACTATTTTAATGGTCTGAGTGTCAGCTGCATAAAGTTTACACTGTTTTCCTCGGACTCCGGTCATGACAAATGTTCTTACAAACCTTTTGTTTTTCCAAATAGAAAAAGAAGTAATGTAGTTTTCCATGATCCCTGTAGCAACAATAATGAATCCTCTGGCACTCCTAACTATGCATTTAATGTCAAGTTTACCTTTCACCCTTAACTCATCTAGACATTAACTGATCTATAAAATTCACTTGAGGATTCATTGCCAATTATAAAACTCTTGTTCTGAAATGTGGATTTTTTCTTTACATTAAAACAGTTTAGTCAGTGAAATATCTTCATGTCAAATAAATGATGGTTGAATGATTGATTGCCAATACATCTGGTTCATTCAGTTTTGTGTTTTATTACTTTGTGGACCAGGCAGATATTATCCAAATTCTTCTGTCAATGACACCAATGGAAACCCTGACTAATCGTTGTAGTGAATGGCACTGATCTGCATTTTCACACATCATTGACCAAAATACAGCCCAGAGCACAGAGGAAGAGGTGGCACCTGGGGAAAGCTGTGAAGGATACAATGCCATAAAGCTCGGAGCAACTGGGCTTAGTTAAAAATCCTTGGAGCCTTGCCTTGCTACCAGCAGATTTGATTTTCGATTTTTCGCTGTCTTTTCACCAGGACTGAATGCTGCTGCTTGGTGGGAAACATTTGTTAGGGGCAAGCTAACACTCATTCCTTAAGGGGACTTGCACGTAAGTGGGCTGGTCCTGATGCTCTGGCAGGAATGCAGCTGAGGGGGTTATCATGGAAAAACAAAAGTCAAATCCTCTCCTTCATCTAGAATGAGAGGAAAACGTGAAAGCTCTGGTGTTATTTGGAAGGAGCTCAAATGAAAACAGGGTCAAGACTCCTGTTTACCTTGAGGAAGGAGTAGAAAGAAATGAGGTGAAAGCTGTATTTGCAATGAATCACTCCCAGAAAATGGTTTATTGCAGAGGTATCTATGAAAGGGAAGGCAGGGTGAGAAGCACATGTATGAGCCCACCAGATCCATTAACTGAGGCTGTGCAGGGCAAGAATCAACAAGAGAAGATTTTGCACTTATTGCTGGAAAATATGTCAGCATCCCCTCGGGAATTCCAGCTGCCCTTTGATAATAACTGCTAAAACCCAGTGTTTTCAGGATTTGCAGGTGTCAATCTAACTCATGTTTTTTCTCACCTGTGATGTAGATTTCAGTTTATGTTTTTTTCTCAAAGTTTCTGTCAATGTGCTGCAAAAAAGCCCCCAACCCAAAAAGCACAACACGTTTAACCAGCAGACATCAGCTACGTAGATTTTGAATGTATTTACATTGCATAGTGTTAAGCATAAAATGGGTTTACTCAAGGTCTGAAGTGTTCTGAATAATACATTTTTAAAATGCTTTTGTATTTTCTGGAGAACGAGGCCACAAAGGTAATTTAGATGTTTCTTTATGATGGTTTATCTCAGTATTTTAAAGAGGTGTGTCATTGTGTGAAGGCTTTAAAAAACCCCAAAACAACAAAGGAAAGCAAAGCATTGTAACCTCTATTTGTAGTGGCTGATGACAGTGAATTGGAAACGTTAAACAAGAAAAAAAAAAGGCTGCGCTGTTCTGTGATAGTTCTGTGTATATTCTTGACAAATGCTTTGATGTTGAATACTCCCATTGTGATATTTTTCAGAAAGAAACACTTCATTTTTTTATTATCCAAACTGCTTTAAAAGTATGTCATTGTTTCCATGTTTACAGTTTATGTAGTCTAATAACAATGTTTAGGGAATAAAAGGCACTAAACACCTTCTTGTAGGGGCCAGAGACATTTCTTGAGAGTGAATATTTGCAATATTAAACAGGTATTTTTCTTTGAAATGGGGAAGAAGAAACAGTCATTTTTGGGTTTTACTGTGAAAAGGGCAATTTGGCATTGGGCAACTAAAATACTGGTTGTACACCCATATATCAGTGAAATAGATTCTACAGCTGCTTTTCAGCTCTTGGTGCATAGCCAGGCTATGATAATGCCATGAGTGCTTACCCTGCAATGCTGTAAACTCACCTGAGCTGCAATTCCACACCTGTTTCCCGATGCTGCTGGGCTTAAAATCACCCCGTCTGCATCCTCTGTGCTAACTAGTGTCTTAAATACAGGTATTTTTCAGTCTTTGTGGAGGTTTGTACAGCTTTCCCTCGGGCCAGGAGCTTGAATACTGCTCCTAAATGCTGCAGTCTGGAAGTGTCTGTGGCATAAAGCGCCTGTCATGAGACACGAGTTGCATTTTCTCACCTCGTGGTTGATGCCTGTCAGAGCTGGCTGTTCAGCTGGAGCCCTGCAGGCTGGGAGAAGTTGGAGCTGGGTTTATTGGGTTTTTGGCTCCAGCTGGAAGGGTCTAAATGTTTGCAGAAGGAAATGACAGCCTTGCTCGGGGCTGCTCTTACACCTTGGAGCATCATGGAGCTCCCCTAAGTCAGAAGGGTTGTCCTGGATTTATATCCTGGTTTCCTTCCTCTGTTATACTCGAGCTCTGTGTAGGTTTTGAATAGCTGTAGGTAGAGAAATTCATCCCCAAAGATGTTCTTTTCTTTGTCTGCAGAAGTTTCTGTCTCTCAGAGAAGGCAGGTACATTACCCTGCCTAAACAACGTCTTTGAGATTGACTGTGAGAGTACACGGTGAGGCAGCACTAAAGACACTATAAATAGTGAATCATCTGTCGAAGACAAACCAGCTCCTGTAATGGAATCACTTGGATAGGTGCCATTTATCCTTATCATTTTTCTAGTGAGAGTTTTACATTAGGGGAAAAAGACATGAAGAAATGTTTTCTAGCTGCCTGCCCGTCATCCTTGAACCAAGATTTATACAGGAACTGATCTTTGTATCTTTAACATTTATTGGTATTAACAACACAGGAGTGTAACAAATAGTCAGACTCACCATTTATGCAAGATATCAGAGGTCAGGAATCATTTTTGTTTCTTTTTTTCTTTCTTTTTGGAAGTCACAAGGTCATTTATGAAATAATATTTGGGAAGAATATGAAGGAAGTTAGAAAAGCTGCTGCCTGTCCTACTAAGCTATTTAGAAAGATTTACTAATGAGTCACAGTGAAAGAAGCCAGATGAGCAAGAATGCAATTATTTACACTAGATTTGCAACACGAGATTTGTAACACTACACCAGCTTAAGGAGCACCCAGCTGCCTCCCTTTGTCTCGGTTGGTGAATTCCCACCTGTGCTGTGGCTGTTCCTGCAATTGTTCAAGCGGCAGCACAAATTAGAGCAACAAAATTATCTGGGTGGAGTAGTTTTTAGCCTGGATAATTTTACTGGTCTGCAGTGTGGCACCACAGAGGGGTGGCATCACAGTTTGGTGGCAGGTTGACATAGAAAGGCGAATGAACAGTTGAGAGCAGGGAGGAAGAGTAGAAACTTGGATTAATTTTGGTACAGTCTTTTGGTCAGGTATGTCC